>NC_064849.1:89068763-89369263 GCF_024139225.1 Suncus etruscus
TTAGGTTTTGGGGTCCAGCTTTGGTAGGAGACCTGTTTAAACACTCACATTTACATGCACCAACTGAATTCTTCAGTCTTCCTGATTTGACCAGCCTCGGGAAAGTGCTCAGAAGTGTCTTTATTAATGGCTCCTACAGGAGACTCAACTTAACCTTTGAGAAGTTGTAATAACATATTTTCTTTCTGTGTCATTTTAAACATCTGTTATGGACATTGTGTCATATCCATCTGTTTCAACAGTTCTTTTTGTTCTAATTTCAACAGTTATGTCAGAAAGTGTGTTGAATGTGTCACTATAGTTTGTCATCAGCCAGGAAAGCCATTAACAGCCTCAACTGTTACTTGTCAGTAGAAACCCTGTGTTGTGGCTGAGGTTATAATCACTTGTCGCATTAGAAGAACTTTGCTGTTCCAGTCCTTCAATCAATAGCTACAGTTTTTCAAGTACAAGTTGCTTTGGCATTTGTCTACTGAAGGGATCAAAATGAAAGTCTAAAAAGGCCTTCCGGAATTATTACAAGACCATGATGTACTAGCATTTTAATTGAGAGGTTAAAACCTGTTCATCATTACACAGTCACAGTCTTTCTTTTAATAACTAAAAAATAAGGAAAAAATAATAAATTACACTCTTGTAGAAAATTTTTCATACTAAATATAGTTTCACTACATTGTCACCACCTGACTACTAATAGATGCTTCTCTAAAGTTGTTTGACTCTGGCCATGCTCCTATATCTAGCTTAATTATAGTAAAAAATAAAGGAAAACATGTTCTATTTTGCTTAGCAGTGATCATTGAAGAATATAATGTTAGTCTATCTGTATCCAGGATATATATAAACTTCTGTTAGTTAAAGTGATTTAATAGTAAAGACTATGCTATCAATATAAATTGTGAGATCATTTACTAACAATTAATTTTTCCACTATTGTCCAAAAGAAAATATGCATGTTATTAAGTATAGCTCATCTTTCCTAAGAACAGATTCTTAAAATTGGAAGAATTCTTAATATTTTTAAGTTCATAATAAAGTGGGACAAGGGGCATCATGAGTTAAATAATGCTTTTCATGTGGGTAGTTGTGGTTTAAATTCTATGTTCTTCTAAGCATAGCTGACAGTAACTCCCCCAACACAAAATGGGCAGTATCCTCTAGCACTAATATAACCCAACTCCCCTGAAAGTACATTATCAAATGACCAAATTTTCAAATATATCAAAGTTCAATGTCATCTCCATAAGATTAACAGTATAATGACTATAACTGTTACCATATGTAGTTGAATGAAGAAACCTTCAACTTGCTTGATCAAACCTCAAGAAAATAAAGATTTTATATAAAAAAGAAAATTTCTGCAGCTATACAATTTGAAAATAAGTTGTCTGCTAAAATATTCTTTTAATAAGCACTGTAATAAAATCTATATATTCAAAAATAAATAAAATATAATTTTACCAACCCCCCAAAAAATTTCAGGAAATGAACAAACATTAAAAACAGCATGCATTGGGATCCTATAATCTCATCAGAAAGTGTATATCCTCACAACAGTTATTAACTCTGGATCCCAAAACCTACCTGAACCTACTTTCCTGGACTCAATCATGTTCTTCCTTCTTTATCATTTTAGAGAAAATAATAATTTTTGCTTTCAGTACAATTATTCTACTTATATTACCAATGACCCCTCCTCTACTAGGGGTACATGTCACATGAACACTTGCCCTATCTGTTATAGCCAACTAAGTTGCAGGATTCTCAATTTTGTCACCCAACAGTGGCCTAAAACACCTTCTGCTCTTGGAAATCATATCTCCTTTTATTCTGGACACATCCTTTTGCCTGGGCATATCATGTAGGACTTGTAACTTCTCTCATCACCAATTTGGAGGGGAACAGCCTTCCAGGAATATAAGGTCCCCAGAGCAAAGGATAATTATTTCTGGGACCTTTCTTTTTTAATCTTTTAGGAGGTTGGAGTGATAGTACAGCAGTGAAGGCATTTGCCCTTGCATATGGCCAATCTGGGTTTGATCTCCAACATGCCATGTAGTGTCCTGAGCTTTCTAGAAGTGATTTATGAACTCAGAGCCAGGAATAACCCCTGAGCATTTCTGGGTGTACCCCCATAAACCAAAAGAAAAATTTTATTTCAAGCACTGTGATATACAACTATAAATGTAGTAATTCTTTTGTGTGTGTGTGTGTGTGTGTTTGTAGTGTCAGGAACCTTTCTTCTCTGTTGTGGATGAGAAAATAGGGCCACTGTAGCAAGCAATCTTGGTATTTGCACAGGTCCTAGGACAGGGCCTAGGATAGAGTCTTTAAGGTTCTAGAGGTACTGTTCTTCCATTGTTGGTGTGTTCAGTTTTCTGTATCATGTGCTCCATGTTTTTGCTCATTCCCTAAGCTGAAGTCTAGGAAATTTGGTTCCAATGGTTCTGCTCAGTCTCTGTTGTCAGAATTGTGCCTTTGTACTAAGAAGTCTTGATTTTTGTAAAAGACCTGGGCTATAGCCTAGGGTTAAAAGTAGTAATTCTATAATTGAGTTCTTGACATCCATTCCAAAGGACATTTGCACATCACTATTTTACACAGCACTCAGTACAATAGCTAAGAGTTGGAACAGCCTAGGTGTCCAGCAACAGATAATAAAGATGTGGTACATATATACAGTGGAATATTGCATAGCTCTAAGGAATTATGAGATCATGTAATTTGCTGCAACATGGTGGAACTAGAAAATATTATGTTAAATAAATTAAGCCAAAATAAGGATACATACAAAGTAACTGTATGAAAAAATACAATGACTTAAATTAGAGTTGTCTAAAACACTCTTGACCCTAGAGTAAGGACCTAATAAGAAACACTCTTGACTCTAGTAAGAAGGAGAGAAATATAGTAAAGTAGGAAAATAGTAGGGTGGGCCACAGGTATGGTGGGCAAGGGCCAGGCTTTAAAGTTTCAGGAATTTGCTCTGGGGCCAAAGAGGTGACGCTAGAGGTAAGGTGTCTGCCTTGCAAGCGCTAGCCAAGGAAGGACCTCGGTTCGATCCCCCAATGTCCCATATGGTCCCCTCTCAAGCCATGGGCAATTTCTGAGTGCTTAGCCAGGAGTAACCCCTAAGCATCAAACAGGTATGGCCAAAAAAAAACAAAAACAAAAAACAAAAAAATGTTCCAGGAATGATTTATGTAATACCTGTGAGTTCAAAGATGTTCCTTTCCCCACACAAGCATGAGAAAACAAATAGTGCACACATATCTGTGTGACTGCTCACTGCCCCTGGTTTAGAAGGCCAAGCAGAAAAATGACAGGAAAGGTTATTTGGTATAGCTAGAGAGAGATAATCAAGAGGATTCAGGTACATTGATGCAGTATCAAGGAAGGAGATAACTAAATATCAAAACCATGGAATCAGCAACACCAAACTTATGAGACCCAAACATTAACAAAATAAATGTATAAAGGTGTCTGTTAATATGGGGAAGGGAGCTATGGGGTGGACTCTGGGAACATTAGTGGAGGGAAGTTGATACTGGTGGTGAAGAGGTTGGTACTTGGCCCTTTCTAGAAAGTATGTCAGCTTTGAGCCAGACCATGGCATCAATGTCAGCTACTAGCCACTGAGAACAGAGAATCTGATGCATTCATAGTATCTCTCACCTCTAATCAGCAAGGCATCGAGAAGGTGAGGAAATTAAATGAGTAAAGAGTGATTGGAGTGTCTGTTTGGAGATGCACCTAAAAAGCAATATGTAAGGACAAGAGCTTTTTAGGGAGTTTGAGCATAAGTCTCCCAAAAATTATCAGATTCACATGCAAGGATGCATATGATCATGGGGTCTCTTTGAGGAATGGAGAACAGACCAAGGGGTTTGTAGCTTTTCTTATGCATGTTCCTCTACATCAAAAAAAGCAAGTGCCTATATGCCACTGTACACATCACCTTTCCTGCCATTTTCCTGGTTTGCCTTCTAATCCTTCCTGGTTGCCCCACATTCAGTTGATTTCTTCACTCAGGGCATGACACCTTAGTTTGCATTGGTGAAATTGTTGAACTAAGAAAAACACCTTCTCAACTGTAATATTTGCAAATTTTTGTGTGTGTTGGTAAAAATGGGGTCAAGCCAGCACTGGTATCCCCTTTCTTGGATGGCAGGAGTCCATAAAAACCAACAATAAGGGCAGGGAGAGATAGCATAGCGGCGTTTGCCTTGCAAGCAGCTGATCCAGGACCAAAGGTGGTTGGTTCGAATCCCGGTGTCCCATATGGTCCCCCATGCCTGCCAGGAGCTATTTCTGAGCAGACAGCCAGGAGTAACCCCTGAGCACTGCTGGGTGTGGCCCAAAAAAAACAATAAATAAATAAATAAATAAATAAATAAATAGTTCACCCCATACACTCCTAGGACATCACTTGAGAGCCTACTCACCCCCTGACTTTTCTGTCTTTCTTTTCTAGGCACTCTCCAAAAGTGGTCAAGGCTGCATCTCAGGTCCTCAACAGCATGTGGCAGTATCGAGATCTGAGGAGTCTTTATAAAAAGGTAAGGTTGGCTTGAATGCCAGAGCACTTAGCTGCACACCAGCCCCAAGTCAAAGCCAGAGGAATATGTGACATTGGACCATAAAAGATGCATTTTAGATGTGGAGGGCATCAGCCCAGTTCCAGAGCCAGAAAACAGGAGATAGATACAGACAAGGAAGCAAAAGTCACTACTGTCTTCTGTGGTCACTCAGATCCTGGAACTTTCAGCACTGGACAGATCCCCATTGAAACATTTTACCTTCAACTGACTTATGAAGGTCAGTTGTGCATTATGTTGTGCACTTGACAGGAACTTAATGAACTGAGAGATTGTGTAAAAGTAAACAAAATAGCCACACAGTCAGCAAGGATTTGTGGAAAGAAAGAAATGAGACCAAGATAGCCCATACTTCCTCTGTGCTCTTTCTACCAGGCATATGTAACTTGTTTTTCAAAGGTGCCTTCACCAAGAGGACTTCACAATAAGACTCTTAAGTGAAAAATGCCACATCTAGAATTTGAATGTGAATGTCCTTTGGCATCTCCTATTAGGTTCAGTGCCAGGCTTTCTCTGTGGTATTTTGTCAATGAATAGGATGGCTAGAGAATAAGTTGAACATACATGTTTACTTTTCTTTCTTCTTTCTTTTTTTTTTTTATCTTGTATTGAGTGAGGATGTTTTCCTAGTAGTGCTTAGGGGTTACTTCTGGCTCTGCATTCAGGAATTTCTCCTGGCAGAGAATGGGGGAACCCCATAGAATGTCAGGGATCAAACCTGGTCAGCGGCATGCAAGGTAAGCATTCTGTACTGTGATTGCTTCAATGCCACATCTAGAACTTTGAGAAAACAAAGACTTCTTGAAATAAGGACTCTTTGGGAATAGGGGATTACCAACGCTTCCAGAAATGATGAGTTTACTACTGTTCATAAGTGGTGCTCTCAGTAGATTGGAATTAACACACAGAGACAGAAAGCATCATGGGACAGCAGATAGCTCAAGGTACAGGGGGAGTTTGTGTATCTGGCAAGGGTCAGAAAGGACTAAAGAAGGATCACCAGAAAGGAATAAAGAAAGGACTAAAGAAGAGTACCACTTTCCCCTTCCAGACCCACAGTAAGCTCAGATATTTGGAGAAGAGGGGACCAAAGACAGAGCATCCAATCTATCTCTTGGTCTCACCAGCAGGATGTGTGCCCCTTAGTCAATTGGAAGATGTAAATATTTTATCCCACTCAAACCAAGTTAGAGTCTATTTCAAGATTTTCTCAAGGCCCTTTCTTTTCCTTGAAGCATCTTTAACATGACAATAATACAATTTAGCTTAGCGTTATCTCCCCAGCTCCTTCAAGGTGGTCCTATTCTGCAAAAGGACCTGTTTTTAAGTTGAAACTGAATGACAAGTGTTTGTGAAGATTTTAGGTGAAATTTTTTTTTCTCTTGAGTATTCTGCAAAGTAAGAGAAATCTGTTATGGAAGTGCTGTGGGTTCCTTCTGGCAGGAAACTCACATCCCAGAAAACATACTAGCTTTATCTTGACTTCAGCAAGGAGCACAGTAAATTCGCTTCCAGAACAGGTTTCATCTGCAAAACTAGCTGCCTGGTTTGAACATGAGCGGCTGGCTGATTGTCCCAAATGGGTGTTAATGACCTCAGAAATATCAATCCCTGACACAGACCCCCTTTTTCAGACCTTTTCTGTGACCCTTAGCCAGTCATACCTTCTCAGCTATGTGTACTACAAGGAAACTGTTGTGTGTGTGTGTGTGTGTGTGTGTGTGTGTGTGTGTGTGTGTGTGTGTGTGTGAGATCTGTAGGTAATTTTTGAACAATGGGGTCAGTCTCCATTTACGTTGTTGCTGTTCTTGTTCTTATTGGTAGAAGAGTTCAAAACAGTCTTCATTTTTCTGTTTTCATGAAAAAACAAAGGTGTTGACAGAAATTTAATGGAGCTCAAACCAGAGAGCTAAAGACCGTTTCAATTTTATTTTATGAGAGGAGATACAAGAAGGATGGCTTGGAGAAACCAATGAGAATTTTAATGACCCGTGCTTAAAACAAATATTAAGAAAGATCTGTTCTTAATAATTTCCTAATTATGTGCTTGTGAAATTAAATGAGGACTTTGTGCTCAATATTATAAGTGGAGCTACTAGCTAAATGCTAAACCAAAGAACAAAGGGAAAAAAGAAAAAAAGCCTTTTTCCTTCTTTAAAAGTTTTTTATAGGAAAACCAAATTTATCAGGTTGGTTATTGGGTGTTTATATTGTTCTTCACTTAAAATTTACTTTCCATTGACCGACAAGTCTGATCCATATCTTTTCATTATTCAACTCTATCAGACATCTGCTATAAATTTAGAAAGGGGAGAATTTCTTAGCAGAGAAACTATTTAGAACAGGTCAGGATGCAATATGGAACAATTCTTAGTCTTTTTATTCTTTTTGAATATTGATCTACATATTTTCTGAGTGAATTAAGGGTTAGAAAACTAGAGAGGATGCTCTGAAAGAAGTTATAGTCTTTGGCTGAATTTCAAAGTAAGGATGTCCAAGATAAAAGGGGGAAATGTGAACAGAAAGTTGGAAATGGAAATGAAGCCTCTAGGGACAGAATATGGAGACCATCTTTCACTAGCTTTTCTTTCTAATGATCCAGACACAGAATCTTCTTTCATCAGGCCAACAACTTCATTTTGCTTGGAGAGAAACACACTTCCTCAATCAGAATGTTTCTTTCTTTGGGTGTGTTGACCAGTACAAACCCATATTAGATTCCTATTGCATTTTGAGCTAAAACATCCATCTAAACATTCAGCTTCAGTGAAAGCTAAATATCTGCTCTCTTCCTCTGAGGGAAAACAAGTCATTTCTGCACAATGCTGGAACACATTGATTAAATAACTCACCACTGGATTGTTAGCCTGACTTTGAGTTGAGATACCCACAACTGGGAGTTAAAAATTCTTCATCATCTACATCATTGTAGAGGAATTTTTCTGAAGGAAGGGAAAATCGACCTGAGAAATAGATTTGATAGAAGGATCAGGAGTAATAAGAAATAAATTGCCTCAGCCTGTATGAATCTTGGTACGAAAAGCATGGTTGCTGATATAATATAGTGCTTTGGTTTGATCATAGCAGGGGGCATTATTGGGGCAGATGATTTCAAAAGAAGGCAGAAAAATTAGAAAAGAGAACATAGAATCAGAAAAGGCTAGGAAGCATTTAACTTGCATGCGGATGACTGGGGTTCAATCTCTGGTATCCTGTATGGTTCTGCAAGCACCACGAGGAATGACCCCTGAGTGCATAGCCAGGAGTAATTCCTAAGCATTACAAGGTATGCCCCCCCTCAAAGAAAAGAAAGTATTGATTACAAATAAATTCTTCTATAATGCCTACAGAATCTCTAAGAAATAGTTGTATTGCTAATCAGGACAATAGGCTGAGCAAGTCAAACAGAGACAATGGAAAATAAAGGAAGATTGAGTCCAATTACTCAAGTAGTCATCTCTGTCCCCTTTGTGGAGATGTACCTGGTTGGACAGTTGGACTGAGGCCAGCAAGTAATCTAAGTCCCATGTTGTCATTTTCATCTGTGCCAGGTGTTATACTGGCCCCTGTGGCATATTTCCCACACTGTACCCTCTCTTGACTTCTCACATGGTGAGAGGCAAGAGATAGGAAGTAGTATTCTCCTAAATATGTGATGCAGAAGCTGCCAAATTCCTGTTTGTATTTCTGGACCAAGAAGTCAGACAGAATTTCCCTCTCAGCTGAGCTCTGTCAAACTTGGTGGCAGGAAGAAATTGTTATTTTCCTAAAAGGAAAATGGCAGTATTGAGGAAAAAAAGTAATTTCTACTCATTGATATATCTTCAAAAGCCATTACATGTTGTATCTACTAGGGCACATTATTTCATTTGATTGTGGTGATTGTTTTCTCAGGAATTCTTCCTTACTTTAAGCAGAAACCTCTTTACATTCGGCTCCTCTATTAAAGAAATTTTATTTCTCTTCTCCACAATGTCCTTCCATGTCTTGAAGCTAGGCATCCTGCCACACAGGCAAGACACACTGCTCTAATTTCCATCTGCCTTTGACCACTGATGTCACACTTCTGTAATGTTACTCCATCCCTAGTAATAATTTCCTTCATGCCTACATAAAGTAAAAGAAACGTGAGATTCTCCTTCCCTCATACTGAACACTCGAATGCATATGAAGCTAAAAAAAAGTGTATGAGACGCTCTTTCTACTGTTATTCAATGTACAAAGAAACCAGTCTTAGACATAAATAGCTAAAGATAAAGTACGTAAGCAGCATGACCTGGACATGAGACCTCCAGGACAATAATGTAATAATTATTTGAGGCATTGAGTTTCTTCTCCTCTTCCAGGGCCTTAGCACTCAGAAATATGTTGAGTTCTTTGGATTCAATCACATGGAGTCTCCAATGCTAAGAACAATTTTGTTTCTTGATCTGTTGGGACTATTAGGAACACCATGATTTCTTCCTCCTGCTGTGTGTCTCCTAATTGATAACTTCCTAGGCTCATGTATCAAAGAAAGACCTGGGACATCTTTCCATTAGCCCCATCTCTGTTAACTTGGTAAAAATTTTACATGCTATTGGGTTGGTAAATTTTTTTAAATATTTTTTATTTAAACATGTTGATTACAAATCTAATTGTAGTTGGGTTTCAAACATATAAAGAACACCTGTCTTCACCAGTGCAACCTTCCTATCACCAATGTCCCAAATCTACCTCTACCATATTGTCTATAGGCAGTGGACCATTTAAATCCAAGAATTTCATCTAATTATCATCATCATTATCATATGTTTCCTCCATATTTTTTTATCAACAGTATTCTTACATATATGTTTTTTCATTTCCTTTCTCGTATTTATCACCTCTTCTAGCACCTAGCTATCTAATATCTCCCTCCCAAGTCTTTCTCCTAAGCAGTTGTATATGCCAATTGATTGACCATTGAATTGCAAACTGAGTCCAAAGGGAAGAATTTTCAAAGTGGCATTGAGGGGAACGCAGTTGCAAGAAATTATGCCAGAAGGCCATGAAGAACAATGAAAACTCCTGATGGTTTGAGATATGGTATAAGAGCCCTTATTCCATTTTAGTGCTAAATTTGAAGGTGTGGCTACTCCACGTGTGAGGACTGGCATTGACTGGGCCATGGAGACCTTGGCTAGGACTAGAATAGGAATATGCAAGTTCAAGCCACGCTTAAGAAATAACACATTATTTCTTCACCAGAGGCTCTGTCCCAGTTTGTCTGTTCTTCCTTCACTGTCCCAGAGTCTCTTTCAACTATCAGATTGCCACTTATTCCTGCAATGTCTCACCTTCCTACCTTAAATTTGAGAGCCCCCAGGCTTGAGGTTTGGATTTTCTTTATCTCACACATAGCCTCTCCTAGCTCATCTACCAACTGCATGCACTGGTACCCACAGTAGCTCCTCTAGTCACTCTCTTCCTGTCTCACCAGAGACACCTGTATCACTTCTCAAGGGTCCATGCTTTCAGCTCTGACTCTGTCTCCTTCATCTTCACTGGATAGCACAGACCTTCTCCCCTTTCAGAGGGACCAGGGGACTACCCCGGTGTGCATTCCTCATACTCAACAATCCCACACTTCTCCTTTATGTTCCTCTTTCCCAGTCTCAGTGGACAACTATCCATTGACTTTTGAGTTATTGTAAGACTCCTAACAGGGAAGACTTTATGAAAAGTAAATCTCAGGGCTATGCCTCTCAGTGGTACCCTGGCCCTCAGGATAGAGTCTGCACATCTTTAGAAGAATTCAGGAGACTTTTCTGATCAGCCTGGGTTGGTCTGACCCTATTCTCTGCCCTTTCTCCCCTTTTCTCTGCTTCCACACCTAAGTCTACACTTCTTCCAAATAAGTCTGAGTTCTCTCTCCACTACACAACCCTCTTCCCAAGTCTGAACTCTAATACCTCAAAACCCAATACCTCAGCTCCTCTCAAGACTCCTTATTTCCTACCTTCCTTTTGTGTCATCTGAGAATCTCTCTGACCTTTTCCGCAGATCTGGATTAAGGTCATGCCTCATTCATCTGAGATCACTGTAGGGCACATTCGTTTGAATGAACAAAAAGACTTTTTTAGTTCAGACTTTTAATACATGAGTAACTTGAGCCTCCATTTAAATGACCTCCTGTGATGAAGCTAAGATATTCACTTTCTAGTGATGATTCATTGGTACTCATGTATAAGTCTGTTGGTTCAAATATTAGTTATGAGATTTGCACTAGAAGCTTGCAAGTTATTTCTTTGAGTGAAACTTTTCTGAAACTCTAGTGCAATGATGCCTGATGGACTGAGTTCCAAGTGGTCAATCTTCAGGGCTGGAACAATACTACAGTGGGAGGTTTAGCCTTGCATGACACCAACCTGTGTTCAATCTCCAGCATCTCAAATGGTCCCCTGAGCACCTCCAGGAGCAATCTATGAACATTACTTGGTATGTCCGCCCCCAAAAAATCAAGTGGAGGGATCCCCTAAATCTTACTCTGTGAGCCTGCTGCTTCTAGTTTATTCTTGGGCCGAAGATACAGGACAAGAATGAATAAGAGCAGTGCATACTATCTGTGTCTTTAGCAAAAAAAAAAAAAAAAAAAAAAAAACCACTTAAGTAGAAGAATTAAGTTTTCCCAAATTAATATCAACTCTTAATTTTCTGGAACTCCTGGGATAACTATGCTCCCCAAACTACTCACTTCCTCTTTCTGTGATTTTCTGTGAAGGCTTTCTATGCAGCCCTGTGGTTAATGACATGAAAAATTGAATCCAGTTTTCTCAAGCGAGATTGTTATTTTCTTAGTCTTTCTGTGACCTTCAAATCTGGATAGTGTTTGGGTGAACTGACCACATACTCAGTCAGAGTCTGGCTCTGAAACAGACACAGTTCAAATGTCCTCTTTATAGCATCCCTTCCCATGTAAGCACAGAGGTCACCTGGCCTCAGGTTTGAAGGAAATTCAGTGTCTAGTTTTCAGGCACTGGACTTACATCTGCCTTCAGTTGCCTGCATCAGCCCAGACCTATCTACTCCTGTGACATCTTTCTGGGTTAAATTCATTCCTTGATGTCCAGTGTGGTACCCACTTGTAGTTCCCAGCTTCTATTTGGACTGCCAGCCTGTGCTGGCATTGGGGCTCTATGAGATTAATTTTTCTTTGTAACTCCTCCCCACTAGAGCCTTGAGGAATTTTAGGGGACCCCCATAAAAACCTAGAATCACTCCCAGGTCATTCTGTGGAATGCCACAGACTCCTCCCAGAGTGACTAATCTGCAAGAATCATGAACTCCAATGCTCACTGAGGTACAAGAGTCTGGAAATTGGGGCTTGAGGGAAATATCTCAAAATGTTCATAGCACTGAGAAAAGCCAAGGCATGTATTTTGGAAGACAATGATGAGGACTGCAGAGATCCACCATGATAGTCCATTTCCTTTTTGCCATGTGCTTTTCCCCAGAAAAATACCCAAAATCCTCAGAATAGCCCACAGAGATGCTGAAAAAGATCAGGTAAGTTCTTATGGTGATGTAGTAGGTACTGCTGTTTACAGTGTTTGATTGATTATTTTAGTCTAAGAAGTCTCTTCTCCTCTCTGTGAACCAGGTAGAACCCTTAGATCCTATTCATGGGATAAAGTCAAAGACAGATGGATCCCATGTCAGAATTTAACTCTTGGTGGCGCTCTAGTTTGATACTAGACTTGTTCTTCATCATAGATGACCATTACCCAAAATGTTCCCAGGTCAGTTCCCCAACTCACTGTACTCTACCCAAAATGAAGCCTCAGTAGCTCTACCACCATCTCTTGTCTCAAAGAGTGCCCTGCTGCAGACTTGAAACCAAACCTGGGTGTGTTTCTCTGGATAGAGATAGATATTTCTTGTGTCTTTGGGAGGAGAAAAACTAAACATAAAGCAAATCCACAAAAGTCCTTTCTTTTATCATTGGCCACAGAGGGATCCAGGCTGCTGGCCCCTTGAGTAGGTGAACAATGAGCTTTGACAGGCCTGTGGTAGTGCCCTTCATGGCCTGTCTCCCTCAGAGCTCACCTCTCTCACTACTAGTGTCCTCATTTATTGCCTCTTACCACCTTAGCATGCACAAGACAAGAAATCAATAAGTCATTATGGATAAGGAAGAGCTGGTACAGTCCCCCAAGGTGCTGAGAGGAGACCTGGCCATAATGTCTTTTGGTATTGCTGGAAACTAGCACTTCCTCATCCAGGATTGCTTTTATTTTTTAAATAAATTATCTAATCAAATCATTGAAATACACAGTTACAAAGGTGTTCATACTTGTGTTTCCATCATACAATGTCCAACAACATTCACCAGTGCACATTTCCTGCATCAGTGTCCCCAGTTTCCTTCCCATCCTTTGCTCTGCCCTCCATCTGTCCTTCCACCAGTCTGCCTCAGTAGCAAACATTTTTCTTCTCTCTCTTCCTTTTTTTCTTTAAGACACTGTGGTCTGCAATATTACTAAAGGGGTATTATGCCTATCACTTTCCCCCTTTCAGCACACAGTTCTTGTCCAGAGGGATCATTTTTAACTATCATTGTCATAGTGGTCCTTCTCTGCTCTAACTGCCCTCTCCTGTTCTTTGTGCCAAGCCTCCTCCCTACCATGTATTGGTCCTCCTGGACCTCATCTCTATTGTGTTTGAATATCAATACCACACTAGCTTTTATTTTATATCACATGAATGAGTGTGATCATTCCATGTCTCTCCATCTCTCTATGACTCATTTTACTCAGCATCATCCTTTCCAGATCCACCCCTGTAAAAGCCCACTGAAGTGGTGGCTTTCAGCAGTTTGTGCTTCATTAACATCTTCTGTTGTAGCTATAAAATCCAGGCTGGCTTCAAACAGGAACTGGAGAGAGATTTTACATAGCATTCAAGAAAAATGTCCTTATCACCAAAGATCTAAATTCTGATCTATGAGTTTTGCAGTAAAAGGGGACAAGAATTAGAATTCCACTTGCATGTTGTTTACTTGTTATTTGGGGCTCACTTGGTGGGGGGAATGCTGGAGGTTGGATAACATCTGATAATACTAGGAATCAACTTCTCTTTTGGGGGCTGGAGAGATAGCATGGAGGTAAGGTGTTTGCCTTGCATGCAGAAGGATGGTGGTTCAAATTCCGGCATATCATATGGTCCCTTGAGCCTGCCAGGAGCGATTTCTGAGCGTAGAGCCAGGAGTGACCCATCCAAAAAAACCTTCTCTTTTGGGAAGATGTAACTTACAGTGCTTGAGGTAGACAAGGATTGAACCAAGGTCAGCACCCTACAAGACAAGTGCCTTAACTCTTTTAGGAGTTACCAGTGTGGGAATTAATCAGCTTCCACTCTGCACATATCTAAGGTGGTCATGAAAGAGAGTTGTTAGCCTGCTTTGAAAATAATCTAGTGAGTAGGGTTGTCCTCTTATTCTAATGGTGCCTTCCCAGAAATGAATGCATCTGTCTTCAGGGCCAGAATATTCTTCTCACAAATATAGCCTCAGGATTTGTGGTCAGATTCTAAAAATGACCTTTATCATCCCTCATTCCCCAGGATGTCATGGCCACATCTCAAGGTCTTTTTCCTCTAAAACTCATGGATGTCCAATTAGGTGGAAAATGAAAAGGTTGAAGTTCAGTTCAGGTGGGACACTGGCTTCTCCATATATGGGTGGCTCCCCAGTGAAGTTACTATCAGCACCACAGTTCTTTCCTGAGCCCCATGACCTTTGGGTGACAGTGCTCAGATGTGCATCCTAGGTGATCTGTCTAAAAGCCAGAGACCAAATGGGACCAGAAGCAAAAATCAATTGTGCCAAAGTGGAAATCAATGCCTGTGGCAGCTAGTAAACAAGATGGGACTAAGTTATAGCTGTTGCTTTCATGGTTTTCTCTCAAGCCTGGAGCCAAATAGAACCTTTCCCCCTCTTGCTCTCCTCCTCCTCTCTCTAGCCCCCACCTAAAAAAATTGCCCTGAGATGAAGGGTCAAGAGAAGGTAACAACCAAGGGAGGCACTCACCACCACATAGACCCACCACCACCCTTGTTTCTTGCAGCTAACTCAGGGGGATCTATATCCTTTGGGGGTCCAAGCAGACTAGGTGACACATAAAGAGAGCATGGATTAGTAAGAATCAGACTCCATCTCCTTCCTTGATCTTCCACCACAATCCATCCAACCATCAGACTGGTCCCAAGAAGCAGAGGACAAGCAATGTGTTTTGGCCTCGGTGCCTCTGCCAATGAGATTCCCACCTGCCAGTTCCTTCCACGCTGGCTATAATTTGCTCAGAGGGACTCACCTGACTGTACCTTCTGTTCTCTACCAGCTGTGTTCTTAGCATTTACTATAGCCTTATTTTCTGCTTGGGACAACACAGAAAGCACAGGAGATCTAAGTACCAACTCCTGTGAAGCCCATTTCAGAGGCAGCATACACATGGAATGAGAGTTGAGTCCCTGCCTAGGCCATGGAAGTGCATGGGCCAAACCTTTAGCTTTTTAAGTGTAAAATATATTCCAATATTGTAGGACTAGCCTACACATCAGAGTTATAACCCCCAGGTGATGGGTCTGAAGGAGGTAGCTATGAAGGATTAATAAACCACGCCAGTCAGGAAAGAAGCATGGTGTCACTTTGCTTCTTGCCTTGTGGTATCTCTCTCAGCATGCCAAGCCAAATTGCTTTCTTTATTTTCCAAGAACAAAACCCACCAGGCCAGGGTAGAGTGATGATCCAGGTGGTCTTTTACATAACAAAGGACAAGGTGAAAAGGAAAGAGGAAATTGGGGGAGCGCCTTTGTTTTGGGTTAATAGCTGGGTGTCATCTTACACTTGGACCTCTGTGTCTTCTCCATGTCTGCGGCTCATCCTTAGTTCCTTGCCTTCTAATCAACTCTACCACCCTGAGCCCTCTACCTCTGTCTTTTGCAGAATACCAAACTGCTCTCAGTGATTTTTGCTTCACCCTCTTGATGTCTTAGTTCATCTAGTTCCTTCTGTACTTCTGGTTTCTAAATTCACTTGAAACCCATTGACATCCACTTCCTTTTCTCTGCAGCCTTCACACCTCAGCACTAGCTTATACACACCATGCACAAGACAGAGCTATTTGAATAGCTTACTAACTCCAATGGCTTCCAAAATACCCACACCCCAAGATCTCCCTCTCCCCTTACCCAAAAATCCTTCCTTCACTGTTACTGATTACTGATATGCCAGGTTTGTGGGCATTGTTCCCACAGTTTCTTCTCCCTTGTCTACTGTATTGAACACCAACTTCCTTAGATTCTATTTCTTAAACATTGACATAGCCTAATTTTGCTTCTACCACTTACATTTTGATCCTATTACTGCCTGACTAGTGGATAAAATCTCCTTGACGATCTTTCAGTCTTCCTGTGGCACTCACCATACACTTCTCTATCCAAATCCATTCTTGTTAGCTTCCCTATTACATTACAGCTACTTCTAGGAACCAATCTATTTCATCTTCAAACTCACTGCCCTATCCTACATCACCACTTTGTTCCAGCCATTCTGCTTTCCTCAGTCTTCTATCACATCACTGTACCTCTGCATTGCCTTGGTCTGGGTTCATTCCCCAGCCAAGGTCTCCACTCCCCTCTACCATCATCTATCATTTCCTGGTATTTTCATCTCAATTTAACTCTCGACTTAATTCTAATTCAGATCCAGCTGGTGCCCTCTGCTATTTTGCAGGGAGGGGCTAGCTAAGAATCTTGAGGTGATATGGTGATTTAGGTGAGCCTCTCCCACACAGAGGCCATGCCTCATGTTTTTCCCCTGTTGGCTCCAGTGCTCAGCATGCCACTGGGTACACTGGATTATTGATTGCACAGATTTCCAATGGAACTCCCCCATGTTGAAACTTAGCCAAGGGAACATTCTAGAGCTCAGCTTCTCATTTATGGTAGGAGCATCCAGGAAGTAACTCTTGCTGAGTGCTGAGAATATTTGAATGAGATCAATGCTAATTCCTCAGTGTTCAAGTGATGCCAGTACTAAAAGCCAGACTTCCAGATCTGTATGTTTGGGCATAGAACTGTGTTCACATTCACCCTGAATTTAATTTGGTAACACTAATTGGGGGCATAAATTATATTATTCCAGATTTCTGTCAAATCTATGTTTTAAGACCTGAAAGTGATGCACAGGGCACAAGAGACTGGATCGAGTCCTGCTTCCATTGGCCAAGTAGGCTGTCTGCATTTCATAGCTCCAATGTCTGCTCTGACCAACCAAATTATAAATATCTCATTCCACCTTGTCACAATCTCATAATAATATTTAATTTTTAGAATCAGGCAAATTCTAATTGAATCGGTGTCAATTTGATTCCTAAGATGCATGTTCTCAGTCTTTGACTTTCAATGATGGTCGAGCAAAGGACCCTTTTGTATAAATACTGTACCTTTAAGTATCCAAAACCTTTTTACAGAAACTTCCTTAGAAGCACCAGAGCTGAAACAAACCAATGAAGGCAAGTGGCAGGTCAGGTGGGATTTATTTCTGCAGTAAACTGCAAAGACTCCCTCTGGCCCTTAAGATTTAGTTTAAATATTTAGCTTTAAATGCGACTGGAACAGTTAATGGGATCTGCTTTCATGAATCTTGAACAAACAGTTGACCTTAAAGTGGGCAGAGGCTTGTTTTATTGTAGCCAAGAAGAGATAAGGGGGGCCCAACATGAACATTCTGCAGTCTGGGTGCTGTAACTCCCATTTCTCTTCCTTACCCCTTGTGAGGAAGCTAGCATAAATAGGGCTAGAAACCATCATTGTGAATTTTTTTTCTGCCTCACTTAATTCCATTCATAGATGTCTCCTACCTATGGGACACAGGAAATCCTGAAGTATATGCATCATTTGGAATAAATTTTATTGCATAAATTTTATAAAATTTATAAAAATAAAACTTATTTACCCTAGATCTTATTACACTTTAAAATTTTTACTTTCTTAATTCTTTTAAATTTGGAGAGCCACACCTTGCAATGGTCAGGGGTTAAGCCTGGCTCTGCACTCAGGAATTACTTCAGCAGTGCTCAGGGGACCATATGTGAGGCTGCCAGAAATAAGTCCTGAGCAAAGAACCAGGAATATATCCTAATTACTGCTGAGTGTAGCCAAAACAAACAAACAAACAAACAAATGATGGCCCGAGTGATAGCACAGCGTTAGGATAATTTGCTTTGCACACGGCTAACCCAAGACAGACCCCAGCTCAATTCCCAGCATCCCATATGGTCCCCTCAGCCTGTCAGGAGCAATTTCTAAGTGCAGAGTCAGAAGTAATTCCTGAGCGCTGCAGGGTGTGACCGAAACAAAAACAAAAACAGAAACCACTCACAAGAGTCCATGTTGATCATCTGAAACTGTAATTCCACTTTCAACTCACCTCTCCAGGGGCAAAAAACAGCCCTTCTTCATTTCTGAGATGTTGTTCCTTGTTTTCTCTGATGCTTTTGTCCAGCCAAAGATGCTTTTCCTTGGCAGAGAAAGATTCCTCCCCAGGGAGTCTAAGAACACTTCATTGGAAAGGATTTGTTAACTCTAAATTCTAAGAACACAAGAAAAATCTCTGGAACACAGGACAACAATAGAAGCATGGCCAATGGACTAAGCCTTGGAACTCAGGGTTATCACTGAAACTGTCTCCTTGCCTTCAGAGCCCTGAGGACTCTCAGATTCACAGTCTGGGATTGTCGGAAAGGTGAAAAGTCACCAATGCCCAACTTCAATGTATTGAAGCATAAGGTGTGGATTTGTATTGGATTTTCCCTTTTCTGCCTCATTGGCACCAGCTGACCTCCATGCTTCTCTGGTTTAAAATTCAGAGGGTGGGAGAGCATAAAAGCCGGCTATCCTTTGCAAAAGCTGGCTCCCTGTGTGTGACACCAGGCGGGGAAAATCCGCGAAAGTACACCGGCCCAGTGGGGCTCAGCTGTGAAAGACTGTGAGTGTGACCTGTCTATGTCTGTCTACTGTCCTCTTGCGTGAAACTCTTGCGAGTGGGGCAAAAAGAGCCTCCAGAAACCTCGCTCGCCCAGACGCCATTTTCAGGGAGGGACTTCAGAGCATAAAAGCCGGCTATCCTTTGCAAAAGCTGGCTCCCTGTGTGTGACACCAGGCGGGGAAAATCCGCGAAAGTACACCGCCCAGTGGGGCTCAGCTGTGAAAGACTGTGAGTGTGACCTGTCTATGTCTGTCTACTGTCCTCTTGCGTGAAACTCTTGCGAGTGGGGCAAAAAGAGGCTCAGAGGAGCACGGCCGCTCCGCTTCGCTACGCGGCCGTGCACTCTTTCTAAGGAAAGAACTCCATTGCAACAAGAAGGAAAAATCACACTAAGAACGGCGTTATATCACAGAAGCAAACATTTCTCTCTGGACTGTCTTCTCTGTTACATGCTCGGGCCTAAGATTTGACCCAGTGTGAGGCTTCATCCACGGAGGACTCCCCTCCCTTAGAGGCAAGTCAGCCCATCCAGAAAGGGAGGAGCCAGAGGAGTGTGCTGCCTACATCATATAGACAATGAATACCACTACAACACGTAGAAAAACCCACAATACAAATGTAACAATGGGGAAACAGCGCAGGCCAGCATCAGACATAGAGAATGAAGATGACAATTCTGAGGACCAGATAATGACTGAACAACTAATCAACCTCTCAGATAAGGACTTTAGACTAGCAATATGGAAGGTGCTCAACAGACTCCAAGAAACCATGGATCGAGTTGAACAGAACACTAATAAGAACCAAGAAAATATGAAGGCAGAAATGACAAAACTCCAAACTGAAATAACATGTCAACTAACAGGCCTGAAAAACTCAGTAAACGAAGTGAATGACAAAATGGATAAGCTCTGGGACAGGGTATCAGAAGCTGAGAATAGACTTGGTGCTGTGGAAGATGAGATACATAACAATTCCATACAGCAGGAGAGATTGGACAAAAAACTTAAAGCAAATGAGCAGACAATGGAAAAATTAGTCAAAGAATGGGAACAGACGAAAATAGAAGTCTATGATAAGATCAACAGAAACAACTTAAGAATCATTGGAGTCCCAGAGACCCAGGAAGAAAATTTCCAGGAAGAATCAATGGTCAAGAACATCATTAAAGAGAAACTTCCAGAGCTAAAGAATATATGTGATCAAATCCTGCATGCCCGAAGAGTACCAACCAAAAGAGACCCCAGAAAAACCACCCCAAGACACATCCTAGTCACAATGACAAATCCCACAGATAGAGACAGAATTCTGAAAACAGCAAGATCAAAAGGGGAAATCATGTTCAAGCAAGCTTCCCTGAGATTTACAGCAGACCTGTCACCAGAAACGCTCAATGCCAGAAAGCAGTGGTGGGATATTGTGACAAGACTGAATGAAATGAATGCTTCACCCAGAATACTATACCCAGCAAAACTCACTTTCCGGTTTGATGGAAGAATACATGGTTTCACAGACAAAAAACAGCTCAGAAACTTCACAGACACAAAACCAGTCTTAAGAGAAAAACTGAAAGACCTAATCTAAGACAAGACTACCCAAAAGACACACCAAATTTTGAAATAAAGATGGCGTTAAATCCCAGGACAATTCTTTCTCTCAACGTCAATGGACTAAATGCACCAGTTAAGAGACACAGAGTGGCTAAATGGATCAAAAAACTCAATCCAACCTTCTGCTGCCTACAAGAAACGCACCTGAATAGTCAGAACAAACATAGACTCAAAATAAAAGGCTGGAGAAAAGTTATCCAAGCAAACAACACCCATAAAAAAGCTGGAGTGGCCATACTAATATCAGATAATGCAAACTTTATACTCAGGAAGGTTGTAAGGGACAAAGACGGACATTTTATATTAATCAAGGGGTACGTAGAGCAGGAAGAATTCACTCTCCTAAACATATATGCACCGAATGAGGGGCCAGCAAAATATTTAATACAACTGCTGACAAATCTGAAAAATAATATCAACAACAACACAATAATTGTGGGGGACCTAAACACGGCTTTGTCAACACTGGACAGGTCAACCAGACTGAAACCCAACAAGAATATACTAGACCTGAGGAGAGAAATGGAAGAAAGAGGCCTAGTGGATATATATAGGACACTCCATCCCCAGAAACCTGGATACACATTCTTCTCCAATGTACATGGGACATTCTCCAGGATAGACTACATGCTGGCACATAAAACATACCTCCATAAGATCAAGAGGATAGAAATTTTGCAGACTACCTTCACTGACCACAAGGCTCTGAAATTATTTGTGAACTCCAAAGGGACTCAGAAGAAACACTTTAACACCTGGAAGTTAAACAGCCTCATGCTCAATAACCAGTGGGTCCGAGATGAAATCAAGGAGGAAATAAAAAGGTTCCTGGAAACAAATGACAATAAAGACACAAACTCTCAGAACTTATGGGACACAGCAAAAGCAGTACTGAGAGGAAAATTTATAGCTTTGCAAGCACACATCAGGAAGGAAGAAGGAGCTTACCTGAGTAGCTTAATGACACAGCTAATAGAACTAGAAAATGCTCAACAAAAGGACCCAAGAACAGGAAGACAGAAGGAAATAACAAAGCTGAGAGCAGAAATCAACGAAGTGGAAACTCAAAAAACAATCCGAAAGATCAACGAAAGCAGAAGTTGGTTCTTTGAAAAAATAAACAAGATTGATAGACCACTGGCAAACCTAACAAAGAAAGAGAGAGAGAGAAACTTGATAACTCGTATCAGGAATGAAAAAGGAGAGATCACTACTGATATGACAGAGATTCAAAGGGTAATCAGAAACTACTTTGAAAAACTCTACGCCACTAAAAATGAGAACCTGGAAGAAATGGATAAATTCTTGGACTCTTATAATCTTCCACGGTTGAAGGAAGAGGATGTAGCATATCTAAACACCCCCATCACCATTGATGAAATTAAAACAGTAATCAAATGTCTGCCGTAAAACAAAAGCCCAGGTCCAGATGGATTCACTAATGAATTCTATCAAACTTTCCAAGAGGAACTACTGCCAATCTTGGCAAGACTCTTTCATGAAATTGAACAAACAGAAACACTTCCAAATAGCTTTTATGAAGCCAACATCACCTTGATACCTAAACCAGACAGAGACGCTACCAAAAAAGAAAATTACAGACCAATATCACTGATGAATGCAGATGCAAAGATCCTCAACAAAATCCTGGCAAATAGGATTCAATGCCTCATTAAGAAGATCATCCACTACGATCAAGTAGGTTTCATCCCAGGAATGCAAGGCTGGTTTAACATCCGTAAATCTATCAACATAATACACAACATCAATAACAAGAAAAATAAAAACCACATGATCATATCAATAGATGCAGAGAAAGCATTTGATAAGGTCCAACACCCATTCTTGATCAAAACTCTCAGCAAGATGGGAATGGAGGGAACCTTTCTCAATATAGTGAAGGCCATCTACCACAAGCCAGTGGCAAATATTATCCTCAATGGAGAAAAACTGAAAGCCTTCCCTCTAAATTCTGGCACAAGACAAGGCTGTCCTCTCTCACCACTCCTATTCAACATAGCACTGGAAGTACTTGCTATAGCGATTAGGCAAGAAAAGGATATCAAGGGAATCCAGATAGGAAAGGAAGAAGTCAAGCTCTCACTGTTTGCAGATGACATGATACTCTACTTAGAAAACCCTAAAGACTCTATCAAAAAGCTTCTAGAAACAATAGACTCATATAGCAAGGTGGCAGGCTACAAAATTAACACACAAAAATCAATGGCCTTTCTATACACCAACAGTAATAAAGAAGAAATGGACATTAAGAAAACAACCCCATTCACAATAGTACCACACAAACTCAAATATCTTGGAATCAACTTGACTAAATATGTGAAGGACCTATACAAAGAAAACTATAAAACTCTGCTCCAAGAAATAAGAGAGGACACACGGAAATGGAAACACATACCCTGCTCATGGATTGGCAGGATTAACATCATCAAAATGTCAATACTCCCCAAGGCATTATACAGATTTAATGCCATCCCTCTAAAGATACCCATGACATTCTTCAAAGAAGTGGATCAGACACTTTTGAAATTCATTTGGAACAATAAACACCCTCGAATAGCTAAAGCAATCATTGGGAAAAAGAATATGGGAGGAATTACTTTTCCCAACTTTAAACTGTACTACAAAGCAACAGTTATCAAAACAGCATGGTATTGGAATAAGGATAGGTCCTCAGATCAGTGGAATAGGCTTGAATACTCAGAAAATGTTCCCCAGAGATACAACCATCTAATTTTTGATAAAGGAGCAGGAAATCCTAAATGGAGCAGGGAAAGCCTCTTCAACAAGTGGTGTTGGCACAATTGGATAGCCACTTGCAAAAAATTAAACTTAGACCCCCAGCTAACATCATGTACAAAGGTAAAATCCAAATGGATTAAAGACCTCGATATCAGCCCCAAAACCATAAGATATATAGAACAGCACATAGGCAAAACACTACAGGACATTACAGGCATCTTCAAGGAGGAAACTGCACTCTCCAAGCAAGAGAAAGCAGAGATTAACAGATGGGAATATATTAAGCTGAGAAGCTTCTGCACCTCAAAGGAAATAGTGCCCAGGATACAAGAGCCACCCACTGAGTGGGAGAAACTATTCACCCAATACCCATCAGATAAGGGGCTAATCTCCAAAATATACAAGGCACTGACAGAACTTTACAAGAAAAAAACATCTAACCCCATCAAAAAATGGGGAGAAGAAATGAACAGACACTTTGACAAAGAAGAAATACGCATGGCCAAAAGACACATGAAAAAATGTTCCACATCACTAATCATCAGGGAGATGCAAATCAAAACAACGATGAGATACCACCTCACACCCCAGAGAATGGCACACATCACAAAGAATGAGAATAAACAGTGTTGGCGGGGATGTGGAGAGAAAGGAACTCTTATCCACTGCTGGTGGGAATGCTGTCTAGTTCAACCTTTATGGAAAGCGATATGGAGATTCCTCCAAAAACTGGAAATCGAGCTCCCATACGATCCAGCTATACCACTCCTAGGAATATACCCTAGGAACACAAAAATACAATACAAAAACCCCTTCCTTACACCTATATTCATTGCAGCTCTATTTACCATAGCAAGACTCTGGAAACAACCAAGATGCCCTTCAACAGATGAATGGCTAAAGAAACTGTGGTACATATACACAATGGAATATTATGCAGCTGTCAGGAGAGATGAAGTCATGAAATTTTCCTATACATGGATGTACATGGAATCTATTATGCTGAGTGAAATAAGTCAGAGAGAGAGAGAAAAACGCAGAATGGTCTCACTCATCTATGGGTTTTAAGAAAAATGAAAGACACCCTTGTAATAATAATTTTCAGACACAAAAGAGAAAAGAGCTGGAAGTTCCAGCTCACCTCAGGAAGCTCACCACAAAGAGTGATGAGTTTAGTTAGAGAAATAACTACATTTTGAACTGTCCTAATATTGAGAATGTATGAGGGAAATGTAGAGCCTGTTTAGGGTACAGGCGGGGGTTGGGTGGGGAGGAGGGTGATTTGGGACTTGGGTGATGGGAATGTTGCACTGGTGATGGGTGGTGTTCCTTTTATGACTGAAACCCAAACACAATCATGTATGTAATCAAGGTGTTTAAATAAAAAAAAAAAAAAAAAAAAAGAAAAGTTTAAGATGAATATAAAAAAAAAAAAAAAAAATTCAGAGGGTGGGCAGTGCCCCCAACCTTCTGTGAATGTGAGAGTGCCACTGCAGTGGCAGTGGGCAGAGTCTCCATCCTTCTCTGGGTCAGTGCAGGATACAAGTCTCATCCCTTCTCAATTAGGATATCTAGATGCCCAAGAAGAAAGCACAGTTGTACAAACCACCTACCTGCTCTTCCCATCATGGGTCATGGCAACCTCCCTCATCCCTTTCCCACCACCATGTTTTCTAACATTCCCCCAAGATGCATCTTTTGAAAGCAGCTCCTTGGATTTTGGTGTTAGGAAAGGCACATTCAGGAGCCCAGCTCTAAATGACATTGGACTAGATCCCTGAAAATGAAAAATCCCCTCTGCCTCCTGGCTTCACCCAGGCTTGTATATGGGGAGAACTGGGTGTATCCATCACAGGCAGTTGTTGGTGTTTTCTAAGCTGCCCAATGCAAGAACATGAAACAAGTGCTACAAGCTTAAAGTGGCATCAAACTGAGTGCTGTGAGCAGAACCAGCTCCACTAGATGCCTGAGAATCCTTTGCCTGTTAGAACGGGTGATACCAAGTGTCCTCTGTGTACAAAAGGGCATCCCAGGGAAGTTACCTTGGAAAGTGGGATATCACACCCTGGACCACTTAGGTTTCAAACCCCATTTTGCCTAGACCAAAGAAGCCTTGTTGTAACAGATATATGCCAAAGGCATGGTGGTATCAATGAGGTTTTCAGAGTTTAAAAAATGATAAGGTTCTGCTAAGATCCTTTGTTCTATAATAACGGACTAGGAAAAACTAAAGCCCCAATGCTATGGATGTCAATTTCATATTCTAACACTGGTTATATCTGCCTGCTAATATGTCTTAAAATAACCAGTTTTCACTTCCTCTTTCATCAAATACAGCTTGCTCTGACTTGGCATATCTAAACACAGTGCTGGGAACCAGAAATTATTCATAAATAAATAATAAATAGTCATAATAAAGAGCCTTCCAGCTGTGGATGCTGACAGGTTCTTAGTAGTCTCAAGTGAGCTATCAAGGCATTTTGCTCAGAGCTGGGAAAGAAAATCTGGAGAATATGCCTAAAAGTCCTCCCAGCCTTGGCTGCAAAATTGACTTGACATTCATGATTTAAGGCCCAGATAACATGCGCCTCCTGTTTACCAATTGCAAACCCAAGCAATACAAGTCACAGTGGAAGGGTTGAAAATGGAGAAGTGTCAGCCAGGTGGGGAAATGGCCAGGTTTAAGGTGTAGATGTATTGTAATTAAATCACATATTAGTGAATATTGGGTCATCAGCATGATTGGGACTGAGCAGGAATGCAGGGAGCCTCGTTTTTCTGGAGTCATAAATTTATTCTTGTTCTGTGAATGCCTTATATAGGGGTTGGGTAGATAGCACAGCATGTATTTGCCTTGCATAAAGCCAACCCAAATTTGTTTCTTGGCATTTTGTATGGTCCCCTGAACACCAGAAAGAATAGTTTATAAGTGCAGAGCCAGAAGTAACCCCTGAGCATCACCGGATGGTCAAAAAAATGGATGCCATATCTGACTTTTACCAAATGGAAACAGGAAATTATTAATTTACAGGGTTCAGCTCTTTCAGCTATGTCCCTCTTCATCCTTTTATATTTTTTCAAATATCCTTTGAAAAACTTTATTAAAGTCGAGTTGATTTTACAACATTGCTTTAGGTGTAACCTTTTTGAAATGTTACACCCCAATGAAGTACCAATATTCTTCCACATAGTCCTTTTGACCATCTGATTGATGCCTCTGATGCTTTAATGTACTGGACATGCTCTTGGCTTTTCATGACATCACATAGGCACTATTAAAAAGACTAGTGGCCACACCTTACTCTAGATATTGTAGACCTCCATCTTAGAGACAAAGATCCAGATATTTACAACTTTGTTTTTTCCTTGTGAGTTTATAGTAATAAGAAGTTTCCTTTTTTACTATTGTGTTGCTATTGATGTCTTTCTTCAAATATGTCAGCAATTGTTTTTTTTTCTCTTGATTTTTTATATATAAAAAAACCCTTCACCAGTGCAACATTTCCATCACCAATATCCCAAGTGTCCCTCCTCCCCACCCCACACCGGCCTGTACTCTAGACAGGCTTTCTACTTCCCTCATTCAGTCACATTTTGTTATGATAGTTCTCAGTGTAATTATTTCTGTAACTGCACCCAAAAATCTCTGTGGTGAGCTTCATGTCGGGAGCTGGACCCTCCAGTCCCCTTCTATTTTGCCTCTGAAAATCATTAACAAATATTTTTCATTTTTCTCAAAATCCATAGATGAGTGAAACCATTCTATATTTACCTCTCTCCTTCTGAGTTATTTCACTCAGCATAATAGATACCATATACATTTATGTATATTTTCAACTTTAAAATACACCAAGCTGATGGAGTTATTTTCTCCCTCCACTGTGGAAGAAAAAATTAAATGGAGGCAATAGTGACTAGGAATTTATACTACAGCCCATCTCAGGGTCAGCCTAAAATATTTCAATTTTTCCATGCAGTGAAAGCTGAATATGTTCAGTACAATTTTGGATTTTGATCCTTTTTCCAGGCTGCAAGTAGGTGGGATTTATTCTTGAGTGATGCTGAGTGGCTGCTAGTTACTTACTGACCATAGCAGCAGTACTATGGTTTCTAGGGAAGGGGCTTTTGGTGTGCTGAGGCCAGATGAGATGAACTGTGATGTTGCATGGGCCAGAGGCAGCCTCTGCATTTCCCATTACCTTCTTTGCATCTTAGGGTAAGTTTATTCAACCTCTAGTAATAGAAATTGGGCAAGGTGACCTAGAAGAACCTCTCCCTATTGAGCAGCCCCAACTATGACTTTACCTCATCCATTGCCCAAAAATCAAACACCTCCAAGTGCTGATTTGTGAGGGTACATGCACATTTTTCAGAATTCCCAGGGCTCGTGTGTCACAGGATTCTGATGTCCTCTTAACCCTTTGGTCTGAGATCTATTAGCAGAAGCCTTCCCAGTGTTGTGTTCTTGTAGGTGTTGATGGGATAGTCAAATTATTACCATAGGTGTAGAACATTGGCAAAGTGCTACTTACATGCAGGAAACCTTGAGTTTCATTGCTGCCCCCCCAAATTGAGGGTTTTTAGAATTTAAGAAGTCTCAAAACACTTAAGAGGAAGTTTTGCAGAATTAAATGAGTGTCCACCCCATAGAAAAGCTGTGAATAGCAAATAGTTGTTAGACCTTTGGAAATAAATACTGGTTTGAGACCACAGCCACTATATAGAGCCATTGCAGGTGATGGAAGCTCAAGGGAATAATTCATTTCTTTGGGAAGAAAATGTTGGGAACTTGAACTTAGAAGATTGAGCTGGTTAGCAGGCAGTAAAATAGCACAGTAAAGGAGATCAGATTATTCCTAGTGGCAATTTAAAGTTCAGTGACTTTGAACTTCTCTTCTCCTTTGGATTTCTATCTCTATAGATGGGAACAATTTGACAATCTCCAGTTTTAAGTTTAATGTGTTAAAAATAAAAACCAATTTGAGGCTCAGATATCATATCACATTTTTGACAGTTCAGCCAGGTCCAGTGCTGAAGGGCACACTTCTGGGTCATTCTGATGGAAGAGGAGGACAGACATTATAAAAGCTCTTATCATCACTTCTAAGGATTAACAGACCTTCCCTCATTATTATGACTGTTCTTCATTTTGTTTTTATTCTTAGGGTCAATCTTATCTAACCCCAAGAGGCCCTAGGGATGATATGAATGGAGAATAATGTTTAAGCACTCTGTAGAGAAAAGTTCGAGGGGAACCCTCTGACCTACAGACAGTTAAATTTTGAAGAAAACATAATGAACACAGATCAAAATGTGGTGTAAAAGATGCACATGTATTTGTATTAACTTCTTTGAAGTTTTGTGGGTGACAGTGGATAGTATGTGAGTAATAAATTGACTTCAAGCTAGTTATATCACAAGTAGGTATGTGGCTGATGGATCAAAGAACTGAGTTGAGTAATAACTTTCCCAATGACAAAGTCTTTTGTGGTTTTTCAGTGGAAAAACTAAAAGTTTCATACACAGGTTTTGAAAGGGAGGTCCATAAGATTTAGCATTAAAGTAATGCCTTACTCCTCCAACTTATAATGTGAGCTGTTTGGCCTGTGCATCATTCTAGCATCTGAATGTTAATACCAGTGTAATCCAAGGTGTCAGTTTGAAGTTCTTTTATATAATCAACATCAACTTCCTGAGTAAAACAGAAGCTGAGCCAGAGCAGGAACTGGAAGCTATTCTTCTCTTCATATTTCTCCCAAGACTCCACAATCTTGACAGTGGAAATGATCTAATGGAGATTTTTCACGAGCTCTGTTTTGCATCTCCTTGGCTTCCTCCATGCCTCCCTCCCTCTTTCACTCTCTTTTTCCCCCACCTCATACATCTTCCTTGTCGTCTTGCATGAAATTATGGGCCATGCACAAAGATGTTTGACTCAGTGTATCTCTGGTGCAGAAGCATGCCTTTCCTCATCATCACAAGCCCTGTGCATTTCATCATCCTAGAGCAAATGACCTCTGGGTCACACTTTTGCATCCTCAGCATTGGGTCTTAGGAAGGATTTAAAAGCTTTTTTGGTGCATCTTTTGATTTTGAGTTCCTCCCTCCATAAGCACTTTTATTTTTACATCTACTTTCTTGCTATTTCTAGAGCTGTAAATACATGTACTAACATGGTCCCAGTTATCCCAGTTATCCCAGTGATCTAAACATTGTGAAATCTGACTTGCTGAGCAGAGCAAATCTTTGATCACCTGCATAACAGAACTGTTGCACCACTCTCAAGTCTTCCTGGATTTGGTATTCTATGTCTAGCATGTCTCTGAGTCTTCAAATTCCTGATAATATTATAATTATGAAGGTACCTTATTTATCTTTACTGACAAGCATAAAAGTATTACTGGTTCTTGACCAAAGAAGACATTTTTGTTTATAGTGATCCCCAGACCTCTATTTGAACATCAGAGTAAATTTAAAATTACAAGTGAATCATAAGTGACTATTCTGCTTTTGGTCAAATTTAAGATTTTTTGCCATCAACAGAGAAGCTCCTTCAGAAAAACATGAGTCGACTCAGCTGGGCTTCTTAAACATGGCAGCCATTTTGAGGCTTTCCCCTGCTTGCTGCAGCCTGGGAACTTTTATCGTCCCTGGCATCCATCTCCTCAGGGCTCGCTCCTTCTGAGGTGAGTCTTCCTGCCACAAGGGTGGAAGCAGAAGAGCGCTGCCGCTCTGCTTCGCTTCACCGCTGCGCACTCCCCCTAACCAATGAATACCACCACAACACGTAGAAAAACCCACAATACAAGCGTGACAATAGGGAAACTACGCAGACCAACATCAGGCATAGAGAATGAAGATGGCAACTCTGATGACCCGACAATGGCCAACCACCTAGTTAGTCTTTCAGATATGGAGTTTAGAGAAGAAATATGGAGGATGTTCACAGAACTCAAAAAAGTATAGAACAGAACACTAGTAAAAATCAAGAGAATATGAAGATAGAAATCAGAAAACTCCAAAGTGAAATATCAGGTCAAATATCAGGTCTGAAAAACTCAGTAGATGAATTGAAAGACTCAATGGATAAGCTCTTCCACAGGGTAACAGCAGCTGAGGATAGAATTAGTGGGCTGGAAGATGAGATGCATAACAACTTCATATAGCAGAAGAGATTGGAGAAAAACAGGGGTATCTGGGTCCAAAGTGATAGTACATTGGGTAAGAAACTTGCATTGCTCACAGACAACCTGAATTTGGTCCCCATATAGTCCTCTAAGCCTGCTAGTGGTGATCCCTGAGTGAGGTGTGATACAAAATCCAAAAAAAAAGAGGAAAGAAAGGAAAAGAAGGAAAGGAGAGGAGAAAGGAAAAAGGAAAGGAAAGGAAAGGAAAGGAAAGGAAAGGAAAGGAAAGGAAAGGAAAGGAAAGGAAAGGAAAGGAAAGGAAAGGAAAGGAAAGGAAAGGAAAGGAAAGGAAAGGAAAGGAAAAAGGAAAGGAAAGGAAAAAGGAAAGGAAAGGAAAGGAAAAAGGAAAGGAAAGGAAAGGAAAAAGGAAAGGAAAGGAAAGGAAAAAGGAAAGGAAAGGAAAGGAAAAAGGAAAGGGAAAAGGAAAGGAAAGGGAAAAGGAAAGGAAAGGGAAAAGGAAAGGAAAGGAAAAAGAAGAGGAAAGGAAAGGAAAGGAGAGGAAAAAATAAAGGAGAGGAAAGGAAAAAGGAAAGGAAAGGAGAAAGGAAAGAAGGAACAGAAAGGAAAGTACAGGAAAGGGAAGGGAAGGAAGTGGAGGAGAAGGGAAGGAGAAATCTATTCTGAATTGAAATGAGGAAAGTACAAGAGTAATGGGAGCAAATACTTGAAATATATCCCATTTTGCAAAATCCTTTGAGAAACAGCTTCTGCTATAACCCTCTAGATATTTAAGGGGACATACACAGTTTTCTCCTTGTCCCCAACACCAATCCCAACCATGTCGGACTTCCTCCCTCCTTTCCCCCACATAGAGCTCCTAGTGCACATCCTTCATCTCTCATTGCTTTACTGTATCCCCCATCTTTGTTTTTTTTTATTTTGTATTTTGTTTGGGGCCACATCCAGTATGTTCAGCTTATTCCTGGCTCTATGCTTAGCAGTCACTCCTGTCAAGGATTGGGGGAGTCAGTGATTGAATCTGGTCAGCTGTGTGCAAGTCAATCATTCTACCTGCTGACCTTTCTCTCTGGCCCTACTTTCCCCTTCCTACAAAAATTCCTCCTGCCATTTCCCTTGTTCTCATGCATTCATGATTTTTTCTCCTCCTCTCCTACATTAGTAACTAAGACATCCCTTAGCAACCTCTTCTAGCCCTTATCTACTCCCCTTACTAGTAAATCTCTTCCAAAGGCTTATTATTTCCTACTCCTTAATTCTCATTTTGGAGAACCTCTATGACATAGTCACCAGCTTGACCAATGAAATTACTTCTTTGGCTTGACAATGACACTCATATTCCTCAGCCAATGGTAGTGCTTAGCCTTTCTTAATAGGTCTCTTTTGTGCAAGCTCTTTCTTAGTCCCACCTGCCCTTGTACTCTCCATGAGGTCTCCTCCCCCCACCCTGTCTCCCTTGAGTGGACTCCTAATGCATACACCTTCTAAACACTTGGTGTCTCAGAGTTCAACCCCAGATCCCCTGAATGACAAATAAGGTCTTCTTCTGCTCTTCTGTTTCCCATGATATCTACATACTGAACCATAAAATGTTCTCTCTAGTGTTAGCATTATACCCCAAATCTTGATACATAGATTGTATAAGATGCTCTTTCATATTTCAAAGCCATCTCAAACCTACTTGTTTCAAACAGAAGTGCTAATTTGTTCTCCTAAAGCCACTTCTCTCCTGACATTGTCTCCATGAATGAAGTTGCAGATGCTTATCATCCGCACACCCCCAGAACCAGCAAGCTAAAGCTTGAATTCTCCCTTCCACCCCCAGTACCAAATGCCCCAGTACAGATACTAGATCTTCCCCCTTGCTCCCCATCATTCATCCATATCAGGGTACTTCTTTCCCTAGTGCTGTTTCTTGACTAATCTCCCTGTTTCTGTGCTCCCCAGCTCTCCTTGATACTCATATGCTTCTTGCTTTCAACCTCCAGCCTTACCCGCCCTTCCTCTGTCATAAAGGGTTTTCTGATGCACTTACATGAGCACAGCCCTTGCTAACCCAGGTCCTTCACACCTGCTCTTCCCTTGACTCATAAAAACCCACCCTGTGTCTTCAGCATCTGGCTCCTTGTCTGTCTCGGTGTCACTCTGTGGTGTGAGCTGTTGTCAGAGCACTTAATCCACTGTCCTTCCCAAAAAGGCAGCACCAACTCTCCATCCACCCAATTGCCTTATTCTCTAATCTTTCTTTGCTCATTTGCCTCATTTTAGTGTCTTTTTTTCTTTATTATGTTAGCGTGATCCCCAAACTGCCTATAGCTCAGCTCTTTCTTGGGGGAAAGGAGTACCATGACATCTCGGGGGGGGGGGGGGGGTTGTAAAGAAAAATTTGCCATGGAACTGATTCTCAGTCAGGGTTGGGCAGTCGCTGTTTTTACGGACTGCCTGTGTACTTCATATTGTCTTTGTGCCTTTCATAGGTCTCTGTGCTATGTGTTACTAGAGTGCTCATCCTAACCAACCTCTGCTAGCACTGGAAAACTCCAATGTCAAAAAATATTGAGAGGCCAAATACAATATGCCACTTTCCTAGCGTTTCTTCTGTGATTTATTTGAGATGGATTTAAAAAAGAGGAAGGGAGGAAGGTCTAAAAAAGTAAGGGAATGAGAGGGAGGGAAGGAAGGAAGGAAGGAAGGAAGGAAGGAAGGAAGGAAGGAAGGAAGGAAGGAAGGAAGGAAGGAAGGAAGGAAGGAAGGAAGGAAGGAGGGAGGGAGGGAGGGAGGGAGGGAGGGAGGGAGGGAGGAAGGAAGGAAGGAAGGAAGGAAGGAAGGAAGGAAGGAAGGAAGGAAGGAAGGAAGGAAGGCAGGAAGGAAAGAAGGAAGGAAGGAAGGAAGGAAGGAAGGAAGGAAGGAAGGAAGGAAGGAAGGAAGGAAGGAAGGAAGGAAGGAAGGAAGGAAGGAAGGAAGGAAGGAAGGAAGGAAGGAAGGAAGGAAGGAAGGAAGGAAAGGATATGTCTTCATAAGTAAAGCATACGCCCCTCTTGCATGAGGCTCTGAAATCGACCCCAATGCCACGGAAAACTCATCAACAACCACCATGCTTGGTCCACATAAAGCCTTGATACCCACTTACATGTTTTGATGATGATGATGATGATGCCAATGTTTTTAAATAACTGCTTTGCTAATAACTTTTGAAAATCACATACTCCTCCTCTTGTATTTATTGTATCCATCAATAGGACAGGAATAATAAGAATTAGATAAACTCATACATTTTGAATAGAGCATGAAATCTGTTTTTACTAAGCTTTATCTCTTTATGTCTGCAACAATTTACATAGAAATAAATCCCTTTAAAGTCTAAATGTTCTCAGAAAAAGCTAAGGGCATTGCGAATGTTTCCCCTGGGACACAGGAGGAGGCAGGGCTCTGCCTAGTCTCACACACCATACTATTAGGCAAATTTCTCTGCAGTACAAACTTTAGCCAAGAAGGAAAAAGGACCAACAGCAGTACATTGCTTATGGCACGTATGTGTGCTAAGTTTATTTCCCAGCACCACATGTTTTCTGAGCATTGGGAATGCAGCCCTAAAGGTTCCCCCCCCAAACAGTCATATATGGCCCTGGAGGTGGCCAGTACCACCAAGACAAAACTGGGTGCCTTGGCACTATGGTGTCCAGGCAACATTCTATCCTTGGGTTCTTGCACCCAGTGTGATTCCCTGGCCTCTTTCCTGAGTACCACTTGGGAATACCCCCAAAATTGAAAAAAATTCAAAGAAAATACTGAGGTATTTTATAGGCATTTGTGGGGAGAGTGGAGTGATCAATTATTTGTACTTTCTTCTGTTTAGTTTCTAAATTTACAAAATCACCCATAATGGGTTTTGTATATTCCCTTGTGCAATAGTCTAGATGATTTTTTTCATATCGGCTAAATACTTAATGCTAATGGAGAAGTGACTCGTAGATTGCATCTGAATATGCTCAGAACTGGGGAAAAAATATCCTGGGTTAAACAGAGACTATGCCAGTCTCAAATTTAGAGTCGGAGGGGTTTTGCCCAAGGCCTGGAGCTGATGGGGGGTGGACGGTGTGCCCTGTCATTGGCAGTCAGTCCTGACAACTCAAGCAGTAGTACTTCTGGCCTGGGATGTGATTTCAAGCCAGTTCACTTACTTTGCAAATGAGAAACCTTGAGTTTCATTCCTAGCACCACAATACATTTCTTCTCATTTAAAAGGATCTGCATTGTCAAATATGGTAGCTACTGAGCACTTGACATATGTAAGGAATGTAACTTATAACTGAAGTCATAGTACAGTGTACAGGGCACTTGCTTTACATGCAACTAACCTAAGTTCAACCCTCAGCACTCAATAGGATCCCCTGAGTTTTCCAGGAGTGATTCCTGAGCACAGAGCCAGAAGTAAGCTCTGTGGTTCAAAATGCCTACGCATATTTGGAAAGTGTCTGGGAGGTCCACTGAAGAGGTTCAGATCCAGAACAGGGAGGCAAGAATAGACAACTTCTAGGCCTTTTTGAGTTTCTTGTTATCTTTTTAAATAAAAGCTTTTGACACAAACAAGATTGCACAGGAAACCCAAAGGCCATGTTTGGGCAGAAAGCTGGCCCTTCCTGGATGGGTGAATGAAAGAACCCAAAGGGCTGTATCCTCTTGGTGAGGACACCCTAGTGTCTTCTGCCTATTGATACACTCTAGATGTTTCACCAGATCAGCCACATGGTTCTTGGAAATTCTGGAAAATGATGGGTGGTTCTAACTTGGCATGTAACAGGTGCACCCTATCTCTTACAGGATGGATGGTCCCAATACCACTTTGTAGCCTCATCATCCACCATTGAGAGGGACCGGCAAAGACCCTACTCCTCGTCCCGCACACCTTCCATCTCCCCTGTGCGCGTATCTCCCAACAACCGCTCAGGTAAGAGTCCTGGGACTGCCACATAACCGCCCAGCCTAGCCCAACCCAGTTATTTTCAGGTGGGGAGGAGCAAATATTCTTCCTCAGAGATTTCTGACAAGTTTACAGGCATCCCCTACATGACATGCATATCAAGGCCCACATATAGGAGGAAATAAAACAGCTCTGACTTTTCCATAAGCGTTTCTCCTAATCAGAGTATTTGGACTTGCATTTTCTTGGTTACCTGTAAAAGTCCAGAGCAGGGGTAGGAGGGCTACTGTTTAATCCTGTAAAATGACAAATGGCTGTGCACCCCCATTTTTTCTGCAGCACCGTATCAAAAGCAATTTATGATTACCTTTAAGCCAGTAGAAAAATTATCAATAGAATTTTATTAGTTCAACCATGACCTTTAAGTCATTCAGTTTAAGTTTGCTTCTGACGTCAGATTTCCTAGCACAGACAATTTTAAACAGCCACCTCTTAAGAACGTGTAGTCTCCTTGGACACCCCTTTTTGCTTTCCACTGTAGAAAGTCAAATCTGAGAGAGAGAGAGAGAGAGAGAGAGAGAGAGAGAGAGAGAGAGAGAAAGAGAAAGAGAGAGAGAGATCATCAAAAGGCCATAGCAATAGGATAGCTGGTAGGGTTCCTAATTTGCAAGTATTTGACTAGTTCAATCCCTGACATTCCAAATGGTCTCCTGAACCCCAACAGGACTGCGTAAGCCCTGAACACTGTTGGGTCAGCCAAAATATATCAAGATAATAAAAATTCAACTCTAAGTCCATCATTCCTTATGTGGGTGCCACAGGTATGTGGGAGCTAGTTTTCTGCAAAGTCTGCAATCTTGAAGAACTTTACTGTCTGCAGTTGGGTGTTTGTTTGGAAAGGGAGCTTGGATGGTTCATTGCAAGCATGTCCACACCAACCTATGCAGGCTGTCACTGAAGGCTAACCTTGCCTTTTTCTGTCTACCCCCTCATAAGGGTGTCATCTTTTCTGGAATCATGTCTGGGAGGCGTGGCTGAGACAGTTCCCAGCACCATGGTTTCCCTTGTCCTTGATAGCAAATCTGTGTCATAAAATATTTCACTGTCCTTCCTTGTCAGTAACTGAAGGAAAAGCAGCAATGAATGGACTGTGCTTGACAGAGCAAACCCCCTTCTCCCAACCCCGCAAAAGCTTCCAGTTTCAGTGCATTGTTGCTTATAATCCAGAGTTTACCACAGAGGAGAATCAGAAATCCTTCTTCCATAGGATTTCTTTCCTAAAACACTAGATTGCCTTTGAAGCTACTATTCATTTCATCATCATGGAATATGACAGTGTATTATGTTAAAATTATGCCCCATTTGGCATTTGCCACAGGCAAAATACAGGGCAGTGAATGTGGGAAGAGCAGGAATGGAGGCTTTCTGCATCCCTTGAATTTTAGGAATCCACCAATGCCAGGAAGGAGTGGGAGTTAGGAAACTCTCAAAATGAAGCAAAAGCTCTGTGCCTGGATGTTCTGGTCCCAGCCTATCCACCAGCCTTTCCTCCGCTTTGTGCATTCTAGTCCTAAGCAACTCTGACTGTGTGATTTGATTTTTCCCCCTGACCATCACTCTGGTTTACCAGTGACTTGGATCACTGGGCACAGAGTCTCAGGAGATAATGATACAGATGGCTGGGTTTAATGAATGTGACCATCTGGGCGGTATTGAATTGTCCTATTGGGAGACCTCCTGTCCCTTTGTGAGAGCCTGCTGGTGGCTTACCAAAGTCCAGCCCCAAAGAACAGAGCACTAAAAACAAAGCAACTTGGAAAGGAAAGGGACTAGAGGAGGAGGTGAGCAGAGCACAGTATCAATGTGCTAAGGCCACATGGGAGAGGAAATGGGTTTCATTGAGTGATGCAGAATCAATGGGCTTTTCTTGTTTGTCCTCACTTTGGAGTGGCCCCAGAGAGATGTAGCCAACTAGTTTGCAGTGGAACCTACATGCCAATATTTTTCAGGGTTTCCCAGAGGTCAATTCAGATGGGTTATAAGGAAGGCAGTCCCTGAGCAGTGAACTGTTGGTTTTATTTTGAGAAGTTTGGGAGGAATTTCTGGGTTGGTTCAAGAGACAATGCAGGAATAGCATATCCATCAGAATCTCTGGGCCCAGAACACACTCCCAGACAAAAGAGCCATCCTTGTCCTCCTCATATCCTGCCACTGCCAGCTACCAGGCAAATGAGTATTACTGGTGTTTTCCACCCTTGGTGGAAAGGGATTCCTTTACCCAAAGAGCAGTTGCTGGGAGAACCATTGTTTACATGATTTCAACCAGGGAATTTTCTTTTTTTTATTTTATTTTTGTTTGGGGGCCTTATGCAGCAGTTCTTAGGGGCTACTCCTGGCTCTCGATATAGGAATTAATCCTGGAGGGCTCAGGGGACCATATGCAGTGCTGGGAGATAGAACCCAGGTTGACTCCACACAAGGCAAGTGCCCTACCTATCTCTCAAGCCTCACAACCAGGGATTTTTCAGCCTTGAATACAATAGATCCTTCGAGGGAGGGAGGGTGGGTGGATCTGGTACATGGCTCAGAGACTTAAAGTGGTTGCCTGGAAAACCTGAGGTTGTGAGTTCGGACTCTAATGGCACCTGTGTGCATGGCACCAACATGAGACCATGAGCTGAATTCCCACTGGTACACCTGTGTGGAGGTGATCTTAACACCCCACAGTCTGGGATCCCAACAAGAGAAAATAAGAAAACAGAAACTGAAACAGGCCATGTGTTTTACTGTCCTGGGTACTTTGAATAGCTGTTTTGCCCAAGAGCAGCTCTCCAAGGATGGTCACTGTGGGATGTACGTCCCCTTCACTAGAACAACCCCAAGTGTTGGGGATCTGGGTCTGGATCAAGATAAGAGCCAATCATGCATAATGACATAAATGTCTATGGATATGACCTTGGCTATGAGTGGGGAATGAAAGACAGAACATCAGCCCTTTTATTTTATTTTTTTTCTGTAGCAAGTGCCCCAGCCTCACCTCGGGAAATGATCAGCCTCAAAGAAAGAAAAACAGACTATGAGTCCACTGGCAGCAATGCCCCCTACCACGGGGCCAAGGGGGAGCACACGTCCAGGAAGGACACAGCGACAGGTGAGTCAGAGGCTGAAGTGGAATAGATGGGGATGGGGGGCAGTAGGCTTCATCCATGCTTAATGTTGGGCAGGTCAATTAGCAGCCAGGCTGAAGGCAGCAGTTCCCAGGAAGTCCAGGGCAGAGGATTATATAGAAACTAGGATAGCAAACAGGGTGCGTACTTTGCATGTGAATGACCTGAGTTTAATTCCTGGTGCCCCTTCTGATCCCTTATCCTTGTCTCAGAGCCAAGTGTAAACCCAGGGCACTGCCAGTGTGAAAAAAAAAATTGAGCCTCATTTTTTTAGAATATCTATAAGAAAATGTTCTCAGTCCCCATTTATCTTTCTGTGCCTATTTGTTTTCTTCTCATTGGAATAGCTTATAACATTTTCTCAACTGAGACAGGAGTGGGCACCTTCAGTTTGGTAACCCAGGGTGAGGGAGTCCCCAAGGTATGAGGGTAGCTCATCCAGCATTGACATTTGGAATGGAGGGAAGGGACAGAGAATGAGAAAATGGGTCAGGGAAGGAGGAGAAAGGAGTGATATAGCAAAGGAAGGGACTTCTGAGAACTTTCACAATTAGCTGTTGAGACATTGTCCTTCTCTTACCATCGCAAATTCTACAGAAAATGCACAAAACCCAAATGCAGTCTTCCTAAGGAGACCTGAATCTTCTGTGACCTTCCTTTCTCATTACCCTCCCACTTTCCTCAGCTTGAACTCTGAAAGGTCATAATTGAGTGCCATTTCACACACACAAACACACACTTACACACACATACACACACCATATCAAATGTGCCCAATAACTAACTCAACTTGATCTTGACTCTTCTTTGACTGCAACTCGGCAACCCCGAAACTCTGCTTGGCCTGGGGCTGCTATTCTCATTTCTCACACCATACACACACACACACACACACACACACATACACACACACTTGGCCTGGGGCTGCTATTCTCATTCCTCACACCATACACACACACACACACACACACACACATATATATATATATATATATATATATATATATATATATATTATTTATATATATAGGGGGGGTGTTATGAATGTCAAGGTGTTCCTTCCTGAAAGCAAATCCTGAAGTTTGGGGCCCTCACAAAGTAGTTGGGGAAGATCACTCCTACACTGGGCAACAGACGGCACAATTCAAATGGATACTGAGACTCCCTTAGCAGGAGATTCTTCTGTGCATGAAACTCTTCCTGAAAAGAAACAAATGGGATGGTGTCCAGATTCAGGCTTATATTTAAGGTAAATGTTTCTGGTTGGACTATATTGAAACTAGAGACAGCATTTTCCATGGTCACTCTACATAGCCACATGAAAGAGTTAACAGATGCTTGTGGGCCTCACTCCAGCTTAGCCCTCCTGTGTATAGACCCTACAGTTTAGCTCTTAACCCTGTGTACAAACCCAACCAATATATGTCTCTCACTGCACTCCTATAACATCTGCTAATTAAATTCATTAAGTAAGACACACCACATTATTATCATTCATTTGTTTCTTCATACACATGAATACACACACACTCACCCAATTATTGTCCTCAGTATAGATAAGCTTGATCAAAGAAAGTGATGAGTATGAATACTAAGTCCCCAGAGCCAAGATGCTGAGCTGAGAATGAAATGTACACTGAGTACCAAGGATTGTTAGCAATACCAAGTTCACCTAACCATTCTTTTTGCAGTTGTTATTGCTCTAAGTAGTCCCATAACTGGTATTCTGGGATGGCCAGTAGAGGTTCTAATTATAAGAATAGTTATGAAGTGCATAGTTATTTAAGTTTTACTTTCTCTTTAACTCACCTGCCCTGTGAATTAAATCAAGGAAAACACTTTCAATGCGAGTTGTTCATGACAAGGTAGTTCCAATGGTTTTTAATCTTTGCCTACATATATAAAGTAATAAAAAATAAAATCTGTTTTAAATTATTTCATCTTGATATAAAATGACAGGGTTCTTGACAACTCCAATATTGAGATAAATGCCACTTTCAGACTTACTTAGAGGCTTAAACAGCTCTAATTTACTTAAAAATGCAATTTAGAGCCACATTATCAATCACATAGGATACCTGGAAGAACACTGAGATCTTTATAGAATAATTTATTTACACAGGATTATTTCTCTTAAACTAACAAGAACTGTGTAAAGGTTGCTTGTTCTTATGGTGTTGTGGTAAATGGTTGTAAGGAGCTGTTGGTGGCCACATAGTGGTGGTAGAGAGGAGAAGGTTTTATTGGTGGTGGACAAAGCAGTGATGGTGGGGATAGAGGGAATGATGGTATTTATGATGGTGACAGAGATAATATTGGCAGTAATAATAATGGTATTGATGGTGATGGTTGAAATAGTGGGTATGAGGGTGAGTGCGAGTGAGGGTAGTGTTAGAGGTGATGATGGTGATGAGACTTATTGTTCTAGTGTGTTTGCTACCTCCTCAAGTGGTTTGAATAGATCCCTAGCCATGCCATATGAGTCCCAATATTTAACATCTAGTCAAAAGGATGGATTGCCATGTCTATCTCATAGTATTTTCCTGAGTGCCCCTACACCATTTCACTTACAGACTACCTTGCTTATGACATCAATAAGCAAAATCACATTCAAACATAGAACCAGGGAATACTTACATTTCATTGAAAACTATCTCAAAAACAGTCACCATTCTTGTTTCTAAGACCTCAAAGGATATCCTACCATCTCCTTCAGAAGGAGTGCACCATCTCCTTGTGGGAAAATCCTGGGTAAGCTCCAAATGCGACACATAAAAGCAACAAGGGATAGCTCACCTTGGCTAAGCTTTCCAAAGTACAGGTCCAGTGATAATTTTTATCCCAGAGACCCATATACCCATTTCTTCAGCTTAGAATGAATCTCATAGAATGTCTTCTCTCCTTGGCATTTCTCTAGGCCTCTGAGCTGAAGAAAACTAAAGTCAATGAGTTGTTTGTTGTATACGCAAGATTGTTCCAACTCTTTCCTGTGATCTTGAACATGCTGTGTGTTAATAACATATGTCAGAGGAGAGCTCCATTTTCCCAGTACACACAGTCAGACTCAAAAACAAAAAACTATTCAGAGGCTCCAAACTTTTCCACTGACCTTACCACCAAAGTGTTCAATGTCTCTCATGCCTTATAAAATATTTCTAAACATGAGTGGTGACTCATTTGGAAATTGAGAGGAGGAAAAGAGTTGAAGGAGCCAGAAAGCAAAAAGAAGCATTTCCCTGTGTTTCCACTCAGTCAAAAGTGCAGGGGTAGAAATGCCATGAAGATGGGTGGTTACATGCTTTTAGCATCAATCACAGTGGACTCCCAGTGTCTTTGTCCAGCAAGGACTATGAGAATAATTGGTGGAGTTTCCTGTTTCATTAGCTATTAATCAATCCAGTTAATCTCTTAAGTCTCAAGTTATCTACAATAGTCAAGAATAAACTCTTCATTATTTGCAGAGTTTTTCACCTCATTGACAAATCAGTACTTCCCATGAGGGAGGTAGTGGTCCAGTCTGTGTCCTACCTGAATATGGCCTTTAAGAACAGGGGTGACAGATAAGGATATGGTTTCCAATTGATGATAAAGGTGACAGGTTAAGGATATAGGTCCCTAATGCAAAGACAAGAGCTGCAGATAATGAGAATTCCTAATTTTTTGAGGAAAGCCCATATTGCTTTCCAAATAGGCTGGACCAGTCAACACAACCCCTAGCAATAGATGAGAGTCCCTTAATCCCTGCGTAGCACCATCACTGGTTGTTCTTATTATTTTTGATGTGTGACAATCTCTGTGGTGTGAGGTGATAATACACTATTGCTTTGATTTGCATCAACTCAGTTATCAACAACTTTTGAACTCTGTATCTTATGGTGATTTAATGAAAAAATATAATAAACATTTTTAAAGAATGAGAATTCCAAAAGATGATGGTTCTGAGTCAAAATAAGAGTTCCAGGTGAGAACAAAAGATCCAGGAAGAGGGCCAGAGTACAGAGGATAGGGCATTTGTCTTGCACGCCGCTGACCCTGATTCGATCCCCAGCATCCCATATGGTCCCCTGAGCCTGCCAGGAGCAATTTCTGAGCATAGAACCAGGAGTAAACCCTGAGTATTGCCACCAGGTCTGGCCCAAAATAGAAAGAGAGAAAGAGAGAGAGATCCAGGTGAGGAAATAGGCAAATTGACCTTTGGAAACTTGTAGCAAAAGGAATGGACCTTTATTCCTTCCTTGTTTCAGTTTCTCAGACTAGACAAAATAGACACTGGCCCAGCCATTCTATCTAACAGGACCCAAAGCCACAGCTGCCCAGAAATGCTTGGTAAATGCACATGCTGCTTCTGGCCTGTCTTCAGAGCCTGTGGGAAATGAGCTGTCTGGAAGATACTGGGGACTGCTATGAACTCAAATTAGAAATTTCATTCCTGTCACTCCCCAACTAAAAATGAAGCTGCTGATACAGATTCTTGCAGATGGCAAGCTTTTGGCCAGGAAAGAAGGCAAAAAAGCTTGCAATATGAGCATCTGTTTGCTGCACCTGTCCTGACCCCCTCTTTGATATGAACCTTAATGCAAGAGTTGGCATGCTCTAGTCCTTTTATGGAATACCTGGTCTCTTTTCTAATATTCGTATGTAAAATTAAGAATTCAGGGCCCAAGAATCTCCTCCACATGGAGTGGTTTTTGTGGAAACAGACCAACAGCTGGCCTCAACAACCCTTCATTCCTTATTGGACATCTTGAGTTGTTTGGGGTTTTATTTTTTCATTTTGTTTTGGCTAATCCTTTTGTTTTCCTTTTGCTTTCAGCTCAAAACACTGGAATTTCCACTTTGTATAGGAATTCCTATGGTGCACCCGCTGAAGACATCAAACATAACCAGGTAATGAAACACATGTCTTTGGGGTCACTTTGCCCTTTGACTTGGGTGGAATATCCTGGAGTTGTGAGAGACTAAGCAGGTAGCTGCCCGGCATCAAAATATCAACCCCATACAAGGTTACTTCATCTTCAACCTGCTCTGAAGTAAATGGGATGCCTGGATAGTAATAGCAAGCAGAATTTTCTGGGTATAGAAGCTGAGAAGAGAGCCCCAGATATGTGAGTGAGAAATGTAGGTTCCAAGACAATTGGTCTAATGACTAATGGGGATTAAGTGGTTTCTGTGAAATGAAAGAAGCTATTTATTTTTAAGAATATTGCACATGAGGTCTGAGCAATAGCAAAAGGGTAGGGTGTTTGCCTTGTATATGGCTGATCCAGGTTTGAACTCTGACATCCAATATGGTTTATCTATGACTTCCAGGACTAATTACTGAGCATAGCTTCAGGAATATACCCTGAGAACTTCTGGGTGTTGCCCCAAAATTTAAAAAAATAGACTATTGCACATGTTTATTTTCCACAAACTAGAAGTGCATAAAAGAGGGTCATTAGAAACAACTAACAATGTTACTTGGTAGAATACTTTGCTCTTGATTCCAGTTGGAGAAACTTGTAAGAAATGCATAAGAGAAGACCAAAAGATAGTATAAGGGACTTGCCTTGCTCACAGTGGACCCAAATACTATCCTGGGTATCATATATGATCTTTTGAATACTACCAGGAGCAAATCTAAATCAGAGTTAATACCCTAATAACATCAGGTATGGTCCAAAAATAAAAACAAAACAAAACAATTGCTAAAGACTATCTTCCCTGACCCCTACTTTGACCTTTCTCTGAGGCTCTAAAACTTTATCAAGATATCTAGGTGGTCCTTGGACATGTTACACTAAAAGGACACTAAATAGTAGTTTCTTATAGAAGTCATTGTGTTTATGTGAACACACAAATATGGGAGTGTGTGTGTGTGTGTGTGTTTTATTAATGCATCTTCTCTGTGGCCTGTGACAAGGGCCACTATCTCTCCACACCTTCAGACTTATCTCCTTCCATGAGGGTCACCTGGGGGAAATAGACTTTCTTGATAGTTGTTGACTGCTCATCACTGTGGCCTTTGTTGATGATCTGGATTTATTTCAGGAAGGTGGGGCTGCAGAGCCAAATCTGCCCACCATCCCCATGATCCCAAGAGTCATGAAATCAACAGGCAGCGAATTGTATTGTTTTTGACTATTTCCAGCACCTGTAGAATAGTGCCTTTCAAGGACAGGGATACTAAACTGTTGACTATTCTATCTAGGACCATTCTCAATGTGGCAAAAGGGGGGGGGGGCTTCTCCTTGGCCATGAATTAATACTTTCTCTTATCATTTATAATCAAGTGAAATGACTGACGGTGGACTGAACTTTTAGTCCATGCATTTCTCCTTTGGGAGATCCTCTGAGGGACCCTCTAGGAAACATCTTGTGTTGGTTGTGACACCCACCCTGCCTAACAATGTTTCACATCATCTTAACCTGCCTCTACTCTTGGTTTTGCCAAAGACAAAGGGGACAGTAAATGTGTGCAAGGGTCATACAAGTAGACAAGGTCATACACGAGACTTGACCCCCCAACCTTTTAACCTTTCACTTTGCCTGTCCAAATAAAGTAAAACCCTTAGCAGGAAGAGGCCATGATTGAAATCCTCTGACTATGGAAAATGAATTCCTCAGTCTTCTCACTTCTCCAATATGACCACTTAGAGCTCTCTGTGCTGCTTCCAATTCTGAACTGAAGGACTCTTGAAAGGAACAATCACTCTGTAAAATGGGTTTTATGTGCCTTGAATTTCATACTAGGAGTCAGTAAATTATTTTAATCATTTAGGGCTGAAGTGATAGCACAATGGATAGGGTGTTTGCCTTGGACAAGTCAATCAGCATCTCATATGTTCCCCTGAGCCCCAATAATAATCTCTGAAAGCAGAGACAGGAATAAGCCCTGAGCACCATTGGTTTAATCTTTTAGTAGGTGGAGATGTACCTCAGGGGTAGAGGGTATAGATGGGATCCTAAACTTGATCAGAGGCCTCATTTCCAAAAATCTAAACCTAAAGATGAACACCTTGGGGCCGGCGAGGTGGCACTAGAGGTAAGGTGTCTGCCTTGCAAGTGCTAGCCAAGGAAAGGAGCAGGGTTCGATCCCCCAGTGTCCCATATGGTCCCCCCAAGCCAGGGGCAATTTCTGAGCACGTAGCCAGGAGTAACCCCTGAGCATCAAAAGGGTGTGGCCCGAAAAAACAAAACAAAACAAAAAAGATGAACACCTTATCCTGACCTTCTCTTATCCTTTTTGGCCTCCTCTGGACCAGGGTGTCTCAAATTGAAGATGAATTAGAACTCCCTGAGAGACTGATAAACCAGGTAGTACCAAACCAGTTTCTTGCTCAGAAATAATAATCTCTGAGTGAAGTGACAGAAGTAAGCCCTGAACACCATTGGGTATGCATTTGCCCCCAGAAAAGGTGTCTTGGAACTAAACCCTCTGCTATTAAGGTATAGTTATGATCATTTCTAGCAGGGTTCAGAGGACTATATGAGGTTCCTGGTATTTAAGCCAGCTAGATGACTGCAAGACAAGTTCCCTACCCTCTATACTATCTACCCAGCCCCTAGGCGTGTATTTTACTTGCCATAACCCAATCCTTAGGCCAGGGAAAAAATTCGGTTCCTCTAGAGATAATGCCCATCACCCCTACAGGAGAATTTATCTACATTGTCTTGGCAAATCTGTCTCAAGGATGGTTGATCTGGAACTTTATAAACAACACAAATGAATTAAAAGAGTTTATAAAATTATGACACTGAGGTTTTTGTCCAACCTCCAAATATCCCAGAGATAACATTCTAAGAAATTCCAAACAAGTTTTACAAAGATAAGACTTTATCTTTTACAAAAGATAAAAAGTATAAGCTTCCTTATACTCCTATAAGAGTATATATAACCATCCTTATAGGTGAGTTACCATAAACATCTCTCTATGGCAAAGGTGCCTCTATAACATCTTACAAGAGTAACACACAAAAATTCTTGGTCTTTGTTGTCTTCTGACCTCCCTTGTGATCACAGAATCTGAATCACTGAGATCCTCTGGGCTATTGGCTCTGAGACTGAGCTGGTGTGATGGAGAGAAAGTTGACTTTGGAGTTAGTATAATCTGTGTTAAATTCTACTCTTATCTTTCACTAGCTCAGATTCCTAGAAGATGTCTTTCTGATCTTTAGTCCATTTTTTTGTTTCTAATGTGGTAATTGGATGAGAGTGGGCAGGTAGGTGGATGGATGGATGGATGGATGGATGGATGGATGGATGGATGGATGGATGGATGGATGGAGTGAATAGATGAAGAATAGAAAAGAAGAAAGATGGGCCCGGAGAGATAGCACAGCGGCGTTTGCCTTGCAAGCAGCCGATCCAGGACCAAAGGTGGTTGGTTCGAATCCCGGTGTCCCATATGGTCCCCCGTGCCTGCCAGGAGCTATTTCTGAGCATACAGCCAGGAGTAACCCCTGAGCACTGCCGGGTGTGGCCCAAAAATCAAAAAAAAAAAAAAAAAAAAAAAAGAAAAGAAGAAAGATGAATCAGTGTATATATGGCTAGAAAGGTGCTTATTTGAAGATTAAGCAAAGAAGAATATAGTAAAGGTTTATTGGAGTGCCTACTAAAATAGAAGCCCAAGCAATACTAATTTCCTTGTGGGTGAATAGGTCATACTAAGCAACACTGACCTTTTACCTACATACCTGTATGCCCAATGTGGGAATCAGCACAGTCTCACACCACACACAACTCTTCAAATATCAGCAAAGGATAAACCTGATCCTAGAATGCTAAATTGAGGGTGTTACAGACTAAATCCAAATAGCCCTCTCATGCCTGGCCAGGCTCCATAGCTCCTGAATTTCATATACTCTTGGACTTGGCCCAGAAGGGCAGAAACCACATTCACTGGCCACCAATCCCCTGTCAGTGAAGCATTCAGCAGGTGGTGGCCATGATGAGGTTCATGATTTCTTTCATGAATGGGCAGATTACTCATGTAAATCAATTACATATTAAAAGAGGAAGTTTCACTTACTTGAGAGGAGAATTCTGTTCAGGCCATTAGAGACATTCATTTACACACAACGTACTAATTACAAATCATTATCTATTAACCAAAACCAATTTCCGAGCTGAACTTTAGTTAAATGAATAGGGACTTGTTGAAGCAGCTCTGGAGTGATCAAAGCATGGTCTTTAAGGGTACTCCATCATTCCCACTAGTCCTCCTCCCATAGTAATGCTCACAGCAGTGCCCTGCATACCTGTATGCACATGCAGGGGGACCACTTTCATCTCATGCTTAGGAGGAAACACCCCTGAAGAACAGTATTGGCACTTGGAAAGGGAAGTGAGCACAGAGGCCATCAGAAGGGCTGCTAGACCCAATACCCAAATGCTCATTATCACCCCATGAATACTCTTGGATTTTTCATTCTTAATGCCAAGCAAAGAGGGAAGCATGAAGATAGTCAGTGGGTAATGGCATGGGCCTTGCTTGTGACTGACCCCAGTTAGATTTCTCATCACCAAACCATCTCTGAGCATTGCTGGGTTCAGCCCTGGATTACCCCAAGCCTTAAAGTTCTCTGAGTACTGGTTGGATGGCCTTGATATCCCTTGCACCTCATAATGTATTCTGGGGTCCTCATATTAAACTACCAGCCAGTATTGTCAAGAATATCCAAGACTGGGTCCTCTGGGTCCCAAGAAAGCCAAGAGGAGAAACCAATTCTTGAACCTACACATCCAAAAGGCTCATGCGAAACCCTCTACCTTCAAGGTGCCCTCATCAGCAACTTGCAGAGCAAGCATAAAATACTTAAATACCTAAGGACTCCCAGAAAATGTGGATAATCCCTCCTTTGCAAGAGTGACCAATGGCTCAAAACTCACCCCACATTGTCATGGCCAGTCAAGCATTGCAATGACTTAGGAAACATTTGACTCCTCTTCCATGTCAAATATTTAATTTCCTTTTGGGGGGGCAAGGGGCATGGAGGACTATTGGAGTAACCAGTTTTCATTCTACTCAAGATAATTCTTCTTTGTTAGAAGTACATCTGAATTGGTCCCTTACCTGTTCTCCACCCTACGGGGTAGTCTTTTGTTTTCCAATAAAGACCTCAGGTGGGGAGCACACTCAGCAATGTTCAGGGCTTCACAGCACTTAAGTGGCTTAAGTGGAACAGTTGAATGTCATATTCTGGAGCTGAATAATGGAGGTGACTGCACAGCACTGTGACAGCACTTGCTGTTGCTGATTAACCACACTGGATTCCATGTGGTACATATTTGCTATGACCTTTTGAGGGGACAAAATCTTTGATACTCAGAAACTTCTCCAAGTTCACGCTTAGGGAGTCATAAATGGTGGATCTTGAGGGACTGTCCAATGCTGAGGATTATACCCTGGGTTCTCAGTCAACCTGTTGAGTTTACTTACTGGCCACAATTATTTTTTAATTAGAAATTCCCCTGGTATCAGGACAAGACAATCATATGTTCATTAGGTAGAAATAAAAAATGACCAGTCTTGAATACCAAATCCAAAGTCAATGACAACAGGATCAATATCCAATCTACAACAAGCTGTACAAGTGGGAAACAGTTCCTCTAGCATTAAGAAGGGGGTAAAGGAGGGAGATGTGGGATGCAGGCTGGGAACAGGGATGGAGGGAGGACAACACTGGTGGTGGGAATGCCCCTCATTCATTGTCACTATTGCCTTAAATATTACTGCAAAAAAAATGTAATTCACTTTTACCACAATAAAAATATGAAAAAGAAACCACCAGCCCACACTTGTAAAACTCTGGCAAAGCACTGAACTAGAGAAGCATTTCTCCCCCTGAAGTCACAGCTCCCAGGATAGACTCAGGGGCATACATGTAAAGCATGATAGGATAAGAGAACCCCATTATGGATAGGAGCACTCCAGTGAAAAAAAATGTTGGAAAGGAGCCCACAAATCTCAGGAGAGTGGGTGCCCCAGGATCCTGTGTTAAAGCCAAGGCAGGTGGATGAGTCACATCAACAGATCTGACCACTAGGCAGGATGATGTACAGGCCCCTAGGAGGCTGGCTCAGAGGAATGCCTCATCTAGATGTTTCTCCTCCTTCAGGTCTCCGCACAGCCTGTCCCACAGGAGCCCAGCAGGAAAGATTACGAGCCCTACCAGCCTTTTCAGAATTCCACAAGAAATTACGACGAGTCCTTCTTCGAGGATCAAGTCCACCACCGTCCTCCTGCCAGCGAGTACACCATGCACCTGGGACTCAAGTCCACGGGCAACTATGTCGACTTCTACTCAGCCGCCCGACCCTACAGTGAACTGAACTATGAGACCAGCCACTATCCCGCCTCCCCAGACTCCTGGGTGTGAGGCAGCATTGGCGGCGGCACCCCGGGGCCCGAGCATGTGCATGCATATACCACGAGACATGGCGTTTTTTGTTTTCTTTTTCAGTTGACTTTTTTCTCCCCCTGCAAATTTAGTTCTTTGAAAGCCTGTTCCCTAGGAAGGCGGTGATAACCAGTAAGACATCTCCAGAGCTCTTTTTAGGAAGCTCCATGTCCCCCCCTCCCCCCAATATTAATCTGGAAGGTGACAGAAGCTAAAGCCATCCTAATCCACACCCTTCCGATCTGAGCTGGTTCTAGCAGACGTGCCTATGTGGAACGTGGCTGAAGGCAGCAGAGGCGGCAGTGTCGGGGTTCTAGGGGAGGCTTTTGGGATTCTCATGCCAGCACGGGAGGCAGCTTAGCTCACACACTTTTGGGGAACGGCTTTTCATGCTTTGTTTACTCTCTTCATCCGTTGTGATTCTAGGCTTCCAGCTGCATCGGGGTTCCTCTGTACAGCGAGATGTTTCTTGCCTTTTGTTAATGCATCGTTGTAAAGTATTTGATGTACATTACAGATTAAAGAAGAAAAGCGCATTGTGTATATTACACAAATGCCCCAGTGTTTCCTCATCTATGGTTCTGAATATTGCTTCAATTTCCAACTTTTGAAAGATGTAATGATTTCCAGTTTTCCTTTTCTTTTCTTTCCTCCCGGTATGTTTTAACAAAAAAAAAAAAAATGGGGAAAAAAAGGAATATTTAGCAGTATTGTTCGTTCTGATATGTGAATTTGTTTGTGGCAACTAAGCAAGGCATTCAGCAGTCTCCGACAATTAACATCCATCATTCCACACTCCTTGTCAACAAAGTGCTTTTTCACTGCCTAAACTTTTAGATGTAGATATTTGAAATAGATTTTTTCATTTATACCAGTTTTCTTTATGATGATACAGTGTTAAAAGAAAATAAATTACAATTGATCTGTCATCCATATTTGCTAAGAATGTCTATTTCCAAGGACCTATCTTACAAAATACACATTCTTGCTTGTATGTCTGTGTGCGTGTGAGTGTGTATGTCCACATATGTATCAAAATGACCTGTGTGAGATGTTATGTGGATAGAAGCAAATTCATTTGCTGTTCATCTTTGTATGCACTTGGTTTCTGGTATCACTGTCCATCAGTTTGTTCTTTTCTTACTGTATCTACTTTCTCACCATCTAGTGACTCAGGATCTTAGGGCCAGTTGAAGTGAAGTTTTAGGATTCTTACACATGCATACTTCCTTGGACACACAGTCTTTCTCCAGGTTCATCTCCTTCCATGTCTTATGCCCTCAGAACATGATGCACCATGGGCAACTCAATCATTTCACTTTGGGGCCAATTACTTGAAGTATCCACAGAAAATGACAACTGCTCACCTTATGTCCCTCAAGCTTCCTGTTAGTGGGGAAGGGAGCAGTCGACAATTATGGATTAGATGATTAAAATTGAAGCTAATGTTAGACTAGTGGTTGACAAATCTAAGACATAAGGCTAACCATTTCAAAGAACACGGGCTGTGGGTAAATTAGCTTTGCTCTTTAGATGCAAGTGACACGAGGCCAATAGGTGCCTAGTAAATGTTCATTGTTCTTGGAAAAAATAAAAAAATAACAAAAGAAATTGGCTGCCATCTTCCTTTAAAACTTGCTTCCTTTACCCTACATAGCTTAATTTAGCTCAGACTAAAATCAAGGGTTCCTTCTCCAAATTAACAACTAAAGATTCATTGTTCATGCATATATATAATTTTTTGCAAATGAAGAGCTAATTTCCAGACTAGTGCAATAGACTGCAATTTACATATGAATTGTTCTACTAATTAGGTGCAAGTTAGACCTTGTGGCACTGTGTACAAGGTCTCCAAAAGTCTGGGTTCGCTCCTTGGGAGGTTTCAGTTCCTCCAGAGAGAGAAAGAGGTGAAGCCCTGAATACAGTGTGTCTTCATATGTGTCACTGAAGCAAATGGTAAAGTTCATCAAAGCATGAGATCATAAGGTGGATGGGGCAAGTCCAGGAAGATTAAATTGAACAACAGGACTCATTCCCAGGCTTGACTTGTGCCCAGGGAAACATGTACATGGACTGAAAAGTTCCTTCTCAAGCAGAAACATTCTCTCTCCTATAGGATTTAGGGTCTCTGCTTGCATGCAAAACAAGGACATCTGTGCTACAGTTAACTCTTGGAACACAGGTCCTGCCATATGGATGAATACAAACTTCTGACCACAGAGAGGGAGGAGTGGAAAAGTTACAACTATTTATAGAGTCACACAGGCCCATTCCTTTACACATGCCAGGTAAGTAGGGAGAGAGAAATGAGATGAGTCAAGTAGTTGAGTAGCTTCTAAAAAAGATGCAAGGAAGAAAACTCTTTCTATACATTGGTGTTTAGAGTTGCTCATTGGAAAAAGCAATCAATGTTCATACTGATGAACAACTTTCCTATTTCCCTCCTGCCCCAATGCCTACATGAATTCACAGTCTAGTGGCAGATAGGTTATTCCCAATAAAAGATGCACGAAATGACCAGCAGGAATAAAGCCTTTGTCTTTGATACACCAATGGTGATAGTCATCTCCTTAGGGGAAAGTGCACACAAAAATCTGAGATGGTCACTTGAATCAGGACCAGTCTGCCTGCTAGAAAATGCCAGCGATGACTAGGTGCTTTGGCTAGATGGCCACTGGGCAGGTCTTTAAGATATGTATCCCACCACCACCACTCTCTCAGGGGCCCTCTGCAGCAGGAGTTTGAAAGTTGGCACCTTTGCAGCCTGAAAGTGTTTGATGTACATTACAGATTGATATATTATGCATATTTTCTCATCTGTGGTTCTGAATATGGCTTCAGTTTCCAACTTTTGAAAGGCAAGGGCATCTCTCATAGAAAATTCACATTCATATCTGCTGTGTCCAGTGTTATTCCACAGTAGATCAGACTTGAAGATACATACATGCATACATACATAGAAGGCAGATAAGATACTGATGAAGAATTAATACAGAATAAAATAGATGGTAGAGAGATAAGTAAGTTGAAGTTTTATTATTTTAATTGCAAAATGACCTCAAAGCCGCACAGTCTCTGTGATCATAGGTGCAAAAATTAGCTGACCATGGTTTCTATATTCATGACATCAATGTATCAGAGGGGAAAACTTCAAGTGGCAAAAAATATTTGTTCACTTTGTTTTCATTGTGCCAAAGTGACCAATTGTGGCCCTCAAACCCCCTCCAGTTCTTGGTTTGCCTGCTCAATTGGGAATAGAATTATTCAGAAAAATGGAGTGCAGGAAGGAAACTAAAAAATTCCTATTTCTTCTTAGTCCTGGAGGAGCCTCCATAGACCCCTTGTCTATGGTAAAAAGTAGAATCCAGACACTGTGTACAAAAACCATTCATGTACTTTCCTTGAGAGTTTTCACCTTCAGGAATAGATGAAGAAATGCTTAAACATTGCCACCATCATCAATATCCATATTTAGAAATAAAGTATTTTCTAATGGACTTAATTGTACCACCCCACATTCCTATTACCAGCCTTTCCACCCAGGCACTAGATAACAATTTCTAAGGTAGATTTTTAGGAAAGACGGTGGCCCCAAAAAAGATATAACCTAGAAAAAGACACACCAGTCACAGCTAACTTGTAATCCATTCCTTAGTGACAAGTCTTCATGAGTACTGAGACTGAGCAATTCATTCAGTGCTCAGGGATGCATGTTATACACACAAAAAGACTCAAGTTTGAACCTTGGCCTCACCAAATTGTTCCCTAGCAATCATTGGTGAGACCCTGATGACTGAGCACTACTAGGGTAATTCTGATTAACACAACAGTGCTTCAGGAGCACTTCTTTCTTACATTAGATTATCTGGCCAGTTGGCCAAGTATTTCTGACTGATCCCAGGTTCCTGAGCACTGTTTGAAGGCACCTCCATACCTCCCTCCGAAAAAGCAGTGTTCTGCTTTACAAATGAAGGTATCATTAGTTCACTGTATAACCATTGAAGATTTGGGGGGTGGGGAATGGGGCTTGACTATTTTTTGAAAGTTTTGTTCAATTTCTGAATAAAAAAAATAAAGAAGGTATAATGATGGTAAAGCAAAATATAAAAGATCTCAATTTCTGTTCTTGCTTTGTTTTTTTTCTGACCCCTGCTAGCAGTGGAATGTCTAGAAGTGTCTCCCCTGGGAAGAGACTGTGAACTGAGGGCTCCACATTGTTCTGAGAAAGTTTTGCCTACCTACAGGTCCTCCCAGCTTCAAGGCCTCTCCTTGACCTGATAGAAAATTCCAGCTACCTCCACTTAGCTCCCCTTCAGCCAGTCCTGGAAAAAGAAGAAAGACCAGGTAACTTTGGAAAAACTAACTCACCAACTGCGAAGGATGGCAAAGTCTCTAGAGAACCTGTTTGGGAAAAGGCTAACAAATTAAAGCTGAGTGTGTTCTGGTAGCCTGGTGGGCTCCCAAAATGCCTGCTGGTGATCATGATTGATGATGAGGTTTAGTAATTAGGACCAAACCCACTTCAGCTGAGGAAATCTACTGACCCCGCCCCCATCTTTCTCATATCTCTCAATATCCAACACCAGACAATGTCTCATTCAAATTCCCTTTTGTTTTCACTGTGGTGGCTCAGCTGTTTCTCACCAAGATTCTGTGGGGGTGCAAGAGGATGGTCAGACTCAGCTAGGACACAGGTCCATTGGCCACACCCAAGAGTCATAAAATTTATGGATTTGGAGGTTTGATTTGCCAACATAGGGCCTGAGAAACACGTACTAAGACAACTGGGTTTGTGGGATTCCTTCAGCCTTAGAGTCCATTTTCTGTCCATCCTGAAATCCTTCAGAGAGCCAATGGCCACTTCAGCTCAAGATCTTCATGAAAATGCATTGGTCTCAACCCTCCACACAGACTTGTTAAGCAAAAGAACTCTCAGTGCATCATCGTGCTTCACTGTGACATGCTATCTAATGATCTCTGGTGTTTAACAGGCAACAAAAATTTGGTTTGCGCAGGCAGTCAATAGCCTCACAAGTCAATACAACAAGGTCTCCAGCCACCTTCAAACAAGAACCTTCCAAACAGTAACCTAACCAAAAAACTACTATAAAAACGTAGGTAAGAACTGGCAAATCAGAGTCCCCCAAACAAATCCATCATAGGCATAGCATAGAGAAAGACAAACTCCATTTTAAGCATGCAGTATTCTAGGGAATATGAGTTTTGCTTTGTTTTTCTTGTTTTAATTACTGTATTTATGCACCTTGGTTATAAGATTGTTCATAATACAGTTATTTTCACAGATACAAAGTTGTTCATAATTGAGTTTTATTCACACAATATCTAACACCCTTACCCAGTGCACATTTCCTGCCACTAATGTCCCCAGTTTTCCTCCCATTCTCTCCCTCTCCCTGACTCTCGTGCAAACATTCTTTCTCCTTTCTCTCTCACTATCTTTCTTTCTCTCTCTCTCTCTCTCCTTTTAGACACTATGGTTTGCAATATTTTTACTGAAGGGGTATCCTGTTTATCACTTTCTCTCCTTTCAGCACCTAGTTCTTGTCCAGAGTGATCGTTTCCAATACTTTTTGTCACAGTAGTCCCTTCTCTGTCTTAATGGCACTCTCCTACTCTTTGTGGCAAGCTTCCCACCATGGACTGGTCATTCTGGCTCTTATCTCTATTATATCTAGATATTATTACCATAGTATAATTTTTATATTTAAAAATGAGTGAAATTATTCTTTATCTATCCCAATTCTTCTGACTCATTTTGAGAACAGAGTTTTAAGTGAAGAATTTAAGCAGAAATCCATGTCCTCAAGTTAGCACAATCGTTACATCCACATTACACACCTTTTATTTTAGCTGACTTGCTTTCTTCAAATGATGATCAAATCCTGTATAAAAGGCCCAGAGTTCAAGAGCATAGTTGCACAACCAAAGCATGGCCCCAAGGACTCGGTAGCGGTGACTTGAAAGAATATAGAAGAGGTTTTACTGCATTTATTCACTGTTTCTCAATGAACAGAGGTTATTGACCTCAACTCAATGGCAGGTAGAGGTGCTTGCTGCTTCTCAGGGAATTAGTATGGAAAAATCTCAAAAAAAATGTTTGTTCCAACCAATGCCTCCCAACCCAACATGATCCTAAAGTGTTCTTTTAAAACACACCCACCAACACATTCAAGTTTCTCAGGGTACTGATGTTTTTTGCAGCTCATGAGAAGTCCATATGTTTATTTAAGACAAACAAACACCAGAAGATCCCACTGCTTTTTATTGGGGGGAGCAAGTTGATGTTACCCAATTTTTAGCCAGTTATGAGAAGGTTAGCTTTCTTAGCCTACAGAATAGGGCAGTTATGTCACCTAAAAAGGGAAGAAAGTAGATGGTGGGAATCTCTATGGGACCAAGCATGTGTTAGCATATTCAGGGAGGTTCCAATTCTATTACCATGAAGCACAGTCTATCAGGCCAGGTGGAAAATGGAGTTTGAAGACATTCTAGGTATAAATTATTGATCAGGATTTTATCACATTGGGCAAGTACTAAAGAAGAGACCTTTTTTTTATTGCAGTAACAGAATATTTATTAGGAGACATAAACATATACAATATGAATTGAATAGACCCTAAATATCACCCCCAAAATTGAGAAAACCAATGAATTTTGTATACTGTGTAGCCTTAAGTCTTTTTTTTTTTAATTTTTATTGTGACCAAAGACAAATCTTTCACTGCATCATTTATGGTACATAGTGACAATGAATGAGGGGCATTCCCACCACCAGTGCTGTCCTCCCTCCGCCCCTGTTCCCAGTATGCATCCCATATCTCCCTCCTCTACCCCCCAGAATTCTAGTGCAACTGGTCTCCACTTTACAGCTTGTTGTAGATTGAACATCTTTTCCACTGTCATTGGAGATAAAAAGGATAAGAAAAAAGGGAGAAAAAAATTTGGTGACAACTACCAAAAAAAGAAAGAAGAGAGAGAAAAAAAAAGAAAAGAAAAATGGAAGAAAAAAGAAAAAAATAAAAATAAATCTCTAAATAATAACCACAAGAGTGAAAAAGAAAGAGAAAAGTGGAAGAAAAAAGAGAAGGAAAATAAAGTCAAAAACTAACAAGTCAAAACAAAACACGAAAAAAGTATGGGTGCTAGAGTGGTAGGTTTTGGCGTTCCCCCCACTTTTTTTTTTTTTTTTTGCATAGGCACAGTAAGCATTGGGAAAGAAAGGGAATTCCCGTGGCCTAAGAGATTCAGGGTTTCTCCATCCTTGAAGCATACCATCATGGGATCAACCCCTGGCTCCATATATACTCATTACCGTATCCCAAAGGCTTTTTTGTGATGCCAGGAAAGTTTCCTCTTGGTTGTGTGTGAGAAAATCAAGCCACTGTAGCTAGCGATCTTGGTATTTGCACAGGTTATAGGTCAGGGTCTAGGATAGAGTCTCTAGGTTCTAGAGCAGGGGTCTTCAAACTACGGCCCGCGGGCCACATATTGTATTTATTCCTATTTTGTTTCTTCACTTCTAAATAAGATATATGCAGTGTGTATAGAAATTTGTTCATAATTTTTGTTTTTACTATAATCTGACCCTCCAACAGTCTGAAGGACAGTGAACTGGCCCCCTGTTTAAAAAGTTTGAGGATCCCTGTGAGGTTCCTATTCATCATTGTTGTGCTCAGTCTTCTGTAACATTTGCCCCCTGTTTTCATTCAGTCCCTAAGCTGAAGCCTAGGATATTATGGATCCAAAGGTTCTGCTCAGTGTCTGTTGTCCAAGTTGGACCTGTGCAATAAGACATCTTGTTGTTGTTGTTTATGTGTCCTGAGCTACAGCCTAGGGTAGAGTTTTCCTTATTAGTCCTAAGGTAGGTTCTGTTCAGTCACGGTTGTCAAAGTCAGTTTTCTGTTGTTGGTGCTCTTATTTCTCACAGTTCAAAGGACAATATCTCTTCTGATTTCCATTTAGTGTTAGGTGATATGATAGGACAGCCTGGTCTTAGGTCAAGTTTTTCTTTCCTCATTGTTATATCAAAACTGGCACAAGTTGGTTCCAGAGTAGTGTTATAAATCTCCCAATGGAGCTTAGTTCCTTGTGGTGTTGCCCCAAGCTGTATCATTTCTACGTTGGGGGTCTGGGATTTTGGATTGGACTAACACTGTCCAATCTCCTGGGGACTGGTTATATCCACATGACACATGTTCAGGATGGGAGGCACCCTTCTGCTATAAAAAGTGAGTTCTTATCCCTAGAAGATAAGATCTTGTTTCTGTGTCTATGGTTTCCCCCTTTTTTTTACTGTGCCCATACAAAAACATATGGTGTCATACTGTGTTGCTGGTGCTATTCTGGGTAAGGATGACAGGCTGCACACACAGTCTCTGTCATCTGGTTTTGTTCTGAGCTTTTATCCCAGTCAACGCTTTTTGTACCAAGCAGCACCAAAAATGGTAAGGATAGAGAAAAATGTATATATTAAAATAGAACAAATAAATAAAACTGAGTTAAAAAGAAACGGTATTCGAATAAAACAAGTGGTGGAGGAGGCTACTTGTATATTTAGGAATACACATCTTAAGATGTATTATTATACAGGTATTGAGCTTCCATAGGCAATATAAGACTCCCAGTTAAGTCTTTTGATATATTCTTGCGGGGAGTAAAAGCCAAGGTACTTTTTGATTCACAGGCCTTGGAATTGAGTTTGAGAGATGCTTTGCTGCATTACAAGACCATATATTGTCTTTGAGCTGTGAGTTTTGCTGAGGCTGATTTCTGTATTGTGTAACAGTCCACGATTCGGTGGGGGTGAGAGGGGCCATCAAGCATGAGTCAGCAGGTGTGCTGGTTGTAGTTCTTTTCCGAAGCATGAGAACAGGGACCCAGAGGGCGTCTTTCACTGAGGAGCTGGAAGGTGATCTGTTGGGGCAGGAGGTCAATCTTGGTGCCTACCGAGTTAGGAACTGCGGGTAAAGAGAGTTAAATTAGGGGAAGATAACGGATCAGGATTGGGAGATGAGGGGATAGAAGAGACACAGGGGTAGGGGAGAGGCAATACATGACATGGGCTATATAATATATATATTCTATATATATTATATGTATATATGTATATATATATAGAACCGCCTAGAATAAAGAACATTTTTGGATAATACTTAAAAAGTATATTTGTTGCTCAGGTGCAAATGCACCTGTGTGGTTATGAAAATGAGTATTAGTATGAAAAGACACCGCTGCAGGGGGTCCAGTATGAATACGAGAGGAGTTTGGCATGGGGGGGATCTCGGTCAAGAAGAGACCTTCTAAAGACAATTTTAGAGTATTCCTTCTCTTAGCAAAGAAAACTAAAAAGAAAAGGACATGTTTCTAAGTAGTTGTACCTTTGATGAACTACTGAGCTTCCCTGGGCTCTAAGCAGGATCCAAACACAACCAATTCTTCATGGCTCCACACTCTCAGCAAAGGAGGATGAGAGGTGGTAAGACTTTATCTTTCCATGAAGCAAAAATAATAATGAAACTTTCAGGTGAGGCTGAGGTCTTCCTTATGCATGGGTGCTGTGACTTATCATGATCTGGGATGCTGTCAACATATTTATTCTACTCATGGAGTTCATAAAGCTGACTCATCCAGTAGGCAGATGACTTTGGCCTGGTTGGATTCAGGGATCCGAGTCAAGTCATCAGGCCTGATTTTCTCCACCTCTTCACCTTCTCTCTGGCTATCCTGGTTATGATGGTGGGTTACAATGGAACATGAATTCAGGCGTTCTTTCAATTTCAAACCTACAGAGCAAGAGTAACTTCAAGGTAACTACAAGTAACTGATCTCTAGGGTAACACCTATTCTAGATATCTTTCTAAATATATGGGAAAGGGAAAACTCAGAAGGCACAAACATATATCTTTTATTTTTTTTATTTGGAGATGTAAAGTATTTGGGGTTACACTTGATGGTACTGAAAGAACCATATGTGGAGCTAGGGAACACACTGAGATTAGCAGCATGTACCCAGGGAAGCACATTAACTCTAGATTATCTCTCTGGCTCAAGACAGAAACATATTTTTTTGAAATAAAATATTTTATTAAATATAATAAATACAATTTCTACTCAATGAAGTATATTTATGTACTGTAACATTTCTCAGCATTATACAAATAATCACTTAAAATCCAATTATTTACCTTGTTCTAATCATAAAGATTTCTTTCAGGATAAGATTTAAGGAAGAAGATCAATGATGCCTGTAGGTGTAAAATCTTGTATACAAATTATATTAAAAGGAGAAGAGAAATAAAATATATATCATAAAATAAGTACTTGATCTTTGCCAATAATCTTAGCCTGTACAAAGCAGAGAAACCTATTTTTTTAATTACATTTAAAATCTGTGGAAGGGATAAGAGCAATTTTATAGCAGGCAGGGCACTTGACTTGACCTGGTTTTGAAACCATATTCAGTATGGTCCCTTGAACCCATCACGAGTGATTCCTGGGGCCTGAGAGATAGCATGGAGGTAAGGTGTTTGCCTTGCATGCAGAAGGACATTGGTTCGAATCCTGGCATCCCATATGGTCCCCTGAGCCTGCCAGGAGCGATTTCTGAGCATAGAGCCAGGAGTAGCCCCTGAGTGCTGCTGGGTGTGACCAAAGAATCAAAAAAAAAAAATGAGTGATTCCTAAAGGCAGGGCCAGGAATAAGCCTTGAGTATCACTCTCAGGAGACTATATGGGGTGCCAGGATCAAGCTAGGGTCAGTATTTACAAGTCAAGTGCCCTACCCACCATACTATCTATCTGGCCTCCAAACACAAACCATTAAAAAGTGATCCTAGTGGGCCAGGGCAGTAGTTTAGCAGGTAGGGTTTTGAATTTGTATACAGCCAACTGGGTTTGATCTCTGATACCCCATTTGATCCCCTGAGTGTAGATCCCTGAGTGTAAAGAATGGAGTATATCCTGAACACACCTGGGTGTTGCCCAAATTAACAAAAAGATCATGTAGAACAATGTTTTTCAAAATAAGTAATACTGACTCCCGGAGTGCTGGGATGATAAAGTGTAGCTATGCCTCAGGTGCAATTGTGTTTGCTAACTTAAAGAATATATATTCCCACTGAGTGATTTTTTTTTTTTTTTCAGAAAAGAGGCATTAGGCCAAATCAGTTTGGCAACCTCTGATGCACACTACAAATTTTACTGTTTTGGTGCCAGAGTGATAGCACAGTGGGGAGAGTATTTGTCTTGCATGCAGCCAACCCAGGTTTTATACCTGGAACCCCTTATGGTCCTCTAAGCACCACTAGTAGTATTTTTTGAGCATAGAGCCAGGGGTAACCCCTGAGCACCACTGGGTATGAACCAGAAACAAAAATTTACTGTTTATTAACTTGCTTTTATTTAAGCTTTCTATTATGTCTTTTTTTTTTTTCATTTTTTATTGAAACTATTATGATTTACAAAGTTCTTAATAGTTGTGTTTCAGCAATACAATGTTTTAGGACCAATCTCATATCAGTATCAACCTCCTTCCACCAGTGTTCTCAGAGTTTATTCCATTCCACCACACCTGCCTCCAGCCTGCCAGATTTACAAGACCATTTTCTAATTTTGGTTTTTATAGTCTGAGTTTCATGTTTTCATTATTGTTGACTCTGGCTTAAATATTTAGTTCCATTCTTTTATAGCACTACCAATGAACCTGACACCACTTGGCCCCTGGCCCCCATCCTTTAATATTTGTATTTCTCCTCCTCCACTCAAATTCTTTCCTTTTCCTCACTATACTCTGGGACCTAAAGTATTCTCAACAACCCTCATTTAAATCATTGCATTTCTTCATGCATTATTCTAAATACTACCTATAAGTGATATCCTGTATTTTTCCTTTTTCTGACTTACTCCACTTAACACAAAATCTTCCAGTCCATCCATGATGCAGCAAATTTCATGACTGCATCATTTCTTACAGCCTGGTCATTTTTAGGGGTCTCCTAATATTGTATGCTATCATTGCCAATACAGTGACCTTCATGCTAAATTACTTTTTCACCCTGACTCAGTTTCTCCATCTAGTATGCTAGGTAAATATCTCAGCACCTCTATTCTCCAAATACTACTACTGTTTTGCTTTTTATTGGTTGACCAAAAAGTTTAACCAATCTTTCAGTCTTTAAATAGCTGTATTTCAATTTTAGACATTATTTTTCAACACCCTCAATTTCCTGCCAGGATAAACAAAAGTGAGTTTCATGTCTCACCTATTATGTTCCTAGCCAATCTGTTTAGTTGCTTCTTGATTTTTTTCATTTTCTCATGCCTGTTTTCAAGGACATACACAACAAACTCTTTGCCTGCCTGTCCATAAAAATATCCCAGAGTAATTCCTAGTGATGAGTCAAGTGCACCATTCAGACATTTGAATATATACCTTGACTCAAAGCAATTCCCAACAGAAACTCCAAGTGATAGGTTTTCAATTACAGGCCAGAATAGGTTATTTTCTGTTAAAAAGAAAGAGTCCATGGTACTTTATTAAAACAGCATTTTCTATCTTCCACAGTCACAAGAGTGTTGACTCCAAGATCCTGCTTTTTCTGCTTGCATCCTGGCTCAGGTGACACTCTTCTTAGTCCGATGGGACTTCTGCTCTGTCACCACAACCCACTTCACTTGCAAAGGATGTGTGCTCATCCATAAACATGGCCCTGCTCCCTGCCCTGCATGGAGGGTGCTCATCTTTCAAACAAATGAATTATAAGCACAGCGGGTCCATATTTAGCTGATGACTGTAAACGAAAAAGAAGTTATAAAATTAATGAAAGCAGATGCTGCTTCCAAATCTCCTATTAGAAAAAGCCATTTGTCAACTCAATACCTCCTGCACCTTGATCACAACTGCCTTTTTATGGAAATGTGGATGGCGCTGGCAAAGTTGTTCGGGAAATATATGATTTAGATAATGCTGACACAGGTCATGAAAATATCCAATAACAATGGCAGAACTCAGGGGAGATTTTATTTCTAAGGGAAAATTCATACTGTTGAAAATAAGAATAAATAAAACCTGGAATTTAAGCGAGGCTCTTTTTTTTTTTAAATTGCTGGTCTTTGGCATTAGTACTTGACAGACAAAAAAAGACTTGAATCTACATGTAAGGTATTTTCAACATCATTCTCCATTTGATAAAGTGATACCAGTTGTTCAGGTACTACTTCAATGATCAGGGGCTACTGAATCAAATAGTGCAGCCAAGACAATGAGTTTTCCAAGTAAGGAGGAATTGCTGACTGTGATAAGGCAGAGAAACATGTATTGCTAAGATTGTTGAAGCCATGAATCTAGGCACAATGCTTACACCCAACTACAGAGCTGCCAGCTGATTCAGAGGCTGTTTTTGAGCACAGAGGAGAAAGCCCCAAGGTCAAAATCTACTCTCGAAGTTTCTGCACTAGGAGGGGGTTTTGCTTATAATATGGCAGCACTGCTCAGGAAGAAGGTATTCTGCATCCTGAAAATAAATTCTGTATTCAGTTTTGGTTAAACATAAGTCAGTTGTCTATATCACTATGTCAGTTCCAAAATCCATTGTACTAGTGTCCACATAGGAAAAGTCAGGACTTAGACTAGATCCTAATGAAGATGCTATAATCAAAGCAAATGTGCACCTAGATATCCTCAGAGATTTAAAAAAAAAAAACCACACTCACCCTATCTTCAATGGTGCATTATGAGTGGCAACCAGAACTCAGTAGCTGAGTCTCTTCCTGGTATGTATCCTTCCTTTTCAGCCAGTCAAAATCCAAGGTCCAAGTGGAGAAACATGGCCAATTTTCCTCAAACCTGGTGTTGGAGCAAGGGCTGAGAGAATAAGGTCCTTTTGAAGAGGGAACAAAAGTTTGAATGAAGACCAATAGTCCTCTGCCTCTCATCCTCAGTCTCATGAGGGGGTACTTTATTAGGGTGCATATTTCTGTAGTGAACATGTGACCCAAAACCATGATACCTGTTGACTGGTCACTGGAATTTCTCAAGAATTCTAGGACTTCTCTTAAAAGTAAGCATTGTCCCATAGGTTACTTTTGCAGCTTATATTAATAATCTGTCTTAAGTGGACTCCTGCCTATCTTTTCTGCACTGAGCACAATGCTACATGACAAAGAGATTATACTATATGTAAAGGTAATCATCTGAGTGGAGAATGTATTCTCCTACTCAGGAAAAATTTTAATAACCAAGTTGTCAGAGGGGAACTTTTGTGTTCTAACAGCACCACCTCTCCACCCTTTCCCTTCCCTTGGTGGGTGAGGGTTTTTGCAATAGTTCAGTATCATACAGGCTTGGTTGTTTTGTTTACTGGAAATCATACCACTTTAGTTGTGTTGCTTGTACATATGTTCGCATGGGTCACATACTCTTTAGGGTGACCACACATACCCGACTGTGCACTGGAGATTATACCTTCCTTTGTGTTGCCTACGTGTGGCATAGACCACATTCAGCACATAAGATTTCTCATGGCTTCATACTGGCAGAGCAGTTGCCTTTAGGCATAGAACCATCCACATGGCTCTAGGAGCACCTTTTTTCTCTAGCATCTTCTGATCACTATATGCATCTTGACCATCTGCAACACTAACCAGATAACCTTATGAGTACCTGAGACATTATAATATCCTCTGCCAGATAATTTTCTCATTTCTCTTCCTCTCCTTCTGGTAGTCCTAGAATTTGAACATTATTCCTCTTGCTATTCAGTATAATATCTCACAAGCCAGGAAAGAATGACATGGCAAGGAAAGAGAGTCTATCAGGTAGAATGCTTGCCTTATACATGACCAACCTAGATTCAATTCCCAGAATCCCATATGGTTCCTCAAACATACAAGGAGTAATTTCTAAGTTCATACCCAATCTCTGAACATCTGTGGGTCTAACCCAAAAAATTAAAAAAAATTTTAAATGACATATTCAAAGTAGTGAATGAAAAAAGTTTCACCCTAGAGTCCACCACCCTGCAAAGCTATTGTTTACACTTGACAGTGTGATAAGTACCTTTTCAGAAAAACATGAGCTGACAGCATTTTAGACTATTAAACCAATCCTGCAAAAATTACTGAAAGGCCATCTATATTAAAAAAAAAGACTTTTGAAAAAAAAAACTTGATTCCACACACACATACACAAAAATTACAACACAGTTCTATTGGGGAGGATAGTGAGATGCTCTGTAATGGACCCATACTTCCAGGTTTGCAGATAAAGAAGTTCCAGAGATTGATTGCATGGCAATGTGAACATGCTTAACCCTGTCGAACAGAACATTCAAGAATATTGTGTTCAAAGTCTCACAGACAAAAGTGGAGCAAAGAAAGAAAAGAGAAGTCAGTTGCTGGGTTTCTGGGGAGTACTTTTGCCTGATCATCATGTTGCCATTGGAAAGAGAAGGTTCTGATCATGTCCTCTGAAGGTCACTTTTAGTTTGTGGTTCTTGAGAAATAGTACAGTCCTTTGCTTGTACTTTGAAAATAATCCAATTAAGAAGAATTTTATGACATGTCTTGTAACCTTTATTTTGAGCTTAGACAGAGAGCTCTTAAAGACCCACACATGAACACAAATTTGAGATTTTGAGCAAGCTCACTCAGAGGGGGGAAACTTATCTTCAAAGGCTATTGCAATAGCACAGCAGGTAAGATGCTTGCCTTGCATGCTGCTCATCCAAGTCCATTTCCCAGCATCATATCTAGTCCCTGAGCTAAGAATTATTCCTGTGTGCAGAGCCAGAAGTAACCCATGAGCATTACTGAGTGTTGCCCAACAACAATAACAAACAAAAAAACAAGTAAATAAAAAAAGAAAAAAAAAAGAAAACAGATTTTTTTCAGGTTCATTTTCCTTGTCCTCTTCTTTCCACAGTCTCCAACATATGGTGTGAATCATTCCAAGGAAGCTCTATTTCCAGTAATGTGGTTTTAAGTGGGACTTACATAAAATGAAGCGGCTGCCTGGAAGTCAGCATTTAGGAACCCAAACTGGGTAATTAAGCAGCCGCCCATGTCCAATCATGAGTCAACAGTGGAGCTAAATAGATTACTCCACCCACTGCCATTGCATAAGATCTTCTCATTGAGAAGGTCAGAATTTCTTTGACAATCCTTATCACTGGCTCTCTTTCCAGCTCCCAGTGTTTTGTTTTTTGTTTTTTGTTTTTTTTGGGGGGGGGGGGTATGTTGTCTCCCAAGCAATGCTCAAATTGCCTTGAGCATTGATACCTGGCCAGATTATGAGAGTCTGATGGTTTGTTATTCAAGCCCCATAATGATTACACTTATTTGAGCTAAACCTGGCAGTAATGTGGGCCTTTAAATACTGAGGATCAAACTATTTCCTTGATATAATAGATAGATTCTCCAATATTGGGGGGGGCATATCTGATGGTGCTCAGGAGTTCCTCCAACTCTGCACTCAGGAATCACTCCTAGTGGGCTTGGGGAACTATGTGGGATAACAGGGAACAAACCCAAGTCAGCAATATGCAAGGCCATTGCCCTACCCACTGTATTATCTTGCTCCAGCCCTTCTCTAGCCTTCTTAAACATCATCTCCAAAGCTCTCTCTTTCAATCTTGAGAAGAGAGTATTCCCTGAAATTTGTAGTTGATCCCTGCCCAACTACCCCTGCCCCAGCCCTCCTGGATTTCATTTCCATAGACCAGGCGGGCCACAACAGACCCTGAACCAAGATCTGTCTTGACACCCAGACCCATGGTCATGACTCCTATGGTTTCCATCAGGTATGTGGAGAACTACACATTATTCTACTCTATATTCCACCTTTTTCTTTATTATTTGATATTATTCTGGTCATGCTAGTTTTAGGAGCACAGGCTCTGACCCCTTTAAATGCCTATTTGCAGCCTCTACCTGCCACCCAAGTCCCAACATTCTCACCCTGCCACAAATTTGGAGTCCTTCATCCTTTCTCCTCCCAGAATAATTGTAGTATTTTGCTGAATAACATTGGGGATAAAGAAGGTGAATTTTCAGAGGCTTTATAGTGATCAGAGAGAGAACCTTGTGGCCCCCATGACCCACCATCTAGCTCCCAGTAACCCTGCAGAGGGGAAGTTGAGTATCATGGCCCACAGAGAGATTGGAGACTAGCACTGTCCAAGCACAGTTCTTAGCGTTACTTTTCTCTCTCTTATTTGGCATTTCCTGGCCTCTTGAATGGCTCCTGCCTCAAGTAAAGATCTTGGAGGTCATAACAGACATTTTCTTGTTCAATCGGGATGATGGAAATTGTCATATTCTCAGGATAAACTAAATGTTTTGTCACTATGCAATTGTTACTCTGGCAGTTTTTTTCCTTGGAAGATAGCTTCTTGGGATTGGGAAGATAACTCAAAAAGGGGGGGATACAGTGCATGTTCAGTCATTTGCACCCTACCCCTGCTCTGCCAAGCACCACCAGGTAGCCCTGCAGGGGTGACTCTGGTGACCCTCAGCACTACCAGATCCAAGTATTGAAAAAGTTTGGGAGTAGACTCTTAACATTGGGGAATCTTTTAGAAAGATAACAAAATAGCCCATCTGTCAGAACGGGGGATAGCCTTTCAGAGGAGTAAACTAGAGTTAGCACTAGGAACTTGTGTGGTATACAGAACAGCTAAATAGGATTCTTTCCTTCCTCTCTTCATTCTTTTCTTTATTTCATTTTTCTCTTTATCTTTTTCATTCTCATTTCTTTCTCACATTCTTTCACTTTCATTTCTTTTCCTATTTTTGTCACATTTTTATTTTTTATTCTTCTTTCTCTATTTTTTCCTTAGCAGTGGTGGTACTTTATGTTAGATAACATATCAGAAAGCATTTAGAATCCAGTTTGAGACAGTACTGAAGAGACCTGGATGAAGGAACAATCTTCAAGTTAGGAAATAGGTTTTAAAAGAGTGAATAAACAGTAATGGCTAAAAGTCTATTATTATGGCACAAAGAGGCTCTCGAGGCAAATAATACAAGAATTTGTGACCACTCCAGCCACCTCCAGTCATGGAGTTTTTTTGTAAACAGTGTTGAACAGGGCAGTCATACGAGTTCTTGTCCTCACGCAGTCAAAACTGAAGGGACAGGAGAGCAGATGACTAAATTCAGGGAAAGATTTTAAATAGCAAAACAGGCTGAAGCCTTCCCCTTTTATACTATTTTAACAAAGTCAAGTAAGTGAGCAGTTCTCAATTATGCTCCAAGAATATGGACCATACAGAGATGATTTGCTTCTAGGGTAGGATCCAGCAGAACTGGGACATCCAGTTTATTGGCACCACCTAGGTCTCCCTTCAATACTTCCATACCAGGTGATGCCTTTTATCAGGAACATTTCCCTTATCTCACCTTCCTGATCCCCCAAGCAAAGAGATCTCCTGAGGCACTTGAGAGGGTAGTAGGAAGTCTAGGCCAGCTAATGAAGGGCTGGTTATCAGTCTGTCTATAATAACTGTGTCTGTCTATAGATATTTTATCTAAGGGATGGGTTCTTCTTTGGAAGATCCAGCCCCCTTGTCTAGAACTGAACTGACCTCCACTTGATTTCTTGAGCCACAGAACCCTACATCCCTGCAGAGGTCCCTGAAGACAAGGGAAGCCAGGACTGTTGGTTTCCTTCTGGGGAACTGGTTTTTAGGTGTTACTATGAACCTTGGTGTCCTCTGTATTGTAGACAGAACAGAAGAACGTGGGCTTCTTCTGCCAACAATCCTTGGGTGTGTTGCCACTTTTACATCTGCTATGAAAAGCTGGGACCTCTTTAGTCTTATTAATACCTGATACCTAGAAGGACAAAACTTCTCTGTAAAGATTTGTTTCCTGATCCTGTCAATATGAGAGAGAACCAGTCAGGGAGAAATTGAGATTGGAGAAAAGAACAAGATTGAGAAGCAAATTTCCTAAGTTTCAAGTTTATGTTGAGCAATTGGCAGAGGCCTGTGAAGTTACAGATAAATCTGACATGGATTTCTGGGGAGTTCATTTAGATTAAAGTTTTGGAAAAAAGTTTATTGTTGTGCTATTTGAGTCATATGTCATAGGAGCATAAAATGCTAATAGAAACACTAGAGCATATACAATTTTTGTTTTAGAGTCAGGCCTTTGGGGAGTTTCAAATTCAGGACTACCATGGGTTATAAATTAATTCTACTCAACTGTAAAAAATAGAATAGGGACACATTCAGGAAAGATTATTTTGGCCTTGAGGCAATGCTGAGGCATCCAAGTGGAGAAAGCCAGAAGCCAGGAAAGTGGTGGAGGAATGAAAAGGTTTATAGATGTGCCTTTACTAAAGTGGTATTAAGGAGGTATTTGCAATAGGAAATATTTACTTAATCTTTATCTATGTTGCTGGCAAAGAGGTTCTAAAATACCAGGGATTGCCTAAAGGAGTGTTTTGTTATATTGATACATTTCAGAAAACTCCTAGGTAACTGTATATAGTAGGCTTGATGCTAGAGAACCAATCCTGTGACTAGAGGGCAGGACTTCCAGTGGAGGAGAGGACTGGTATATGAATGCATTCACCAGGCACTAGAGGTTTAACCAAGTGCTCCCGAACAATGGATCCTTGCAACCCTCCAAGGGACAGTCTATGAACTTATGGTCTGGAAGCATACGGGGGTGCTGAAGAGACCCTTTCTGTAGCCCTTACCTTGTTCCTCTTCCCTCTGGTTCCCTCCCAAATGATTGTTATAATCAACCCAAGATCTAGTATGGAGTGTTTCTTGGAGTTCTGTGAGAAGCCCTGGGGAATTATTGATTCCAAGAGTAGATCCCAGTTATCTCCACTTGGTGATTGTTATATTTGAAAAGCCAGAGTAGACAGCCTGGCCTTGGAATCAGCCTTGGATGGGTATCAGTGTGCAGTCTATGTTATTTACTTGTTGCTTGGAAAGCACATTTCTAGACTGAGTCAAGGGAGACTTCCCTGCTAGCATCCTTGTATCTCATGCCTGCACTTCTCTGTTTTCAGAGGTTCATATAAGTCTTGTATTAACTGGCAGAAGAGTGGAGCCCCCAACTCCTTGTCTTGACTCCTTCTACATCAGTCATCTCACCCATGTTTCTCATGTCTAGTACATAGTACATCCCAGAGTGTGGAGGGCTAAATGTGCTCCTGAAGTGAGCCATCTCTCTCTCCCCCCCCCCCATTTTCCCCCTCCATTTCCTTCTTCTCCCCTCCCCTTCATTTCCTTCTTTCCTCTACTCTTTTTTTTCTCTCTCTCTCTCCCCCTTTCTCCATCCAGTCATATACAGACATATATGACTCCTGTAATAAAAACTAAATGTGAGAGCATTCCTCAAGTAGTTTGCACAAGTGACACCAGAAAGGAAGACCCACCCTCTTTATCCAGAACATAGATCTTCTGTTGAGACAGACAAATGCTGTGGTGGTTTGCTTAGTGCTGTCTATGGGATCGTTCCCCTTGTTTTTTTTTTTTTTTGTCATCTCTTCTCTATCTAAACACTTGCTCTTTAAAAGATCAGAATTTGGGCTTATCCTATTTTATGGTCCCCTGCTGGCTGGCCTGAGGCCTCATTCCTTCGTTGCTGATATGGATCTGTGGATTATCATTACTTGAGCTCACCTGGGCATGGAGGCTCTATTCTCCTGGAGCCCACTGAGTGAAGTGGAGTGGATCTCTTACTCCTAAAATGAATTCCAAAAGAAATTTGACTGTGGGTCACGAGTACTTTTTTATGTGTGTGTGCTCCAGAGATCATGGGAATGATTAGAAGCAGTGATAGGAGCTCTTAGAGAGTGTGCCCTGTGAGTTTTCACAAGGACATGACATTTTTTTAGATGGCTGGAGATGAAATTTGTTTAGATGGCTGGAGATGATGTGTGTTATTTCATAAATCATTGACTCTACCGTGTTGGTGTGCATGTTTGTTTTTTAAATTCAATTACAAGTTTAATTTTTGATAGAAATTAATTCTTGCCCATTACCAACAACGCAGAAAAAAGTTCTCTACGGTTTAAAGGAAACAATGTAAAGAAAAAATATGGACATTTTCATTTACCATTGCACGATGTCTCCACTCCTGCATCTTAACACATGGAAAAGTTATCACATAAACTGACTGCCCATTGTAAATTCTACTTTATGGTGTTGGGGGTTGTTGTCCTCAGTTTCTCCAACGGTTCCCTTTTCTATCTCCTGAGAATCAAATTCCACCTGGGTGTAGAAGAACTTCTCAAATCACATTGAGCAACAAGGATTCTTATCTAGACACTCCAGAAGTGATTTATGGAGACATATTCTGTCTGAAAGACACATTTGATTTATAATTTTTGTGTTTAGAAAAGAGCACTTTAATTAATTTATTCATTTATTCATCTTCCAATCTGTGCTTTGGGTGCCCTGGAATCACTCCCTGTGATATTCAGGCAACTGAAAGCACTGGAGCCTGAAGATGTGGTGCTACCTGAGAACTGCAATATCAGGAACCAATAGAGCTTCTGTGGTGGCTCTCAGGGTAAGCAAGATCACACCTAGCAGTCCTAGGGGGTTACACAGTGCTGGGAATCCAAGAAGATCTCCCCATATGTGCTTTGAACCCCTAGTTCTCTCTCCCAAAAGAACATTTTTTTTCAAGGAATGACATGCTCAGCTCAGGTAATAAAGAAAAGGAAAATTCCATCTAAAAATCAAGAGTAGTTGGGATTAAAAAAAACAACACAGTTTCTCTGCAGAGCGCACATACCAGGAAAGCCGTTCCTCTGTTTTTCTGGTATGTTAGGGTCGCTGGTCAGACAGCGGGCCACAGATCTCCTGGGCTGAACACTTGGTCCAGGAGACTGGGACACCCCCCCCCCCCCACGCCAGGCGGGTCTTTATGGCCGGCCCTGGCAACTAGGTCCCTGGGGGGCAGGCGGAGGAGGGAAACCCCTCCCTTATGTATATTCGACCCCTTGTTTCGTTTGCTACTAATATTATTTTTCAAAACCACGCGGGCGCATTTGCCCGCGCGACAAATGTACCGTTTAAGCATTATTCAAAAACGTTCCTGATATTAGACTGTTCCTAGGAATAGAATCAGGATGCCCAAGATTCTGATAAAACACTCAAATTGACCTTTATTGTCTAATCTTTTATGTATTGCCTCTCCCCTCACCCCTTTGTCTCTCCTACTTCCTCATACCCAAATCCTGAACCATTATCTTCCCCTTATTCAACCCTCCTTATCCTCAGTTCCTGATTGGGTAGACACCAATGACCTCCTGCTCCAACTCCACCATCCAGCTTCCCATTGAATGACACCCTCTCGGTCCTCAGCTCATGCCTATACAAGCAACTACAACCAGCATGCCTGTTGACCCATGCTTGGTGGCCCCTATGCCCCCATTAAACTATGGACTGTTGCATGATACGGGAATCAGCTTCAGCATAACCCCTAGATCAAGGACAATATAGGGTTCTGTAATGCCGCAAAACATGTCTCAAACTCAACTATCACCTGTTGTCTTCAAATACCCTTGTTTTCTTTCTTTTTTTTTTCTTTTTAAAACATAAAAGGATCACATGCATCTCTTTTGTATATCTCAGATGTATTCCCTTACATCTATAACTCTTTTCAAATATCCTCATATAGTGACAACTTTGCCCACTAGATTAGTTATTTGATTGTATGATTTTCCCCCTGTGAGATCTGTTTTATAAGCAATACTGGTAGATGAGTAACTCTGTATAGATTTCACGTTTATACCAAGTTACGGGAAATGTTAGACTTTATTTGTTGGCCCCCAGATGCACCAACAATATCTTGTGGCATTGCTTCTCTTTTGCATAGGCACATTAAAATGGGAAAATAATACATATGTAAACAAGTTTTTATCTAATAGAGATGGGAATACAAATTTGGTAATGTAATTAGGCCTTTTACCCTGAACATTGGCATAATGATTTGGCTCAGGTCTGAGAAGAATGGGCATCGCCCACACACACCTGAACTATGGAAACAACCACAATTGTCTTTAACACTACCAGGATCCAAGCCTCTACCAGAGAAGACCTACCACTGCTTTGGCATTGACTTACTCCAAAGAGTACTCCCAACACCCAGGTGATTCAGCAACAGTTTGCATGCAGGGCAGATCGCTCTGCATTTAATGATATGCTGAAACTAGAGGATGCTCCACATCAGCCTGACATCGACGAAAGAAATGCATAGAATCCAGAGTCTTTAAATATAAAAGTCTGATACCAACTATAGCTAAAGTATGCAAAAGTTTCACCGGGACCTTGAGAATGACTGGAGTTGGATAGACTGGTATGCCTGGAACCCAGAGTCTGTCTTATGCCAATAAACTTCTGGGGTGAGGCCTTTTTGTAATCAGGTCAAGGACTTTTTTTCCATTTTCTCCATTTTTCTGGACCTATGCAAACATTGGCGATTGCCACAATCACACCTTTACTATATATATTTTTACTCTTATCCTTTAAGGAAAAAAATACAACTTACTGAACTTAAAAACAAATTACTGTAGTAGAATTCCTGTCTCGAATACAGGTAGGGGATGGGAAGAGGGGAGGGGGTAGTGTTGCACTGGTGAAGGGGGGTGTTCTGGTTATGACTGTAACCCAAATATGATCATGTTACTTAAATAAAAAATATATTTAATAATAAAAAAAAAACACAGTCTCTATTTTTGAATGTAGGAACAGTCAGGAACTTCCAGATTAATGGGCTGTTGTGTAAGGATCTAAGATTGGGGCATCTCTAGTCATGTTTCACTGAGACAAGAGGAAGAAACTGGTAGGAAGGGGTGTGGTCAAGCCTTCCTTTCTCAGATGCCAAAACAGTCTTGAATGACCTCCCATGTGAACTTGTTTCATTCTGCCAGATCTCACTAATCAACTTGACTGCTTAGTACTCATCCCAGAAACACCTACCCAAGCCTCTCACAACCTCATCACTTGCAAAGCAAAGGACCCAGTGGAAGGGGATAAATTGAGTGACAAACATAATTCAAGAAATAAACCCAAACTGAGAAGATGATTAGATGCATGCATGCTCTGACCATAGGTCTTTGACATTGGTGTTCTCAGTTGGAGTCTCCCATTATCCATATGGATTGTAGAACCTTTCTACATTATTCCCTTCAAGGTCAGAGGCCCCAAGAAACTGTAACCGGAGAGTGTCTGTCTACTGTAACTTCAAGGCAGATGGAAAAAATGTGGTGTATGTTGAACAATTAATTTACTCATGGAGGGGCCTGAGATATAACATGGAAGTAGGGCATTTTTCTTGCATGGAGAAGGACAGTGGTTCAAATCCCTGCATCACATTTAGTCCCCTGAGCCTGCCAGAAGCGATTTCTTTTTTTTTTTCTTTATGGTGCGGCTCAAATAGGGGTGCCGCTAAGCTTGGGTACCTTGGGTCATATACTTCCACGCAGTGTCTAAAATTTATTTGTGAGTTTTAAAGCAAGCTGCCATGAATTTAAAATCCTGTTCTTTCCTTCCCAGCTCCTCAAGCAGCTTGAGAAGAGCAGCTCCTTAAAGAAATGGCACCAGGAGCAATTTCTAAGCATAGAGCCAGGAGTGACTGCTGAGAGCTGCCAGGTGTGACCCAAAAACAAACCAAAACAAAAAAATAAATAATTTACTCATGGAGTAAATGCCTTCCTCAAGTGCATCTCATCTTTGGACAGTTTCATAGGCCCCAAGCTCCAAGGCAATAGAAGGTTCTCATCTTCTACTCTGCAGACTTTAATTAGGCTCACAAGTCTGATAATTTATGGCTGTTATCAGTGTGAGTCTTTAACATGCCAGCATTCTGAACAGGGAAGTTCTCTTAAATTCTCTGAGCTCAACATCATACATTTTAAAAGAAAATACATTCATATGGTGACAGCTTCCAGTACCAAATCAACAGTGAGCCCACAAAAAGCTGAAGAAGAGCAATAATAGCTACAAGGTGCTTTGTAAAATGGATCCTTCATAAATTCAGAAAGCATTTGGAAATGAGCCAAAAGGCTTAAAACCCCAGAGAAAGTGAAAAATGACCCATCTGTATGCATCTCAGCAGATAAGGAAACCAGACACCTTGATCAGTTGCCCACTTTGCTGCTTATTTTAAGAGTTTCTTTTCATCTAAATGTTTTGTTTTTAATTACCAAAAATTATTTTAAAAAAAGAATTAAAAATAAGAAACAAAATCCACATTCTTCCCTATAAGTCTTCTCCACTCTCTCAGCCTCCACCCTCTTACCTCCTGATATCCTCCATTTCTTATCCATTCATATTTTATTTTCTTACATTGCATATATAACTGAAATACAATACTTGACTTCCTCCTTCTATTATTTATTTCACTTATTTCACTTCATATGTGCCCCTTGAGTTCCTTCCATTTTGTTATAAATGGAAGATTTTTTTATTTTTTTTATTTTTTTTTTAATCCTAAATGAAGCAGGGAAAGCCTCTTCAACAACTGGATAGCCACTTGCAAAAAAGGGAACTTAGACCCTCCCAGCTAACATCATGTACGAAGGTAAAATCCAAATGGATTAAGGACCTTGATATCAGATCTGAAACCATAAGGTATATAGAACAACATGTAGGTGAAATACTCCATGACATTGAGACTAAAGTCTTCTTCAAGGAGGAAACTGCACTCTCCAAACAAGTGGAAGCAGAGATAAACAAATGGGAATATATTAAGATGATAAGCTTCTGCACCTCAAAAAAATAGCGCCCCAGATACAAGAGCCACCCACTGAGTGGGAGAAACTATTCATCCAATACCCATCAGATAAGAGGCTAATATCCAAAATATAAAAGGTACTGACCAAACTTTTCAAGAAAAAAAAAACATCTAATCCCATCAAAAAATGGGGAGAAGAAGTGGACAGACATTTTGACAAAAAAGAAATACAAATGGCCAAAAGACACATGAAAAAATGCTCCACATTACTAATCATCAGGGAGATGCAAATCAAAACAACTATGAGATACCATCTCACACCACAGAGATTGAGACATATCACAAAGAATGAGAACAAGCAATGTTGGTGGGAATGCGGAGAGAAAGGAACTCTTATCCACTGCTGGTGGAAATGCTGTCTAGTCCAACCTTTATGGAAAGCAATATGGAGATTCCTCCAAAAACTGGAAATTGAGCTCCCATACTGTGAGCGACCGAGCACCCACATGTTTAATGGAACTCTGAATGGATTTTCCACCGTCTGATTCAAGCCACAAAAGTTTGCATAGCCCTGAGCCAAAAGAACCCTGCAAATAAATTTAGCTCACCACAGAGAATCTGGCTTAACTAGATTCCTTAAATCTTTCCATGGAACCTGTTTTTGTAACTGCTCTCATACACGCAATTATAGATAGGTTTTTGTAAGGTTTACACTGTAAGATCTATTAAGGATTTGCTTCCCCTCCCCCCATCCTGCCAGGTTTCTCCTTATCCTTCCCGCCATCAAAGTGTGTCTGCTCCCATTGGTTAAAATCGTTGTACCTGTACAAATCTGATTGGTTTAAGTTTCAATCCTATGTTTTTGCTCCTCCCACTGAAGCAGGGCATAAAAACTCTGCTTGCTCCCTCAATAAACCTCTTGACAGGAACTCAGCTTGAGCGTTTTATTAACTTCTACGGCTTAATTTTCTAGGTGTTCACAAAAGAGCTTAACACTTGCGAATTATTTGTATTCGCCTTCTACCTTCTGTCCTGGTTGAGAGAAAGCTGCTGGCCGGAGATCTCTCCCATTAAAGGGCAGAAGCAGAGACGAGTACAAGTGGCGCAGCAACGTGAGTGTTTTTGATCCCACGTGTTCATCCCGTCGGCTGGAGGCAGGCGAATCCAGGAGCTTACGCGGTAAGACGTCGGTAAACCCCCATCAGGGGTGGGTAAGCTCCCATCAGGAGTGACGCTGCGTAAAGTCAGCCTTTCTTAGTGTGCACACTTTTATTTTTGTGCCGACCTATCGTCCCACAATTGGCTTTTGGGACTCCTGTGCCTTTTTACTATGGGTAACTCGTTAAGCACAGAAGCCAAATTCATTGCTGATATTCAGTCTGAGTTAAAAGCCAGACGCGTAGAAGTCTCCAAACAAAATCTCTATAAATTTTTTGCCCTCGTTCATGAGGTCTGCCCTTGGTTCGTCCTCACAGCGCCCCGTATTGCCCAGTCCACTTGGAAAACTGTCGGCCAAGAATTAACCTCCTTTTGTGATCAAAAGGATGACCTCTCCCATAAAAACCTTATTCTGCAATATTGGCAACTTCTTCAGGGAATTATTGTCGATGCTCCTTTCTCCCCCGCCTGCTCTCTTGCTGTCCAAGAAGCTCAGAAAGCATTGGACTCTGCGTCCCGTTCACAATCCCGCGCCTCCACCCCTTCTCTTTCCCCTACCAGCTCTCATTCTGATCTTACCAAGCCTCCCCTGCCTTCTCCTTATACTGTTAACCCCTCTCTCTCTCCTACACCCACTGCACCCCCTCTGGACACTGTCATTGACCCCCCCCCCCCGTGTTCCATCCCCTGCACCCATCCAACAGTCCCCAGCAGCTTCACCCCCTTCGCCCCCAACCCTTACCCTTCACCCTTTGCCTTCTCCCTCCCATTCTGAGCTTCCCTCTGAACTGTCTCCCTCTGCTTTCCAAGCTACCGTCATTAAACTCTCTGAAGTCCTTGATAAAGTTCTCCAACGCCTGTCCCCACCTGACCCTCATCTCCTCTTCCCTGCCCTTGTTAAACAGCATCCCGTAGCTCCTTCGGAACAACCCCTTTCTGACTCTCTTCCTGCCTCTGACCCCGCTCCCCCCCTGCTCCCTCCTGCTGATCCCAGAGCCCGGTCCCGACGCCCTCACACGAGATCCCAAAATCCCCGCGACCCCTCACCTTCTTCCTTTGGCGCTGCCGCGCCTCCGCCTGCGACTCTCTCTCCCCCACCTGCTAATCCTGATTCCCCGCCATCCATTCCTGAGGCACCTCTCGCCGCGCCGCCCGCCCAGCCCGCCCCACCTTTGGTCTATCAGCAATATATTGAATATCAAGCCATGAATCGCAAAGACCTCCAGGAGCTCATGAAATCTGTCCGTGACTACGGATTCCAAGCTCCTTACACCATTACGTGTTTGGAGGCGATGTCCTACGGTGGTGCTATGTACCCTCTTGAATGGCGCCTAGCTGCCCGTAGCGCCCTTAAGCCCGAACTTTTTGTTTTGTGGGAGGCGGAATTCACCAATAACTGTAAAGACCTTGCTAAGGATGATAAGCGTTATTTTCAACAACTCTCCGGTTCTGAGCCTTTTCATTCCATCGAACTACAACAACTCATTCCCTTCCCTATCCTCACTAACAACTCTCAGGCCGCCATGAAAGCGTGGCATGCTCTCCCTCGCTCCTCTGCCCCCTCTGAACCTCTCTCTCGCATCCAGCAAGGTGCTGATGAGCCCTATCACGTATTCATCTCCCGCCTCCTTGAGGCCATTGAACGCACTGCGGGTATCCCTCCCTCTGATTCCTCCCACCCTCTTATTAAACAATTAGCCTATGAAAATGCTAATTCCTCCTGTCGCGCTTTACTTAAATCCCACTGGCAGAGTAAATCCCTCCAAGATATGATTTCTTTGTGCAAAGATGCACATTGCTTTGCACATCAGGTCGCCGGCGCCCTCGTGGCCTTCCAAGGTCAGGCTAAAGGTAAAACCTGTTTTCAATGTGGCCAGCCAGGACACTTTTCTGCTCAATGTCCCCAGCGCCGCGCCCCCACTATGCAAACTGGTTCCTCCACGGCACGCCCCTCTCTCTGCCCGCGCTGTCGCAGGGGCAGACACTGGCTCTCTCAATGCCGCTCTGTCGCAGATGTGGAAGGCAATGCCCTTGCCCCCAACCCTAGTACTCGTGCTTCTCAGACCTCCTCTCAGAACAGTTTTCAGGGAAATGGCCGCAGGGGCCTCCCCCAGGCCCCACGCGCCCAGCCTCGTCATATCAATTTTGTTCCTGCAACGGGGGACCACTCATCAGGAACACCCTCAGTTCCCTCTCAGGTGCTTTATCAGCACCAATCTCCCGCCCCACAGCCTCCTCCCTTATCAGGGCCACCCCAGGCTCCGCAGGGCTCGACCTCTGTTCCTCCTCCCCTCACTTATTAACCCCTGAGGGTGGCATTTACCAGCTCCCCACCGGCATCTATGGACCACCTCCTCCAGGTTTTTTCTTTATGATTATTGGCCGCGCCTCCCTTACTACTAAAGGTCTTATCATCCAGCCTTCTATAGTTGATGGAGACTACTCTGGTGAAATTATTCTTCACGCTGTCGCCCCTTACCACCCTGTGCAGGTTACACCTGGTCTTCGCATTGCCCAGGCTTTACCACTTCCCCTGGCTATGGAACTCCCCGCCCTGCCTCACCATCGTGGCGCATCGACCCAGGTTCCTCTGACGTATATTGGATTAAGGCCATCTGTCAGGAACGACCATCCTCCATTCTCACCCTTACTATCCAAGGCCGTCCTTTCAAAGGTCTCTTGGATACCGGAGCGGATACTACCTGTTTCTCTCCCCTCGACTGGCCCCCCGAGTGGCCAACCACCACCTCTCCTGACCATGTCTCCGGCGTAGCCGGTGCTGTCAAGCAAGTTCTTGTCAGCGCCCACCGCCTTGTCTGGCAAGACGAAGATGGTGATGCTGGTCTCGTCCGCCCTTACATCATTCCTGATCTTCCCATTAACCTCTGGGGCCGCGACCTCATGGATCAGATGGGCCTCCTGCTTCTTAAATGTAAGAATAAAACAGTTCTTAATCAACTTTTTGCTCAAGGATATGTCCCCACCAAAGGCCTCGGAAAACACCTACAGGGCATTAGCAAACCCATCCAGGCCACTCCCAACCTCGGCCGCCTAGGTCTCGGCTACTCCCCTTCTCCCCCTCCCACCTCCTCTGTATATGCTCAGTTTTCCCTTCCTCCTGTTTCCTCCTCTCTTCCTTCTCCGTCCCCTGCACCCAGACCCTCCCTCCAAATTTCCTGGAAATCTGACTCCCCTGTCTGGGTTCCCCAATGGCCCCTCTCTTCTGAAAAACTTGCAGCAGCCTCTTCCCTTGTTCAGGAGCAGCTCCACGCTGGCCACATTGAGCCTTCTACTTCCCCTTGGAACACCCCTATCTTTGTTATCAAAAAGAAGTCTGGATCCTGGAGACTTCTTCATGACCTTTGAAAAATTAATGCCACCATGCACCCTATGGGATCTACTCAACCTGGTCTTCCTGTTCCTACCGCTTTTCCTGAAAATTCTTTTAAAATCATTCTTGATCTCAAAGATTGTTTCTTTTCTATCCCATTGCACCCTGATGATTGTCCTCGCTTTGCCTTCTCTTTACCCCCAATTAATGCATCCGGTCCTTGTGCTCGTTTTCAGTGGAAGGTCCTTCCGCAGGGGATGACGAACAGTCCTACCTTGTGTCAAATTTATGTTGCCTCTTTTGTTGATCCTTTTCGTTCCCTCTACCCCTCCCTCTCCATTTATCACTATATGGATGATATTCTCCTCCTAGGCCCAGATGAGAATCTTCTTTTCTCCGCTGCCTCCCACTTGGTTTCCTCTCTTCAACAACATGGTTTTTCCATTTCTAAAGACAAAGTTCAACTTCATCCTCCCCACCTTTTTTTAGGTTTTGAACTACTGCCCTCTAATGTGCGCTCCCAAAAGGTTCAGCTCCGTACCTCTCACCTGAAAACCTATCATGACTTTCAGCGTCTTCTCGGAGATATTACCTGGCTTCGCCCTTATCTTAAGCTCTCCACTGGTGATCTTAAGCCACTCTTTGATATATTGCAAGGCGACGCCGCCCCCACCTCCCCTCGATCCCTTACGCCTGCGGCTGGTGCTGCCCTTGATTTAGTTGAATCTGCAATCCAGTCTCAATTTCTTTCCTATTTTTCCCCCTCCTCCCCTCTTTCCCTCATTGTCCTTGCTACCTCCTTTGCCCCCACAGCTGTTTTTTGGCAATCCGCTCCCCTTTATTGGGTGCATCTTCCTGCCACCCCAAGCAAAGTTCTCGCTACTTATCCTGACCTTGTTGTTTCCCTCCTTCAACAGGGCACCACGCTTTCCGTTAAACTTTTTGGTAAATTACCTGATACTCTTGTCCTTCCCTACACTTCTAACCAGCTTGACTGGCTTCTCACTCAAGTCCCTGACTGGACTTTATTTCTTACTTCCTTCCCTGGCACAATAGCACATCATTATCCCACTGATAAATTGCTTCATTTTTTACGTTCCCATCCTGTTATCTTTCCCACTGTTACCCGTTTTTCTCCTATTCCCAATGCTTCCACTCTCTTCACTGATGGCAGCAACTCCGGTGTTGCAGCTCTCCTTATACAAGGTAAGCTGCATTCCTTTCCTACTTCCTTTACTTCTGCCCAACATGTTGAATTGTTTGCTGTCCTTCAAGCCTTCCAAATGTTCTCCTCTCCTTTTAATCTCTATACTGACAGCTCCTACATTGCTTCTTCCATTCCCCTTCTTGAAACCGTTCCCTTCATTAAGCCCTCTACCACAGCTTTTCAATTGTTCTTCCAAATCCAACAGCTCATCTTGTCCCGCTCACATCCTTTCTTTATTTCCCATATTCGTGCCCATACCGACCTCCCAGGTCCCTTGGTGCAAGGTAATGCTCAGGTTGATGCAGCCACCAGGCACACTCTTTTTCCTATCCTCTCGTCTTCCTCCACATGCCCTCCTCTTCAACAAGCTTCTATGACCCATAAGCTTCATCATCTTAACGCTCAAACCCTTCGTTTAAAATTCTCCATCACCCGTGAACAGGCTAGAGACATAGTCAAACAGTGCCAATCCTGCGTCTCCCTCCTTCCTGAACCCCATCTTGGAGTTAATCCTCGTGGTCTCCTGCCTGGTTCCCTTTGGCAAACTGATGTCACTCATTTTGCCTCCTTTGGCTCTCTTAAGTTTGTCCATGTCTCTGTGAATACCTTTAGTGGTTTTATTTGCGCCTCCCTTCACACTGGTGAAGCTACTCGAGACGTTATAGCTCACTTTTTGCACTGCTTTTCCATTATTGGCCTCCCATCCACCATTAAATCTGACAATGGGCCTGCCTACACCTCCCACAAACTTCAAGATTTCCTTGCTAAATTTGGCATCGCCCACAAATTTGGAATTCCCCACAATCCCCAGGGACAGGGTATAGTGGAACGCTCCCATTCCACTCTCAAAAAAATGCTTTTTAAGCTCTCTTCTAAAGACCTTGTTTTCCATGGTCACCGCTCCACTCCTCGCTCGCTCCTCAATCATGCACTTTTTGTGCTAAATTTTCTCTCCCTTGATCTTCATGGAAAGTCTGCTGCGGATCGCCTCTGGCATCCCTCTACCAAAGATTCCTTTTCCACAGTCTTGTGGAAGGATGTGCGCACTGGCGCCTGGCTTGGACCTCACCCCATTCTTATTTGGGGAAAAGGCCATGCATGTGTCCATAATCCGGACACCAATGAAACTCGCTGGCTTCCTGATCGCTTGATCAAGCCCTTTATTCAGCCCAGGGATTTAAACCCTGAGGTTTCTCCTTCTTCTTCCATTTCAGATGCTGCTTCGCCTCCCGTCTCACAGAATTACACCTTCACTGCGCCATCCACTGATGACAGCCCTGCTCCTATGGCTCCACCTGCTGGCACAACCTAATGCTGCATCGCCATCTCCTCGTCACAGTCCCTCTCCGTATACCCTTTGGAATTATACGTGGCTCATCCTAAACGAGGCCGGTGATGTTGCCAACGCTACCAGCATTCTTGCCACAACTACTCCTTGGCCTACGCTCTCCGTCGATTTGTGTGCCCTCGCCCTCGGTGCTCATCCTGTCTGGGGCACTCCCAACTCCTTTCTGCCTCGCCCCGGACCAGCCAACCCACCTGATCAACAGTTCCAGCCCGCGGATCATTTTAACGTTCAGGGTGGTGCCTTTGCTTTCTCCAGAACCCAAAATACCTTTGGTTGTGGTAATCCCACCGCTCGTTCTGAACTTTCTTCCTACCCTTTCTATGTCTGCCCTGGTGGTCACAGAGACCGCTCCCTCAATTCTAAGTGTGGTTTCCGTGACGTTTATTTTTGTGCCTCCTGGGGTTGCGAAACCACTGGTGATGCCTCTTGGTCCCCATCCTCCTCCTGGGACTATATCTCTGTCTCTCATGCCTCCTCTTCTTCCTCCCCTAAACCTCTTTGTCTAACCAACAAATGGTGTAATCCTCTATTTCCTTTACTCCCGCTGGTAAAGCCCACCCCTGGTCCAAACGCTGTGACTGGGGCCTGCGCCTTTATTCCTCTGGACGTGATCCTGGCCTCATTTTTTCTCTTCAGTTACTCATTGAGCCCCCTCGCTCTTACCTCCCTCTTGCTCCTAGCCCAAACCTCGCCCTTGCCTCCCGTCCCCAACCACCTTCTTCTCTACCTTCCACCCCGTCTCCCTTTTCCCCTCCCACTCCTGATTTCTCTCTTCAGCTTACCCTTCCCCCTAGTGTCACTTCTGACTCTCAACTTATTCTTGACATGATGAATGCCTCTGCATTTGCCATCCAAACTCCTGGCTATCAACACTGCTGGATTTGCTTTTCTCCAACCCCCCCTTTCTATGAGGGTGTTGCTATACTTGGTAACCTTTCTGTCACCTCAGATCCATCAAAGCTTTGTTGGGGTATTGATTCCCATCATGCCATCACCGTTGGACAAGTCGTTGGATCCAGACTCTGTGTTAAACCTGCCCATACTCGTCTTCCCCCTGAATTATCCTTCACCTGTAATGTTACCCATACTCTTTCTAATGCCTCTGATTCCTCCCTTTTGCTAGCACCTGAAGGCACCTACTTTGCCTGTGTCTCTGGTCTTTCCCCCCATATTATTCCTTCTGTCTTTCTAAAATCCAATGATTACTGCATTCTCATCCTTCTCCTTCCCCGCCTGTCTGTTCATCACACTGAAGATTTCCTTTTTGCCCGCTCCACCTCCGGTTATTCCCGTCATAAACGTGAACCTGTCACTGCCATTACTGTAGGTGTCCTGTTGACTCTTGGCACAGCTGGTGCCAGTACTGGCATTGCTTCCCTTGTCACCTCCTCCCAACATCTTTCTGCCTTGCAACGCTCTGTTGATGCTGATATTGATGAACTTAAAAAAGGCCTGCAGCACCTCACCAATACTGTTAACTCCTTAGCTGAAATGGTGCTGCAGAATCGCCGTGGTCTTACTTTGGCTTTTTTGAAGGAAGGAGGAATCTGTGTAGCCCTTAAAGAAGAATGTTGTGTTTTTAAGGATGAAACAGGTTTAGTTAGAGACAGCATTCAACGTATAGAGGATGATTTAGTAAATAGACAAAAAGATTTAGAGCAGAGTGAGAGCTGGTACAAAAATTGGTTTTTTACCACTCCATGGATAACAACAGTGCTCCCAGCTTTTTTGGGACCCTTCATTGGCTTCATGTTGCTAGTTTCTTTTGGTCCTTGGGCTTTTCGCAAACTCACCACCTTCGTGAAGAATCAAGTGGATGAAGCAACCAGAAAGGACTCAAAAGTTTTATACCAACAACTATGCACCTCAGAAGACCAGCTGACGCCTGACATCTCCCCTCCTGCCAACTCTCCGCCACTTAAGTTTGAAGTTATCGAGGAGCTGGCGCATAGACCTCAATCTGTGCGCTCGCGCCTTGCCAAGCTTTGGAAACGACTGACTCAAGGGTAGCAGATGCGGTGACTGGAAGCCCCACACCTCTTCACCCAGTGTGGCCAGTCCACCGAGGCACATCTGTCCTTTCCATATTGTATACTAAACAGGGGGAGATGTGAGCGACCGAGCACCCACATGTTTAATGGAACTCTGAATGGATTTTCCACCGTCTGATTCAAGCCACAAAAGTTTGCATAGCCCTGAGCCAAAAGAACCCTGCAAATAAATTTAGCTCACCACAGAGAATCTGGCTTAACTAGATTCCTTAAATCTTTCCATGGAACCTGTTTTTGTAACTGCTCTCATACACGCAATTATAGATAGGTTTTTGTAAGGTTTACACTGTAAGATCTATTAAGGATTTGCTTCCCCTCCCCCCATCCTGCCAGGTTTCTCCTTATCCTTCCCGCCATCAAAGTGTGTCTGCTCCCATTGGTTAAAATCGTTGTACCTGTACAAATCTGATTGGTTTAAGTTTCAATCCTATGTTTTTGCTCCTCCCACTGAAGCAGGGCATAAAAACTCTGCTTGCTCCCTCAATAAACCTCTTGACAGGAACTCAGCTTGAGCGTTTTATTAACTTCTACGGCTTAATTTTCTAGGTGTTCACAAAAGAGCTTAACACTTGCGAATTATTTGTATTCGCCTTCTACCTTCTGTCCTGGTTGAGAGAAAGCTGCTGGCCAGAGATCTCTCCCATTAAAGGGCAGAAGCGGAGACGAGTACACCATACAATCCAGCTATACCACTCCTAGGAATATACCCTAGGAACACAAAAATACAATACAAAAATCCCTTCCTCATACCTATATTCATTGCAGCACTATTTACAATAGCCAGACTCTGGAAACAACCAAGATGCCCTTCAACAGATGAATGGCTACAGAAACAGTGGTACATATACACAGTGGAATATTATGCAGCCGTCAGAAGAGATGAAGTCATGAAATTTTCCTATACATGGATGTACATGGAATCTATTATGCTGAGTGAAATAAGTCAGAGGAAGAGAGATAGACAAAGAATAGTCTCAATCATCTATGGGTTTTAAGAAAAATAAAGACATTTTTTTAATAATCCTCAGAGACAAAGAGAGGAGGGCTGGGGAAGGCCCAACCACAACATGAAGCTCACCACAAAGAGTGGTGAGTGCAGTTAGAGAAATAACTACACTGAGAACTATCATAACCATGTGAATGAATGAGGAAACTGGAAAGCCTGTCTAGAGTACAGGTGGGGGTGGGGTGGGGAGGAGGGCAATTTGGGACATCTGTGGTGGGAATATCACACTGGTGAAGGGGGATGTTCTTTACATGACTGAAACCCAACTACAATCATGTTTGCAATCGAGGTGTTTAAATAAAAATATTAATAAAAATTTATTTAATCACCATGATTACATACATGATTGTAGTTGGGTTTCAGTTATAAAAAGAACAACCCTTCACTAGTGCAACCTTCTAACCACCAGTGCCCCTATCTAATGGAAGATTTTTTTAATCAGAATCGTGTTTTTAAGGATTAGATAGATAATAGAAGGGTTAAGGTATTTGATTTCCATGGAGCCATCCTTGGTTTAGTCTTTGACACTGCATATGGTCCTCTAAGAAGTGCAAGGAATGTTCCTTGAGCCAGAGGCAGGAGTATCCTGAACATTGCCATGTGTCACCCAATGCCCCTTCCTCCCAAATATGTTTTTATTACTTTATTTAAGCACTGTAGTTTACATAATTGCTCATAACACATTTGTTTTTGTCATTCCATGTTCCAACACCAAACCCACCAGCAGTGTAAAATTCTCTTCACTGTTGTCCCTGGATTCCCACCTTGATTCCCAGGCCTGTCCCCTTGGCAGGCAAGAAATAGTTTACTTTGTAAGGCTTATTCACAACTAAGTACTAAGGAAATTATATTATAAACTAAAGCAAAAGCCTTTTAACATGTGGTGTTGGCACAACTGGTTAGCCACATGAAAAAAAGCGAACTCAGACCCCCAGCTAACACCATGTATGAAGGTAAAATCCAAATGCAGTAAAGACCTTGATATCAGACCTGAAACCATAAGGTATATAGAATAACACATAGGTATAACACTCCATGACATTGAGACTAAAGGCATCTTCAAGGAGGAAACATGAGTCTCCAAACAAGTGGAAGCAGAAATAAACAGATGGGACTATATTAAATCGAGAAGCTTCTGCACCTCAGAGCAAATAGTGACTAGGATACAAAGGCCACCTACAGAATGGGAGAAAATATTCACCCAATACCCATCAGACAAGGGGCTAATATCTAAGATATACAAGATACAGACAGAACTTAACAAGGAAAAAACATCTGACCCCGTCAAAAGATGGAGAAAAAAATTTGAACAGACACTTCCTCAAAGAAGAAATACAAATGGCCCAAAGGCACATGAAAAAATTCTCCACATCACTAATCATCAGGGAGATGCCAATTAAAACAACAATGAGGTATCATCTCATGCCACAGAGACTGACACATCACAAAGAACAAGAACAATCAGTGCTGGCTGGGATGTGAGGAGAAAGTATCTCCCATTCACTGCAAGTGGGAATGCCGTCTCGTTCAGCCCTTATGGAAAACAATATGGAGATTCCTTTAAAAACTGGAAATTGAGATCCCATTTGATCCAGCTATACCACTCCTAGGGATATACCCTAGAAACACAAAAATGCAATGCAAAAATTCCTTTCTCACACCTATATTCATTGCAGTGCTATTTAAAATAGCCAGAATCTGGAAACAACCCAGATGCCCTTCAACAGAATGGCTAAAGAAACTGTGATACATATATACACAATGGAATATTATGCAGCCATCATAATAGTCTCACAGAATAATCTCATCTATGGGTTTTATTTGTTTGTTTGTTTGTTTGTTTTGGCTTTTTGTTTTTGGGGGGATTATACCCAGCAGAGCTCAGAGGTTACTCCTGGCTCTGTGCTCAGAAGTCACTCCTAGCAGGCTCAGAGGACCATGTGGGATGTTCAAACCACCACCTGTCCTACCGCTGTGCTAGCTCTCCAGCCCCGGGGTTTTAAGAAAAATAAGAGAAGGGGTGGGGGTGGGGAGCAGGCTGCCAAACTTTCGGCTTCCAGCACAACTAGGGAACTAGCTTCCTCTCTCTGGGGCCGGAAGCCTTGGTAGCATGGAGAATAGTACGGCTCCAGTCCAGGGGCCCTTTTGCCAAGCCTAGGGGAAACTAGGCCTCCCCACCAACAGTCTTCCCTCCCCTTCCTCCCGGAACTCCAGGGCTTTCCTGGGCCCCGGCAAGGTGGGTCCTGGGGAGTAGTTTAAAAGGAACCCCAGGCCTTCCAGAAGCCCTACCCTGCACAAGTAGGGCTGTCTTGGGAAATTCACTGGCAACTTATGTCCCACAAAAGTCTATTTCCAAACTGCGAGGGGGTGGTATATTATATTATTATAATATATAGCATATTATATATATTATATAGTACATTATAGATAGTTTAATAGGATACCATAGGGTTACATCTATGTTTACAATATACATAATGTCTACATTGTATACTTTCCTTCCCCCATTGACTCATCACCTCCAGTGCCTATTACTCCACATTTAACCATTTTTACCCTCAGTTCTTTGCTCTTTATGAAGCAGATCATTATCCTCACTCAAACCAGCTTCCAGCCAGCTCCCAAAGTGAAAAACTAGACTCTCACTCTGAGAAGAAATCAATATCTTGTTCCTATTAATCTACTCCCAGCCGCCTCCTGTCCTCCATCCTCCTTCACTGCGTACCTGTGCTTGCTACCACACTCAGTTTCTGAGAAACCTCCACTCAAAGACAATTCCTGATATGGAACTGCTGGGAGTCCTTTGCAGGCTCCAGGTAGCCAATCACAGACCAACACCTGGACTCAACATCCTCCCCCTGCGACTATTTCTAAAGACATAAAAGGGATATGTGTATCTCCTTTGTATATCTTAGATGTATTCTCTTAACATCTATAACTCTTTTTGAATATCCTCTTATATGGTGACAATTTTGCCCACTGTTTTTTTTTTCTTGTTGTTGTTCCCCCCCTTTGGTATCTGTTCAATAAGAAATTCTGGTAGAAGAGTCTCTCTGTATAGAATTCATGCTAGAACCAAGTTACAGGGAATGTTGAACTTGTTCCCTCGACCCCCGGATATACCAATAATACCTGTGGCATTGTTTCTCTTTTGCATAGGCACATTAAAATGGGAAAATATTACATTATGCAAACAAGTTTTTATCTAATAGAGATAGGAACACAAATTTTTGTAATGCAGTTAGGTCTTATACCCTGAACATTGGCATAATAACTTGGCTCAGGCCTCAGAAGAATGAGCATTGTCTATACACCCCTGAACCATGGATACCATCTATGGAAACAACCACAATTTTCTATAACATTACCAGGAAGTAAACCTCTACCAGGGAAGACCCTACCACTGCTCCGGCGTTGACTTACTCCAAAAAGTGCTCTCTTAACACCCAGAGCACTCTGGGTATTGCTAAGCAACAACCTACTTTCAGGGCAGGTGTCTCCTCATCTAATGGTGAAGTGAAACTAGAGGACGCTCCATATCAACCTGACTCAATGAAAGAAATGCACAGAAACCAGAATATTTAACTACAGAAACCTGGCACCAATAATAGCTAATGTGTGAAAAGTTTCACTGGGACCATGGAGAATGACTCAGGGGTCGGGCAGCCTGGTATGCCTGGAGCCCAGAGTCAGTCTTATGCCAGAAAATTTCAGGGGTGTGGCCTCCTTGTAATTAGGCCAACACTTTTTTTCCGTTTTCCCCATATTTTGCTGGGCCTATGCAAACAATGGCAATTGTCACTCTCACGCCATTACTACTGTATTTTTAACACATTCTTTAAGAAAGAAAGAAACAAAACAGCTTACTAACTTAAAAAAAAATAACTGTAGTAAAATGCCTGTCTCAAATTCAGGCAGGGGATGGAAAGGAGGGAGGGGGGTATTGGTGGTGAGAATGTTGCACTGGTGAAGGAGAATGTTCTGTTTATGACTGAAACCCAACTACAATCATGTTTGTAATCATGGTGCTTAAATAAAGAATTTATATTTAAAAAAAGAGAAAAGAAAAATAAGAGACATTATTATAGTAATGCCCAAAGACAATAGAGATGAAAGCCTGAAAGATCAAGCTCACAATATGAATATGAATATGAATGTGAAGCTCACCACAAAGAGAGGTAAGTGCAGTTAGAGAAATAACTACACTAACAACTATCATAACAATGTTAATAAGTGAGAGAAGTAGAGTACTTGTCAAATACAGTCAGGGGATGGGAAAGGAGGAAGATGGAGAGCATTGGTGGTGGGAATGCTGCACTGGTGAAGAGGGTGTTCTTTTTATTACTGAAACCAAACTACAAATATGTTTGTAATTATGGTGTCTAATAAAGATTAAAAAAAGAAATTTTGTGGGGCCTGGAGAGATAGCACAGTGGTGTCTGCCTTGCAAGCAGCCAATCCAGGACCAAAGGTGGTTGGTTCGAATCAGCCAATCCAGGACCAAAGGTGGTTGGTTCGAATCCCGGTGTCCCATATGGTCCCCCGTGCCTGCCAGGAGCTATTTCTGAGCAGACAGCCAGGAGTAACCCCTGAGCACTGCCGGGTGTGACCCAAAAACTAAGAAAGAAAGAAAGAAAGAAAGAAAGAAAGAAAGAAAGAAAGAAAGAAAGAAAGAAAGAAGAAAGAAAGAAAGAAAGAAAGAAAGAAAGAAAGAAAGAAAGAAAGAAAGAAAGAAAGAAAGAAAGAAAGAAAGAAAGAAAGAAAGAAAGAAAGAAAGAAAGAAAGAAAGAAAGAAAGAAAGAAAGAAAGAAAGAAAGAAAGAAAGAAAGAAAGAAAGAAAGAAAGAAAGAAAGAAAGAAAGAAAGAAAGAAAGAAAGAAAGAAAGAAAGAAAGAAAGAAAGAAAGAAAGAAAGAAAGAAAGAAAGAAAGAAAGAAAGAAGGAAAGAAAGAAGGAAAGAAAGAAAGAAAGACAGAAATTTTGTGAAAATTATTATATCTTGCAATGGATTATTAAGTCATTGTCTGAATGTTTACAAGCTATTTTTTGCTAGAAGTCAAGTCCCAATGGACAGAGAATGAAAGTAGTTTATATGAAAGTAAGCTTCTCTTGTCTTCTTATTCTTTCCCTTTCCCAAGAACCTCATGTCTTAGTGCAAATTAATCTTATTAGCATCAAACCATAGAATTACAGAATTTGTGGACATATTGTAAGTGGGAGATACCATCCTGGCCAGGGAGTTGTTTGATTTTTTAGGCAACTACTTGGGATCCCAAAAAATTGTGATCAAATTAGAACTTAAAGAACATAATTGGCTCTGGGGAAATGCCATCAGAATATGTGAAACAGGTACTAGGAGATAAATCAAGTGATGGTGCACATATCTTACATATTTAAGGCCCTGGGTTCAGTCTCCAAAACCGCATGGCCCCCAAACACTGTATGGTGTGGCCACTCTTTAAAAACCAGATGCTTGAAGTGCCTGGACCAAAATATCTTATTATTCATCTCAGTTGATTCAAGAAATTTACAGTTATAGTGTTTTGATTTATTTCCATTCAGAACATGGTGGACTCTGAGCTAAGAAAGAACTTTAAGGGAGGTGTTTCTCACTAGCTGGCCACTTTATTCTCTGTTTTTGGAATCTCCTAGCTTTTTTGCCTATCTTTGAGGTCTCCTCTCTATTGTTTTTCCTTGGGAATTCTTTTTTTTTTTTTTTTTACTACTTATAAATGAAAGCTCTTGCATAGATGGACATTCTACCTGATCACTTATGCCTATCAACAGGAGCCACCAAATGTGTTCATCACCCATGAAATATTCTGAATCTGGCACACCATGTCACCAACTCTGTCAGTCATGCTGAGCTAAGATAGTATGCAATTTTGATTGTCAATGGATATCATTGTGGCCAAAGCCATAGTACTGCAGGTATGACACTTGCTTTGCCCATAACTGACCCTGGTTCAAACCCAAGCACCCTTTAATCTCCTGAGAATTAGTAGGAGTAACTCCTGAATGAAGAGTCAGGATTAAGCCCTGAGCACTGCTGGTATCAACCAAAACTAAAACTCAAATCAAACAAAAAGAAAATAAAAAGTATCACCATCGGATACATAGTAACATAATTATAAAGGAAAATCCAGTGTATACATTCTTTATCTCAAAAAAAAAAACTTGACAACTACAAACATATTTGTAATCATGGTGCTTAACACATGACAAATAATTCCTCATGTTTACCAGAACTTTCCAAACTCACTTCATCTACTGACTGCTTGGCAGAAAAAAGCACACTAAGGAAAAGCACTTTGTTGTCTGTGTAAGTTTATAGGAATTGCCCCCAAATTGTACCCAAGACGATAATTGCTTTCCTTTGCATCATTTCTGTGATCCATGGTGAGACTGTATCAGACACTTTGAGAAACAGTGGTGCTTATATTGATGTATTCGTGATAGTTGGATTAACAGATAATAGAAACTGGGGTAGAAATTTCCTCTTATTTATTAGCAAAGATGACAGGTTGATAAAAGCAAGGCAAGCCTAGTTCCAAATATTTGAAGATGTCTGCTGGTATCAGATGCTAAGAGAATCAAACTTTCCTAAAATATTTTCTTTAATGTGTTTTTAGGTCATACCTGACAGTGCTCAGGGGTTACTCTAGGCTATGCACTCAAGAGAATCACTCCTGGAAGCACTCAGGGTACCTTGGGGTATGAGGGATTGAATTCATGTTGGCTGCATGCAGACCAAATATCCTCTCTGCTGTACTATTTTTTGGCCCCTCAAATTTTATTTGAGGGGAATAAGCATACTTATAAATATTTTTATATTTGTGCAAAACATAGAGAAGTCCATTCTTGTGATGACAAGAAAAAATGATAAAGGTCTTGGAAGAGATAAAACTGTTGGAAGGTTACTCCAAGTTGTAGGACCAACTACATAACTGCCAGCTCAAAGATTTTGCCTAGAACAACAGGTCAGCTGGGGCACAGAATTGCTTGGTTTTTCCATCGTTCCATCCACAGACCACAGGGACACAATGTGGTCTTTGTTTGGCAAAAGTGGTTCATTGCCATCTTTAGGAGATGGGAAGCATCTACCTGAATTCTTCAACTCAGGTCAGGCCCTAAATTCAACTATTTTATCCATCATCTGGGATAATTAATGATTTCCAGCTCCTGGTTTGACATCTGAGTCACATGGAAGGAAGAAAATCAAAGCAAGATCTAAAAGCCCCTTCTATTAACCTATCTATAACCCAAAATTTTTGCAGATTGACTAGGGGGCCTATGTTAATGTTTTTAAGTGCTTCAGATGACCGTTATGTGCAGAGAAAGTTAATAATTATTAATTCCATTAATATCTCCTGTCAAAGAGAAATTGTTTTCGGATAAAGACTATATAACATCAGACTAAGTCATCAAAATCATTTACACCTTTGCTGGAAACATTGAGAAGAAGACATGTCTAGACCTAGGTAGTTTGATGATGAATGAACAGGACTAAATTGAAGGAAAAGCCAAAAGTTAATGACAGAAAATCTAAAAAAAGAAAGGCAAATGTGGCCAATTACTATAAGAAAGATTTGCAAAAAGAGGGCAAGAAGACTAATCAAGACATGATTCTTTTATTTAGCCATCTCAGGCCAGCTAATTCCTGGAAAAAAAAAGTGGGGGTATGCCAAAAGGAACATTCACTTAGTACTTCCTGGTTTAGTAGTCTGTAGTTTGTTTATTGCAGATAATGTGCTTCATTCTCCTTGGGAACACCACCCAGGATCTAAGTTTTTTGTTCAAGGGAATGAACAGTCGTCATTTATCTACTATAGGCCTGTAGCAAGAAAATATTTTTGTTACCTAAAATACGGGTTTGATGAAAATGATCTTTGGGAATGTGATCTTCAATTTCCTATTTCTGTGAAGCTAAATCAACTGAGGAGTGATTCAATACAGGTTTGGTGATTGATTTCACAAAATGTAATGGGACTCTGTTGTAAAACCAGGTAGAAATTAGGAGCTCTGTGAATTCTACTAATTGCTGATAAATCTTCAGCATATCAAAACAAAGAGCTAAAATCGAAAGAGTTCTCTCCCCATGAGGAACTGGTGAAAATATGAATTGTGTGTTTCCATAACGGTACTGTTCAGAAACATATTTTCTTGTCTTTGATATCAACTCAGTTGGCTCCAGGTTTTAGCTATTTTTCCCCTCAAATAAAGAGTAAATCATTAAAAGTAGTGATTTTTTTAAGCCTACAGCACCCGGTATTCCCAGGCCGTCTCCCATCCAAGTACTAACCAGGCCCAACCCTGCTTAGCTTCCGAGATCAGATGAGATAGGGCGCGTTTATGGTGGTATGGCCGTATAGACTAAAAGTAGTGATTTGATGACATATTTGCTATTTATTTAGCTTGAACACACCACTGCTGAAAGCAGAATATTCCTTAAAATAGAAGTAGAGTGGCTCTCTCCATCCTGATCCATCTCTTCATTCCACTATACTCAAGACTTTTTATTCCCCCAAACTCTGACTTTTCTCCACTGGCATTTTTCCTGGGCACACGAAGGGTTGGTCCTAATTCTTAAGAGAATAACAGTTGGCTGAGGTTTTGTGTTCTTGATCTTTCTGTTGACACAGCTCCCATCACTTGACCTTCACACCAAGTGACCCTAGGTAACAGCCCTGGAATGAAAATGCTCCCACATGACAGAAGGACTCAATGACTCTCAGAGCATGCAGCTTGCCATACTGATTGAATTTAGGAAACACTTGCCTGTGCTTCTATTGAAGGGTTTGGAATTCTATTTATCTGTAGCATGCAAGAGCCAACAGGTTTTCCTGAAAGTGGCCCCATAAAGCCATGAGATTCTGATCAGTGACCAGGAAGAAAAGTCCTCTTTTGCAAAGACAAAATCTCCCTGAGAAAAAATATACAAGTCATTCTCTATAAAAGAGCCAAGTGTTGGCAAAAATCTTTACAGTCCTGGTGGCTGTGCTCCCAGTAATCTCTAAATAAATATCCAGAACCTAAGACTTCATAATATTGACTACAGAGGTTCCCCCACTTTCTTGAATACTGTTGAGACCCCTGAGAATGTTCTTGTCTTCATAGTTTCAGGCCTCATTTCTCCTCTACATTCTTCTGACATCTTCCACAATTTTCCATGTGCCATCTTGGTATTTTTTTTTCAGGGTGGTATAGCACCTCTCATATTTGGACACTGAACTTGCCTCAAATGCCCAAATCATAGCACAATTTAAACAAATATGCTTTAAAACCACCAAATATTTGAGAGTAATAATGGAATAAGTATGCAAGAAAAATAGCTGATTCATTTGGTGGGTGGTAGTCCACCAAATGTTTTTCTCCTTTTCCTTTTCCCTCTTCTTCTGGTATTCATACAATTTGAAGGTTATTTCTTTTATCTTTGTTCATTAGGTACCAAACTTTTTCCTCCAATGTTTTGTCTCCTTCTTTCTTAGTGACTTCTTTGTCATCGTTGTCTTGTAGTTTTTTTTTTTTCAAGTTCCTCTATGCGTTCTTCTTACTGTATGATTCTGCTATTATGGCTTGATAACATATTTTTTATTTCCCATAGTTCCATCACCAATGTCCCAAATCTCCCTTTCACTTTTCTTAAAACCCATAGATGAGTGAGACTATTCTACATCTCTCTCTGACTTATTTCATTCAGCATAATAGATTCTAAAATTTCATGTCTTCATCTCTCCTGATGGCTGCATAATATTCCATTGTTTTTATGTACCACAATTTCTTTAGCCATTCATCTGTTGAAGGACATCTTGGTTGTTTCCAGAGTCTTGCTATGGTAAATAGTGCTGCAATGAATATCGGTGTAGGGAAGGGATTTTTTTATTGTATTTTTGTGTTCCTAATTTATATTCCTAGGAGTGGTATAACTGGATCATATGGGAGCTCAACTTCCAGTTTTTGGAGGAATCTCCATATCACTTTCCATAAAGGTTGGACTAGATGGCATTCCCACTAGCAATGGATAAGAGTTCCTTTCTTTCCACATCCCTTCCAACAATGCTTGTTCTTATTCTTTATGATGTGTGCCAATCTCTGTGGTGTAAAGTGGTACCTCATAGTTGTTTTTATTTGCATCTCCCTGATGATTAGTGATGTGGAGCAATTTTTTATGTGCCTTTTGGCCATTCATATTTCTTCTCTGTCAAAGTGTCTGTCCATTTCTTCTCCCAATTTTTTGATGGGATTAGATGTTTTTTCTTGTAAAGTTCTGTCAGTGCTTTGTTGAATACTGAGGTTTAAAATTAGGGTGTCCATTCTTTGTTTCCAAAGACCACTGTGGATAAAGAAGTTGATGGGTTATTTTATACCTGGTAAAATTAAGGCATTAAAACATATTGTTAGTAATCACTTTAGTGGGTATCCCAGGATTCAACTCATATTATGTAAATAAATACATTAGGACATTATTATAGACCTTTGTAGTTAGAGGTTGATTACATACCTGTTCACTCTAAACCACTGTTTCCATTGTTGCTGGTCTCTTTGTTATAATGGATATTTGTGATTTTGGATTGCCCCCTTCTAATTCATTTGAACACTGCTCCTTGTCATATGCTGTAATCTACTACAGTGTTTGGAGTTTCAACACTTTTGACCCTTGTATCTGTTCATGGAGTACTATATGTAAATGTGGTATATATTCTAAATACCTCAAAGAAGTGCTATCATTCTGTATTTATCCTTTTCTTCTGGCTTACTTTATTTAACATAATATTTTCTAGGTCCATCCATGTTGCTGCAAAGTTCATGATTGTATTGTTTCTAACTGCTATGTTGTATTCCATTGTGTATAAATACCACATCCTCGTGATACACTCATCTGTTGCTGGGCATCGAGGTTGGTTCCAAATCTTGTCTATTGTGCTGATGGCTGTGATAAATAGTGGAGTGCATACATACTTACATACATACATATCCTTCATTTTTGGGGATAGATACCCAGGAGTGTGATTGCTGGGTCCTATGGCAGCTCAATTCTGAGTTTACTAAGCACCCTCCATACTGTTTTCCATAGCAGTTGGACCAAGCAGCAATGAAGAATATTGCAAAATAAATAAAACTCACCAGAAGAAAAGAAACATCTTTCTCTTTATTTTTTACCAATTGGATTACCATATGTCTTGGTGTTGGTCTGTTAGGGTTTATTTTATTAGGGACTCTTTTTGCCTCCTGGGTTTGTACGGGTTTTTCTTTCATGAGGGTGGGGAAATTCTCTGCTATTATTTTCCTCACTACTTGTTTTTCTCCTTTTCCTTTTCCCTCCTCTTCTGGTATTCATACAATTTGAAGGTTATTTCTTTTATCTTTGTTCATTAGGTACCAAACTTTTTCCTCCAATGTTTTGTCTCCTTCTTTCTTAGTGACTTCTTTGTCATCGTTGTCTTGTAGTTTTGTTTTCTTTTTCAAGTTCATCTATGCGTTCTTCTTACTGTGTGATTCTGCTATTATGGCTTGACAACATATTTTTTTATTTCCCATAGTTCCATTGTATGGATTCTTTCATATTCTGTAAAAGTTCTTATTTGAGTTGGTTGAATTGTTCATCTATAGATTTCTTAATTTCAGAGGCTAGTGATTCCTTGATTTCCATTGCTTAAACATTCATTTTCAATTTTAGGTTCTCATCTATTGGGCACGTACATCTTAGTGGACTTAGAAACTTGATAGGGTTACTTTCCATTTTCCCAGCTGCTCGCATCTTCCTTAGTTTACCCATATTTCTTTGCATTTGTTGGTTTTAAATGTTGTGTTTTCAGGTTTAATAAAGTGGTCTGCTGTATTGATTGTATTAGAGGTTCTTGAGGGTATATTCAATTTAGAGTTTATTTTTTCTATCCAGGTGGCTTGTCTAAGTATGATAGGGATATTACAAGCTGCTTCACTGTTTTTGCTATCCTGTTTTTATAGGCTGTGGATTATCTGAGGAAATTGGGTGTTGGGTCTAGGCTGACTATCTGGCATAAATTAGGTGAGCGGGTTCAGTGTTCAGCGGGTTCAGCGGGAAGGGGCAGGGTGTTCCCAGACTTGGAAGTGTGGTTCCTGTCTGTTCCCTGGTTCCCACACTCACAGTGTCCCTAGAGCTGCCTGGTCCCAGGTGGTGAGATGGAGTCTCCCACACGCTTTCTCCCTACCTTCTTGGGCAAGTGAGGTTCCACTCTCACAGTGTCCCAGGGCCGCCTGGCATGAGGCAGTGAGATGGTGACCCCCAGGCGCTTTCTTCCTGCATTCCCGGGCAAGTGTGGTGCCTGTCTGCTCCCTAGTTTCCACACTCACACTGTCCTAGGGCTGCCTGGACTGAGGTTGCAAGATGGCGACTCCGGCCCCACCTCAAATTTCTTATAATGGAAATGACGGGAGGAAAGAGAGTAACAATGAGTCTCAGGGAGAAAATGTGATGACAAAGTGGACTGCCACCATGGTCTAGAGGACTGATAAAGTATAGAATCAGTAAGCGTTGGCACCCAAATATAAGTTTTCTTTGAGGCTGGAGAAATAGTACAATGGGTAAGGCACTTACCTGTTGCAATACTGCCCTTGATGGGGTTGACTGATGGAGGGATGGAGGATGAGGTCTTTCTGCTCCAGCTCAGAGCATTCGTCTGCCACCCTGTTCAGCCGGCGGTTCTCCGGCGGTTCTGAGGTAAATGCAGTGGGTAAAAGGCTAGCAGGCAGTCAGGCTTGTGAAAATATCAGCTTTATTCAGAGGACAAGACTGAAGCCAAAAGCCTCAGCATCAGTTCCAGCCAAAAAAACCCTGCCTTCCACAGGCCCTTGTTTTTATACCCTAGAATCAGGTACCACCCAATGGTGGGACCAGGTACCACCCAATGGTGGGAGCAGAATCAGGTACCACCCTAGGGTGGGAGCAGAATGCCAGGTCACAACCTAGGGTAGGGCAAAATCATTGATCAGGGTAGGGTCAGTAACATAATAATCCCATTGAAATGTTTACATACACAACACTTACCTTGCATGTGACTGACCTGTCTTCCATTCCCAGTACCTATTTGGTACCTATTCTGGGCCAGAGTTGTGGATAAGACAACTTTTTTTTTTTTTTTTTGGTTTTTGGGCCACACCTGGCATTGCTCAGGGGTTACTCCTGGCTGTCTGCTCAGAAATAGCTCCTGGCAGGCATGGGGGACCATATGGGACACCGGGAATCGAACCAACCACCTTTGGTCCTGGATCGGCTGCTTGCAAGGTAAATGCAGCTGTGCTATCTCTTCGGGCCCTAATTATTTATTTTCTTAACTCAATTATTTCTTAAGAGCTCAGACCCAGCCTATGAGGTCACGCCTCCAACAACAACCTAGGAATAGATCACTAATGTTTGACTTTACGTGGGCATGAGTTTGTAAGACAGTGGACTCCTCTCTGATTGTCAACCCTAAAATGTAAACAATCCATGCCCAAGGTGTATATAGCCCTTTTATATATTATCCCTCCACCCCCCTTCAGAAATCCTTCTATCTTCTCATCCCCCAGTCCTGATCCATTATCCTTTCTTCTTTAACTCTCTTTACCTTCAGTTCTTAACCCTTTAGGTACCGAGACCAACCTACTGCCCCAGCAAACCATCACCCAGCTCCCAAAGCAAAAGAACACCTACCTTCTCAGTCCCACATCTTGTGCCTGGTACCAGGTTCAGACACTCGCATGAACATTTAGTAGAAATAAAAAATGATCAGACCCAAAGTCAACGACAACAGAATCTATACCCAATTCACAGCAAGCTGTACAAGTGGCGACCAGTTACACTAGTATTCTGGGCGGTAAAGGAGGGATATATATGGGATGCATGTTGGGAATAGGGGTGAAGATGAAGGCAACATTGGTGGTGGGAATGCCCCTCATTCATTGTCACTATGTACCTTAAATATTACTGTGAAAAATTTGTAATTAACTTCTGCCACAATAAAAGTTTTAAAAAAAAAGAAATTTGAGGTGGGCAGTCAAACCGAGCAATGCTCACGGTTTACTCCTAGCATGGTGCCCATGGATCACTCCTTGTGGTGCTAGGGGAATTATATGCGGTGCTATGGATCAAACCTGGGTCAGCTACATTCAAGGTAAAAGCCCTACTCACTCTATTATTTTTCTATTTTCTTTTAAGAAAATTTGAAGATGGCATAATTGGAGAAAACCTTTCACATTAGTAAGCAAAAACACTAAAATTTGGGTGGCTCCAAATTGAGTATCTTGAGGCCAAATGACTTCTAAGATGCTATTTTCCTTCTCTCTCATATCTTAGTGTCTTATACTGGCTCCTTTGTCATACAGGTAAGCCTATGTGTTAAACTTCCATTTTCTCATTCGAGGAGTCAGTAATTTGATTTGGAATTCATAGAATTCCCAGATGATTTTATCTGGTGAGTCTTAATAATATTTACCAAGACCCCTCTCTCAGAAGAGCCATATTCACAAGTACCTGGGGTTAACACTTGAATATAGCTTCTTTTTTAACTCATTACACACCCTGAAATTGAGTAAATGGTAGAACAACTGTGTCAGCAAGAGTATCATTCTGAGTTACATTGGAAAAGTAAAGTCTATGCCAAAAAATTCACACTGTCTCTAAATTTTTGACCATCACTTGCAAGGTTTCAATAGAAAACGTGCTGGATAATAGTTTATTTCATACAACTTGACTTATAGGCTGGGTTTTGTGGCATATAGAGAAATATCTTCAGACTACAGTGACCCTTGCCAGGCTAGATGTGATTCCCTACATGATGCAGAGAGCAAATTTTTTATCTTGCAAGTCCATTCAGGGGAAGTCCAGGACTGGGTGCAGAGCAAACCCGATTCTCTTCTTATTATTAGTTAGTAACACTTATGCCACTTATGTAATGGGTTGAATTGTACCATTTCAAAACTCAAGTTGAAATACCCACACCAGTACCTTAAATTATACCTTAATTTGAGAGAGGGTATTTGTGCCAAAAATGTTTAAAATGGTTTGTTCAAATGATGTACTTTAACCTAATATGACTGATGCCCTTATTAAAAGAGGAAATTTGAATTTAGGGAAATAGTGCAAGGCTAAGGGCACATGCTTTTTACATGTCTTTGATTTGATCCTGGTACCACCTAGCTCTCATCCCACCTCTACACTGCTCTTTTTGGCTCCAAAACCTTGAGCATTGCTGAGTATGATCCTGGTGGTTCTCAGGCATCCCCACTGAAGTGACCTTAGCCATGTCAGTGCCATTGGGCTGAACCACACCTTCTGGCCGAATCACTCAACCACCTGCCTAGTTTATTGAATAATCCTGGAAGTGGCCTTTGAGCCTTCAAGCACTGCTTGAGAGACTTTCCCACTCAGCAGAGAGCATGATTCTGCATGTCCAGAGCCACCCTCCCTCAAGATTGAAATAAACTACCAGGTGGAGAATAAACATGGGATGGAGTCTTCCTCCCAGACTTTACAGGAAACCAAGCCTGTTGTCATTTTGATCTTGCATCTCTGGTATTTCAAACAAAACTCTAACTTATTTTGCTTAAACCAACTGGCTTTCAACTACTCACCCAAGTTCCTGTGCTAGTGCACAGAGGTCTAAAAAGGGTGAAAATCATTGGTTTTTAACTACCAAACTTTCAACCCTTGGCTATGGAAGCCCTTTAAAAAATACACCATTTCTCAAAGCCAATATTTTTTTCTCATCAGAAATAGATGGCAATAAAAAGAACACCCCCTTCACCAATGCAACATTCCCATCAACAATGTCCCCAATCTCTCTCCTCTCCCTCAACCCACCTGTATTAGAGACAGGCATTCAACTTCTCACACTTATTGACATTGTCGCCATAGTTGTCAGTGTAGTTATTTCTCTAACTGCACTCACCACTCTTCGTGGTGGGCTTTGTGGTGTTCTTTTTATGACTGAATCCTAAATACAATAATGTTTATAATCAAGGTGTTTAAATACAGATTTATTTTTAAAATAAAAAAGAAGTAGATGGCAAAATAACTAACATTCAGGATTTCCTGGACAGAGCCATACAACTCTCTGCTCATCTTTTCATTACTGAGCTTGATTTTCCCTGCTCTGACAGCACATTGTCATTGTGCCTATCATGCCAGGAAACTTCCAGATGCTATTGAACATGTGGTTCCCATGTCTCCCCAATCCTAAAGGCAGACAAAGACTGTCTCCCCGGGCTCATGGTGCATTTGTAATGCTGGAAGTTAACAAATTGTACCAGATTTTAAATGAGAAGATTTTGTACAGTCTGTGTCATTGTTTAAATTTTAGAAACACCACAAGGCTGTTTCCTTACTGCCAACAGTAGGTTTGTCAAATCGAGAATCAAATGAATCAAACAATCCAAATCCTGCTGTTATTTTTTTGTAAATAGGTTCAGGCTAGAGTAGCAGTAGCTTTTAGTTGCTTTCTGATTTAAATGGCAGAACAACTGCAACTGCTGATGACCTCAGGAACTTAAACACTCCGATGTAAAGAAGGAGATGTGGTAATTCGAAGGTCCATTAAAGTTGCGAGGAAAAGACGGATCGCATCTCTATTGTGGCATTTTCCGTCATAGAGAAGCATAGCTGCCAGTGCCAGTTAAGTAAGCATTTATTTGCATTTGGATTTCAAGACCTGGTGAGCCTTTGCTGCCTCCAACAATTGATCACTTATGTATCATCTGTATGAATGGATGCAGCTGACCAATGACGTTTCTGGGAACAACTGCACGCCCAACGTTTCTGAACTGATTCTATGTTCATAGCTTGCCCTGGTTTATTCCCATGCACCCCAATTACCCTTTATTGATTATAGCTTTAGTTCACAAGCAAAGAGAAGAATATAATTGACCATAGTTGATCATAACATTTGATTCCAGATAAGTGAGAGCAAAATTATTTTTAAAAAATAGAAAAAAGAAGGATAAAAAGAAAGGAAAAAAGAAATACAGTGACAAGAAAATTTGCAAAAATTATTCTATCTCCAATAAGGTCATTAAGTCATTGTCAGAAAGTTTAGTAAGCTCTTGTTGCTTGCTGACTATTCTGTTATTTTATTTGTGTCTGAACATTAAGTGAATTTAGCTACACATTGGCATCAAAATTGGTGTGTTACTTTGTGGATAACAGTATTGAACAAAAATAAAGTTGTGTGGCCATGAATGTGGCTCTGCTGTCTAGGAATTTAAAACCTTATTATAAATACTATGGCTTTTGTGGGAAGTGTTTTTGGCTGCCAGATCTCCTAAAAGTAGAGAAGGTAGGGTAGAGTGCCAACACTCACTCCAATAAAGTCCTGGTGATGTCAACCCAAATACTGGCATACCTAAAGTTTTCTCAGATTGGTGTCTCTGCAGAGAACTGTACAGGACTGGTGAAACAAGGCCATAGGAAAACCAGCCATCTGTGCTGGATACAGCAGGCATGTTTTTGTCAGGGCAGTGTCTTGGCCAACCCTCTCTTCTAGCTTTCAGCTTTCAGCCAACTTTCTGCTGCATGGCTAGTGTGCCCACAATTTTTATTTTTTTGTCTTTTGGGCCACACTTAGAGGTGCTTAGAGGTTACTCCTGGCTCTGCACTTAGAAATTACGCCTCTCAGACTCCTGGAATATGGGATACCAAGGATTTAATTAGGGTAGGCTGCATGCAAGGCAAATTCCCTACCCTTTATGCTATTACTCCAGTCCCAAGTACCCATGATTTCTCACGGCTTGGTATACATCTCTTTCGGGATCAGAATGAGTCTGTGGAGCTGGGCTGGTACAGACATGGCAACTCCATTTGTAATTGTGCATTTTCTTTCTCTCACTTTGATTACCAAATGTTTCATGAATGCAAGAAGTATCAATGTTTCATATAATAATGAAACCAGTCGATACTATATATAATAAAATTAAATACAAGAGATAAACTAGACACAAGTAAAATTGAAATTGCTACCTAATAACAAATGAGGACAGCTTTATAGTAATTTACTTTAAAAGGCAAATTTCTAGGGCAGTTCTATCCCTTTGCCCCAAGAACTCCTTTTTCACTAGAGAAACTATCTCATAGGAACATCAGAAAATCATGACCTTTGTGCACCCCCAATGCCTTTTTACCTATATTTTCTGCCTCCGTGTGCCAAACCCTCCTGCAAGTGGGGTCTGCTGGAGCAGGGGAAGTAAATGGGGAAGGATAGGTCAAATATTTCAGTCAGTAGCTTTGCACAGTGGCAGTATTGTAGCCAATGAGTTTTATCTGAGGCACGATTATTGCTAATTGAAACAAATATTTCAGCCAGTGAACCCTCCCTCCCAACATGCCAGGGACTTAGAACCTTTTCCCCTGGAGAGCACCGGGACAGGACACAAGTCTAGAGCCAGGTTCTTGGAGTGCACATGTCAACTGACAAATATGGAAGTCTTCTTCTCTGAGCATCCTTGTGGAAATTTTATTAATTTCTAATTATCTAATTTCATTAACACAGAGCACATAGTTCATACATGAGCAAGCAGTTGATTCAAATTCAGACAACAATGAACAATCTACTTACATGAATACATATATATGCATACCTATATCCTTATGCATATATAATGATGAATATGAATGCATCCACAATATATGTTTTTGGTTAATGAAAACTTTATCAATAATAAAATATAGGAGCCAGCGAGATAATAGAGCTGGTAAAGTTCTTGTCTTGCACATAGCTGACCTGGATTCAATTTTTGGCACCTCATATGGTTCTCCAAGCTCCACTAGGAGTAAGACGTGAGCCAAGAGAATAATCCCTGAGCACTACTGTATATCATTAAAAATATAATAATAAAAAATAAGATACATAGATAGATATAATTATACTAAAATTGTGCTTGCTTTGACAGTACATATATTAAAATGAAACCATACAGAAAAGATTAGCATGGCCCCTATACAAAAATGACTGTAAATTCCTGAAGCATTTTATATTCTTTGGTGCTGGAATGATAGCATAGTGGTAGGGCATTTGCATGTGGCTCATCAAGGACAGACCCTGGTTTGAATCTTGAAATCCCATGTGGTCCTCCAAGCATGCCAGGAGCGATTTCTCAGTGCAGAATCAGGAGTAATCCCTGAGCATTGCCAGTTGTGGCAATAAATAAATAAATAAATAAATAAATAATTCTGATAAGAAATAACTCTCCTGTCCAGTATTGAAGGTGAATCAAAAAAATAGATATTTTGAATTCAACCCTGGTTTAAATTTTTTTTATGAGGATCATATGGGATGCTGGGCATCAAACCCAGGCAAGCTTCATGCAAGGCAAATGCCCTGCTCACTATGCAGTCATTCTGAACCCCCATTTGACATCATGACTGCTCCCTTGCGCCACCTCTCCAGGCTCCTACTTAATTATTTAATGAGAAATAGCCTGGTTGGGAGAAAAAAAAAGAGTGGTGGGATTAACTCACATAAATTGGGAGCACTTGGGTCACTGCTTTGCTTTAGGATAAGCAAAATACCTCTGCCTCCAGATCTCCCAGCCACCATCACAACAGCCCCAAGCCTGCTTGGGACAGAAAGGTCGGAAAGAACAGCCCCCTTCCCCAAACCCTATCCTCAAGGACCCCAGCTTAGCAAGGGTGGTGTGCAGGGACTACCAGGTCACCCTATAAATTCAGCATGCAGAACAGCCCCACCCCTGTCCTTCTGCCTCTGGATCTCCCAGCCACCATCACAAAAGCCCAAGTTTTCTCAGGACAGAAAGTCTGATATACCTCCAACCACCTCTTACACAACTAAACAGACCACTTTTTTAAACACCCTAAAACTCCAGCACTCCAATTCACCCAAAGCAAAGAACAATGGAGAAGCTAAGGAAAACACAGCAGCTGGGGATATGGAAAAAATACTAGCAAATGTCCAAGTTATCCAAAGCATACAAACCCATTAGATGGGGACCTAAAATCAGCATTTAATGTCTTAGCAATGGAATTCAAGGAATCACTAACTAAAGAAATTAAAAAATTCATAGATGAACAATTCACCCAACTCAAAGAACTCTATCAGGAGATGAGATAATCCAGACAAATGGAACTAAGAGAACTAAAATTCATGCTAGCAAGCCATAATAGCAGAATAATAGCAGAGAATTGTCCCACTCTCTGGAAAGAGATAGCTGTACAAATCCAAGAGGTGAAAGAGTATCAAATAAAAATAGACCCTATAGATAGACACCAAGACATATAGTAATCCAAATGGCAAAAAGACAAACAGAGAGATGAATTCTTCAAACAAGGGAGAAAAATATCTCAAGTACTACAAAGGAAGGAACATAATAAGAATCAAACCAGATCTTCCATTTGAAACAATTCAGGCAAGAAGATAGTGGAATGACATGTTTCAACTACTAAATGAAAGCAACTTCCAACTTAGAGTCCACTATCCAGCAAAACTCTCATTTACATGGGAGGGAGTGTTAAAAAAAATAAACTCACAGAAAAGAACTTACAATATTTGCATTAACCAAACCTACTCTAGATGAACTACTCAGATATCAATTACACAAACCAAATCCCCAATTGTAACAACAATCGCCCTACACAATATAATTGCACAACAATCTCCCCTGTCAATAATTTACTTAAATGTCAAAAGATAAGCAAAATTAAAAAATCGGGTGATTAACCATCTGACTTTTGAGAAGACAAACATTTCCCAATTTTATTATTCATATATATTTAAGTTATATACAAAATATATCATTGCCATATTTTATGCTTTTTCTGAGTGATTATGTGGTTCCACAGTCAAAAATGATTGTGCCTGTCTATGAAGTATTATATGTGACAGGTCTGACATAGTCCACAGACTGTATTGTCTTATCTAGGTATGAACTAAGTAGGCCACATTATTTAGGTTTATACTAGACACATGCTATGCCACTTTCACATGACAAAACGGATTAATATCACCTTCCTCCAGCTATGACAGCTATGACCAGATACATTACTATGTTTTAATTTGAACAGGAACCACATCCAGAAATTCCGGGGGTTAGGGAACACCATTCAGTGTTGGGGGTCAACTCCAGAGGCCTCACATCTGTGAAGTCTGAATTAGCTTGAATTATCCCCTCAGCCCAAGTGTCCTCATTTTGATATTTCTCCCAAAATGTTGGTCCAGGCACCCACTTTTCCAGAGCTTCATGGAAGTGGCTGTCTTAGGAGGACTTTGGGGTGGCTTGGTCACTTGGTTCTCCAAGAAACATGAACGTGGCCAGTTCTGGTCATTTAGAGTAGATGCTTCCAGTTCAAAGAGCTTGATCTGAGGAATATATAAAAAAAGTCATGTGCTTGGTGGAGAGGAGAGTCTAAACCAGAGGTAATGTATTTTCTGCCCTTGGTAATATCTGTTATGTTTTCTCCTGCTCTGGAATACCAACAAGGGGGAATAATTGTTCTGTAATGAACAATCAAGACAATAAGCTACAAGGTTTGCTTTGCTAAGTGGTGCCTGTGTTACATAGAAGTACGATGGTTCATGGGTGTAAGGGGATGATGTCCTCATTAACTTTGGTTTATGTTGTTAATAAGTAGCCAGTGGGGCCCTAGATACAATGCTGGCATTGTGGTAGTAACTCCCAGTCCTGTCTGCCAATAGTCTGTAGGGACACAGCACTTGACTCTCCTCAAGTAGGGAGTGAAACAACTTCACTCCCGTGATGAACTTATTTATAAGGGAGAATCAGGCACAAGGTAAATACACCAAGAGCACCTGGAAGAGGTCTCACGCCACTGCTCTTCACTCTTGGGACAGGTGCAGGGGTCTCAAACTTGTGGCCTGTGGGCCACAAATGGCCCTCCGTACAACATTTTGTGGCCCTGCCCTAGAGGAATCTTTTTTTGTTTTGTTTTGTTTTAGTTGTTTGGGTCATACCCTCCAATGTTCAAGGCTTACTACTGACTTTGCACTGAAGGATCACCCTGACTTTGCCTCCTACGACCCCCAGGTAAATTGAGTTTGAGACCCCTGGCAGTGGCAGGGCATAATTACACTAGTCAGAGCACCCTCTATGGCTTCTTTGTCCAGCTCAGCCCACTCCTGACTGCCGCTCAGATGTTATTTCTCTAAGAATCATAAATTTTGGGATGGTTTCAGGAGGTCTTTAGAGAAGATGACAGTTGATCAAAGGGTATACATTCAAGGGCTGAGATGATAGTACAGTAGGTATAATGTTTCCTTGCATGTGGCTGACTCAAATTATTCCCCCATCATTTCTTAATATCCATGATCCCCACCAGGAGTGATCCCTGAATGCAAAGTCAGGAGAAAGTCTTGAAAACTACTGGGTGTGACCCAATAACAACAAAAAAGAAAGGATTTGAGGCAGAGGTTACAATAGATGTAAAGAATTAGAAAAAGAGATACCAGGACATGTAGGGTCCTTAGAATTTGATACAACTAGAGAGAAAAGGCAGGACAGATGGAAGGCAGAATAAAAATGGTGAGGGAAAGTGATGAAAAAACTTTGAAGGAGGTCAACTTGTAGGAGCACAGGTGGTCAGTGAGTTCAATTGACTTCAGAGAGATGGATGGGGAAGGGCCAAACTTCCATGTAAGTTGCTTGGGAGACATAAAAAGCACCAGGAGTGATGCAATAAAAGTTGTGACCACAGCAAACAATTGCTAGTAGGAAAATGTCTTGCCAATTGCTCTGTATAACATACCAGAGGAGATTGTTGTGTATATTGAAAGCATCTGGTAACTACCAATCAGGGAAATTGACTGTATTATTCTTTCATTTGAAACTACAAAGAAATCATGGCAAGCAGTGAGGAGAACATAAGCTAAATTCCAAGACCTTTTTTTTTTTTTTTTTTTTTTTGTAATTTTGTCCAACACGAGTTGAGTTGTCTCAGCCAAAAGGAGAATGATTGTAGAGCTGCACAATATCACACACAGGCTCTGCTAGACCATTGATTACAGTAAGAACTAAGGATCAAAGCAAATGGTGCCAACTCCATTGTTTGAGCCTTTGGAGACTTTATTCTGAAAGTGTCATGATTAACGTTATAGAATGGTAATTTATATCCTGGAGTTTGAACATCAGCCCCAGCCTTGCACTGTTTCCTTTCAGTCTTTAGTGAGCAATGACTCTACAGAGGTCGATCCAAGTGGAAGCTTCCATCCCTTCTGGGTTCCAAGGATGCAGGTGTGAGATATAAAGCCCTAATAACCTTTTTGGAAATCTTACATTGGGGGAGCAAATTTTGGGAAATAGTATGATCTGGTCCTAAGCCATGTTTCAGGGGAGATTGTACTGAATCTTATTGAAAGTCTTAAACACGGTGATCGTTCCCAGTTCCATAGTATCTTGTGACCATTCCTGATACCCAGAGAAAATGCATTAGAAGAGAGAATGGACTTAACTTGACTTTGACCTTAGCACTTCTCTATCAGAATTCTTGGAATAGATGACAACACATTCTTCCATGGGGGAGTGGATAATAATCACACGGACTCAACTCCCCCTTGCACGGATGAGAAAACTGTTCTTCAATAAAGCCAAGAGGAAGAACCTTAGGACTTTCACCTTTCCCAGCATTGGTCACTGTGTTTTCTTATGAGCCTTTTACTCAGTGTAACATCCAGTACAACAGGTTGTTGAAGATGAGCTTTATACAGTTCATGTATTGGGATAATGCCAAAACCTCATGAATAATGTCATTATTTTTTATACTTGAGATTTTTTTGTTTTATATAAAATTTTATTTAAGCACCATGATTACAAGCATGATTGTAGTTGGGTTTCAGTCATAAACAGAACATCCCTCCTTCACCAGTGCAACATTCCCACCAGCAACCCCCCACCCAACTCCTCCAGCCCTGCCTATATTAGAAACAGGCATTCTACTTCTCTCACTCATTAATATTGTCATGCTAGTTGTTGGTGTAGTTATTTCCCTAACTGCACTCACCACTATTTGTGGTGACCTTCATATTGTGAGCCTGTCCTTCCAGCCCTCATCTCTATTGTCTCTAGGCATTATTACAATAATGTCTTTAATTTTTCTTAAAACCCATTGGGGCCAGAGCGGGGGCACAAACAATAGGGTGTTTGCCTTGCATGTGCTAACCTAGGACGGACTGTGGTTTTATCCCTCAGCATCCCATATGGACCCCAAGCCAGGAGCAATTTCTGAGCGCATAGCCAAGAGTAACCTCTAACTGACATTGGGTGTGGTCCAAAAACAAACAAAAAAAATAGATGAGTGAGACTATTCTGTGTCTATCTTTCTCACTCTAACTTGTTTCACTCAGCATAATAGATTCTAAGTACATCATGTATAGGAAACTTTCATGACTTCATCTCTCCTGATGGCTGCATAATATTTTTGTGTATATGTACCACAATTTTTTAGCCATTCATCTGTTGAAGGTCATCTTGTTTACAGAGTCTGGCTATTGTAAATAGTGCTGTAATGAATATAGGTGTGAGGAAGGGATTTTTGTATTGTATTTTTGTGTTCCTAGGGTATATCCTAGGAATATATCCTAATATATATAGGTATATCATATATATATAGTTGGATCATATGGGAGCTCAATTTCCAGTTTTTTATTAAGTTATTTTTTATTTTGATCAAAGTGGATTATAAATCTTTCACAGTAATATTTTAGGTACATAGTGACATTAAATCAGGGGCATCCCCACCACCAGTGTTGTCCTCCCTCCACCCCTGTTCCCAGCATGCATCCCATATCCCCCTCTTTTGACTGCCGGACAGCTAGTATAAGTGGTCCCCTCTGTGTATAGCTTCTTGTTGTAGATTGGGTTTCGATTCTGTTGTTGTTGGCTTTAGATTTGATGTTTAAGTATGATCATTTTTTATTTCTACTCAATGTTCATACAAATGTTTAGTCTTGATACCCTCCATTATTTCCCCCTCAACTTGTGAGGCAGAACAAGATGGTTCAAGTTGTGTGGCTCTGTTTGGAGGGAAGAAAAAAGAAAGAGAAAAAAAGACAGGGGGAGGGCAAAAATCAAACAAGCAAGAAATGGAAGGAGTCCTTCTATTTAAGAGAAGAAAGGAAAAAAGTCAGAAAAACATAAAACCATACAAAGAAATCAAATAAAAGAACCCAAAAAGTACCACAGCAATAAAGACAACAACCAAACAATAATCAGTCCCTAAATAAAAACAAAATAAAGCACACACACAAAAAGAAAAAAAACAACAGTAACAACAACAATAATTACAAAAATTAATTTGTGCTTTTTATGCATAGGAACTGTAAATATTGGGGAGTTTAGAAAGGGAATTCCTTTGGCCTTTCTCCACTCTTGAAGCATACTGTCATGGAAATAATTATAGGCTTCGTACATGCTCTTTTTCTCTTCCTTAGGTCCTTTTGTGCTATTTGGAAACTGTGTGCTCAGTTGTGGATGATAAAATCAGACCTCTGTAACTAGAGATCTCGGTATTTGCACAGGTCATAGGATGGAGACAAGAGTGAAGTCTTTCTTTACGTTTCAAGAAGTTCTGTTACAATACTGTAGTTTTAATCAGCCTTCTGTAGTTGGTGGTCTTGGTTTTTGCACTAATACTAGGATGAAGCCTTGGATAGAGTCTTTTATTGTGTTTCCAGAAGTTCTGCTCAGTTGCAGTTGTCTCAGCCAGACCTCTGGGATTAGAGATCTTGATTGTTGTACAGGTTGTAGGCCAAAGCCTAGACTAGGGTCTTTTTTTTATTGGTACTAGGATAAGTTCTGCCCAGTCATGGTTGTCACAGTCAATCTTCTGTAGTTAGCGATTTTGGCTTTTGCACAGATCAAAGGATGACATGTTTCCTGATTTCATCTTATTCTTAGGTAGTGAGGTAAGACAACCTGCTCTTAGACCTAGTTGTTGACATTTCCTCATTGTCAGGATGTCATATCAAAACTGGTGCATATTGGTGTCAGAGCAGAATTAAGAATGTCCCAGAGGGAGTTTGGTTCCTGCAGCTGTTGCAGAGAACCGTGTCAGATCTATGTCTGAGATCTAGAGTTCGAGATTGGATTTTTTGAGGAATCTCCATATTGTTTTCCATAAAGGCTGGACTAGACGGTATTCCCACAGTGATAATGTCACTTTTTATTTCAAGAGCAGACACTATAACTTATGCTACTTGAGGTAAAGTCAAGTGTGTTTGAGATTCAACGAGATTGAGTGAGTCTTGTTCAGGAAGAAGACAATTGTCATTCTTAGCTAATTTGAAAGTAGTGAGAATGGAGCTTTGTCATCCATGATATTCCTTCACTTATTATTTATCCTATTTTGGCTTTTGGTGTAGTAATAGAAGTAATAAAAGATACCTTAGTCATGTTTTAAAATGGGATGTCTTAGAAGTAGAATAAAGCAAAGTTTGGTTTCTGTGCTAAACTGTGTATTGTACTATTTGGAGGTAAGTCATACAGCCTCAATGGGATTTATAATTACATGTCTCTGATTCAAGAGAGAAATACTAACTGTGAGACATAAACAGGAAGATTTTGTATGACAGGATGGTAATAAGGCAGTCATCTCCATGCTGTAATAGAGGCAACTTTGATGGGGCCTATGGAGAAGTTAGGGAAAGTGTAAATTATCTATCTATATCATAGGGAACAAAGGACAAAGCATATGCCATGGGAGATGTTGGGATGTTTATTCCTTCAACGATAGTTACTACAACTGCCTATAGTCTTTTCTAGGTACCATTATAAACTTCAAGCACACAAGCAAATTTGATGGAACCAGACTTTTGATACTTCCTATCCTGAATGTTCAATTCAAGTGATAATGCTCCAGAAAAGATCATAAATCTAGTTAAAACTTAACAAGATGCTCTGTATCGAACAGATAATTTGAGTAGTGGTAACATGAACATATATTCAGTTGTAGAAAGAAGCTTAACTTTACATGTCCAATAGGTTAGGTTTCATGTGATCTAAATTATACCATAATAAAGTTTATTTTAAAATAGTTTAAATGTTCTGCCCTGTCTTTTTAGTAATTGAAAATATTTTTCCAAAGGAATACCATAATTAACTTGCTATTCTATGTGAGATGGAGGTAAGTACTGTGTGTGAATTACGTTGTGTTGCATTTTAAATTTATAAGTCAAATTATCCCCATTTTTTGAAGATGGTGAAACTGAGACTTTCTGTGGAAAAGCCTTGCAGTGAGGAAACCGATGAAACAATAGCAAGTCATAATTTGGACATAATATTTCTGTTCCCAAAAGCCTTGTTCCATCTGCTCTGTGAAGTGACCCCTGTTGTGACCATGGTTGTAAGTTGGAGAACTCACTTGTTTACTGCCTGTGCCCGAGGTGCTGGCATCAGGGTTATGGTGTAGTCTGAGGACCCCTTTCCTGTGAGCCATGGAAACAATGACCCGTCTCTAAGATAGTCACTGCATCTTGACTGCTGGCCAGTTCTCAGAGCAGGGTTGCTGAGTAAAACCCCCAATAAAGTAGACACTGTAGGATATGTACTAGCAGGGGCTGCTCTGACCATCTGCTGGTGTCACATAACATTGCATCTGGAAGACCTTGTGAGTAGAAGCTCCAATTTTTTCAATTGGAATCATCTTCTTCTCCTTCCCTTTATGGCATCTCTCTTTACCTGTGCAAAACATGGTGTCATCTTTCAAGGCGGAGCCAGCATAGGACCACTGAGCCATTCTACGGGAAGCTTGATCTGTTTTTGTTGGACCCTGATCACCTGGTATAGCATGAACCGGCACATTTCATGACCTAATAGGACTTGGTCTAGAAAATTCTCCTCCCCATCCCAATTCTGCATTATCCTGGTGTGCTTTGGGGATCATATGAGATGCCATGTCCTGCATCCTGAAGTTGAGTTTCCCACAGTCCCCATAAGAAATCCAAGGATGCTAGAAATTGAAACCAGATTGAATAAAGGATATTCTGGACCTTGGATGCCCAAGTCTATGGAGGAGGTCATTTATCTCTGTTTCTGTATGTTGAGCAATCTGGTGTACTGGCTTTGGATATTGGGTGGCAATGAAAGGATGAGTCTTCAACTGTGCACTGCCATCATTCTAAAGGAGAAAGTGAAGGAGAGAGAAAGGTGAATTACATGGGATGATTTGCAACATGGAATCCTGTGAGACTATATCAGATTTGAGCCTCACGTAGGGTAGAAAGGACCAAGGGGCCTATAGTAGGTTCAGGAAAAAGGAAGAGAAAATAGAAACTTCTTTAGCAACCCCTATATTGGGTACTTTTCCAAACCTGTGAGCTCACCCTGCTCCTAGTTACATGAGATACACAGGGTTACCACCTAGGTAGAACTCAAGAGAACTTGAAAAAAATATTGCACTGTCTTTTGAACTGGCTTTCTACATCCAACCCAAACTCTATTCAAAGCTCGGTGGATAAGACAGAAGGGCTTCTCAGAGAATGTTGACTCAGTCTGTGACTGTCACTCTCAAGGAAGTGTTCATTTGGGAAATTCACAATGATCATATCCACTTTCAGCTCTCAAAATTCCAATGTGTATCACAGTCAGTGATATGAGTACATGTGCAGATTAGGAAAAAAAAAACAGAAGGAATGAGAAGAAGGGAGATAGTTCTGTGAAAGACAGAGATTGAAGAAGCACTTCTAGTTCAGGGGGGTTCATTTGTGGTTTCTTTCTGTTCTGGATGTGACCATAATTTTCTTCCTTGGTACTTTCTGACTACCCTTCTATCTTAACTCATGCCAATGGGATCTGGTTCTTCCCTTTTCTCGTGTTCTTTTCTTTTAAGAGACACACCTACTTTTTCTTTAACAGTAGAGGAAGAAGACAAGATTGTTAGAGCTTGGGGAATTTTATTATCACACCACTTCAGGTTTTAGGCTTTCCCTATCAGCAATTCTGAGTATATATTGCTTTTCTCACCAGAAGCTATATTTTAATTAAGTTAAAACTCTCCATTGTCTCCCTGTTGCTTTCCTTTTTTTTGAAATTGTGTAAGCAACTTCAGAACACCCTCGGTCCACACTGAAGGCTTCAGTGATTAGGGCTGAATTTGCTGAGCCTGTGGAACTTGAAGGGCCAATGTGATCTTAATGGTGCTTTAACATCTGAACTCTGTTTTATTTTTTTGTGTGAGGCTACCACCAGGCTAAAAGAAATAGCTTCAGCACCCCCAGTAGCTTCTGGAATTTAGAAAATGCCCTGAAGGGTGGAAGATTTGTGAGCTTTTCTGCCTTGAATGAGAAACAGTTAAACCAGTGAACTTGTGTTCGTACCCATAGTGCATTGGGCTTTCTTTCTGACTTCAGGTGTACTGAACAGTTCTTGGATAAATGCTTATGTCAGAGGAAATAAAGATCTTATAAACAGTGAGTCCATGTCAAATGAAAACCCGTGTTATAATGTAAATTTTCAGCTGTGTAATAGAAGCAATCTTACCTATATACAGAAGAGGTTTGCAGACCCCAAGCAGAGACAAGGTATTGGGCTCATTTGAGAAAACTTCATAGATTTTATTCTTTTATCAAGTTTTACTTCACAGATTAGAGGTCATTTTTTTATTTTTTATTTATTTTTATTACATTTTATTATTTTTTGGTGTTATCTCCACACACAATTTCTAAAAAATGATCTCAGTAAATGGAGATGCAGGTGAGAAAAATTAGACAAAGTAATACATTATCTTGTTTACAGCTGTTTCTGTTTTAAAATTCTTCTACTTTTAGGACCCCAAACTATCACCTGGCTTACAGTTACTTTTGCTCATATAGCCCCAAAACCCATAGATTATACTTAAAGATTGGGCCAATATGTGGATGATGGGTTTGGGAGAACTATCACATAGGAGTACTATTAGACAGCTCTTTATTTATTATTTGATTGTTGGGTGTAAGTAGAAGCCCTTTCATCTTTGATCCAATTTATTGGAATATTTTCTCTTTTTTCTTTATGAATATAGCTTAAGTTTATCTACCTGGTCTGTGGTCATACCACCTGAACGCACCCAATCTCCTCTGATCTCGAAAACTAAGCAGGGTCGGGCCTGGTTAGTACTTGGATGGGAGACCACCTGGAAATACTGGGTGCTGTAGGCTTAAAAAAAAAAGTTTATCTACCTGGTTTGTCCTTTCAAAGAACCAACTTCAGGTTTCATTAATTCCTTGAATTGTTTTCTTGGTTTAAATGATGTTGATTTCTGCTCTCATTTGTATTGTTCCGCTCCTTCCACTACATTTTTGGTTCCTTTGCTGTTTCATCTCCATATTTTTGAGATGTGTGTTTAGAGCTGCAGGTTTGGGGACCAGCCCCACCCAGAGGAGATTGTGGAAGCCATGTGACTGGAGATGAGCTGGCCTTGCCCAAGAAGGACAGAGCCAAAGGAGCCCAGCCGTTCTGCCTCACTATAAGGCCATGCATATCTCCTAGTCAATGAACTCTAGCACACACACAGCCAAAACTGTGCATAAAGATAATGGCAGTTCTGATGACCTGAAAAGTGCCAGCCACCTATTTAGCCTCTCAGATAAGGAGTTTAGAGAAGAAATATGGAGAATCTTCATTGAACTCAAAGAAAGCATGAATTGAGCTGAATGAACTACAAATAAGAATCAAGAGCATATGGTGCCAGAGAGATAGCACAGTGGTAGGGCATTTGCTTTGCATGCAGCCAATCCAGGAGAGATCAAGTTGGATTCCTGGCATTCCATATAGTCCACCCACCTGCCAGGAGTGATTTCTGAGTGCACAGTCAGAAGTAACTCCTGAACGCTGCTGGGTTTTGGATTGGCCCAAAAACCAATCAATCAATAAATAAAGTTTTAAAAAGAGGATATGAAAATTGAGATGAGCATTTAGGTTGATGTTTTGAGACTTTTCTTGATATAGGCATGCATTACTATAAATTTCTCCCATAGGTAGGATAGCAGCCATAGATTCTGATAACATATATTTTCATTGGCATTAGTTTAAAGGAATCTTTTCAATACTTCCTGGATTTCCTCTTTAAGGAAGTTATTGTTTAGAAGTGTTTTATCCAGCTTTCAAATGTTGGAAGTTCCACACACACCCTTCTTTCTGTAGTTAATCTTACTTTTATGGCATTATTGTCTGAGAAGTGACTTTTTGTAATTTTGTGGGGTTCTGTATAATAAAGAAAGGAGTCTTCCTAGGGGCTAGGAACAGAGCTCATTAGGAGAAGGGAGATAGAATAGGGAGTACAGGGAGTGCTTGGAAAAAATGAGCAAATGGCAGAAAAAAAGCCATGGAATAAAAGCAAGCTGACCCCAATAAAACTTTAACTTTAATTTTACCCTGCATCTTCAGACCCACCAGCTAAAAGGGCACCATGCCGGGGGAGGACTCACCAACACATGGATCTGTATATGTTAATTTTATTCAACATCAGTAGCAATGCTGGAACTACATCTCCCACTATTATTATGTCAATGCATTTCTTTAGGTTTGTGAGATAAAGGTTTATAGACTTTTCTGGGCCTTCCTTTGGTACATAAATGTTGGTGACAGTATTTCTCGATATGTTGATCCCTTAACCAATAGGTTGTGTCTATCACTATCTCTAATTTCTTTTTTATTGAATGCTATTTGGTCTGTTATAAATAAGGCCGTCCCACCATTCCAGATTTATTTTTATTCCATGGCTTGTATGATTGCTTTCCATTGTCTTATTCTGAATCTATTTATCCTGTGAGTTTAGGTGTGTTTCCCAGAGGCAGAAACTGTGATTTTCTTTCCTGATCCATCTAAATACTTTATGCCCTTCTACAAGGGAGTTCAGTCCATTGACATTAATGATACCTTCCTCCCAGCCCTTTTAGCTACCATCCTGCTTTCTGTTTCCATGGATTTGAGTTCTCTAAGAACCTGATAGGACAACACTTCTACAATGTTTATCCTTTTAATGACTGGCTCGCTTTTCTTAGCATAATTTTTCATAAGTCTCATATCTACTGTAATATGGTTCTGCATTTTCATTTTTCTATGACTGAATAATATTACATCATATGCACAAAGTACAGTTTATTCATCCTCTCATCTATTGATAGACACCTGGATTGTTTCCATCTCTTATTATAACCAGTGCTTCTGAGATGTGCAAATACATGTCTAATCCCCTGTTTTCCTTCTTTTTAGATAGCCCCAGAATTGGGATTACTTGATCATATATGTGATAATTCAATTTCAAAAAAAAATTTAGTTTTCTACACCTTCCTTTTTGAAAAATCAAAAATACTTTTGCTTGGCTTTTACTCTGGTAATGAGAGTTGTATATGCTCAAGGCAAATATTTCCAAAAGTGGAAAATAAGCATAACCAATAATTCCTCTACTCAGCACAAAACAAATGTTAATGCAGTACATTGCCTTCCAGAGTTCATCTGTTTTTCCTATTTTATTTAAAATTTCTTACCATAGAAATGAAAAAAGCAAATAAAAACCATAGCTAACAATCATCACAAAAATCCACTTATGAGGGACTGAAGTGGTGGCGCAAGTGGTAAGGCATCTATCTGCCTTGCATGCGCTAACCTAGGACAGACTGCAGTTCCATCTCCCAGCATCCCATATGGTCCCTCAAACCAGGAGCAATTTCTGAGCACATAGCCAAAAGTAACCCCTGAGCATTAACATGTGTGGCCCAAAAAAAATCCACTTATGAAATGAACATTTACAGAATGGCCACCCATGAGTTTTCCCACCACATCCCTCATTTCCAAAGAAACTACCAATCAATAGAGAATCTTTGCTGGGCATCTCACAACTGTGGATTGTGTACATATTGCCCAATTATGTTTATAAAATATAACTTTTTCCAGTGATTTGAGGTTCAATTTTTTCATATGTTCCTGAAGTTATTTGAGAGTCATAGCTACAATGGTCAATCATTTTCTTGCATCTACCCAGTAATCTTTCTTTTTTGAGAGTTGGATGTTGGAGGACATACCTGGCAGTGCTCAGGATTTACTCCAGGCTCTGTTCTCTGGGATCATTCCTGGCTGGGCTCGGGGGATTATTTTCAGTACCATTTGAAAACCATTACAACCAATATAAGGATCAAATCAAGTTTGTTCTGTGTGATCCAAGCAACTTAATCCTCGTACTATCTTTCCAGTCACAGGCACCATAGACTTTCAAATGATAATAAAACTATTTAAGCTCTGGTAAGACTCACTTCATCTCCTATTACATTTTTTAAGACATGGCTACTTTTCTCCACATAGTCTTTCTAAATACCTATGGGGAATGACTTTAGATTTCGAATTCATAGAATCATTGAAATTAAAAACTTGATCTTCCTAACTTAGTAGAAAAAGGAAATGTATTCATCACTCTTTATATTTTTAAGTTTTTTTTCACCCTGTAGAAGATATCTTAATTTTTTCCTACAAAGTCTGTACCATGTGATTTCTGCATTTTAAGTCTAAGAGTTTTCTAACTGCCATTATTAAAGGAATTATTTCTATTATATTGTATATATATTAATATGTGTGTGTTTTTGCTAAAATAATTCTTTTAAGTTGGCAAAGAGGAATCTACGGGAAAGGTATGGAACAATAAGAACTGTACATGAGTACTCTGTTACTTGTGCTCTGTGTACAAAAGAATGAGGGTATATAATCTCCCTTTCCTGGTTCATTCTAGATACCAAGTACACATTCTAGATACCAGAGGTCTACAGGTCACTAAAATTTGTTAAACAAATTAACATAAACATAAAGGAAGGAATGACAGACTATCTGGGATAATAAAGCAGCAAGGAGATATTTGTGATAGCATATCATAGTACCCCCACAAACATCAGGTACACCCTACAAACATGGTACTAACCCCCACTGGACAGAATCTTTCCAGTAGGATGTCCTCTTATTGAGGCAGGAAGCAAAAGGTGATGGCTTTTAGGCACAAGTTCATCTTCTAACTGATCTAAGATAATACTAAATGAGACCCCTCAAATTCAGAGTGAGGATCCCCACAGACAAGGACATGCTCCAGAGGTGCCACACAGCACTTCAGACCTCTAGACTCTGAGGTCAGTAGTGGGCATACAAGTGGTTTGTACCTTTTGACATCCTTCTGTGGACTGCTGGTATTCTAATAAGGGAGTAGAACAGATAGGAAAATGGCTGTTGAGTTGAATATGCTTGTTTCATTATCAACTCATTCCAATTTTCTTCTCACTTAGTTTCCTTTTGTCCTAAGGAGGGTTTGTTTGTCTTAGATTTTGTTAGGCTTTCCAAATCTATAACCCTCTCAACTGATAATAGTAATAGCTGATTTTTTTTGTGTTTGCTACAGTATAGATCTCTAGTTCAATGTCCCAGCACCAATTAATTAGAGACTTTCCTTGATCTGCTTCATACTTTTTGCTCATGTGTCAAAGATTAATCGTCTATGTACCATGGATCTACTTCTGGACTTTCAAATCTATTTTATTGGTTGGACTGTCAATCCTTATTTCAGTACCACATAATCTTTTTATTACAACAGCTTTATAATACAATTTAAAATTGGGTAAGGAGAAGCCTCCCATCTTCATTTTATTAGTCTTGTTTTGTTATTCTGGGGGTTATCATGCCATATAAATTTCAAACTCTTTTGGTCAATGTCTTTGAAAAATGTCATGAATATTTTTATTGGGATTGTATTGTTTCTATATAATGCTTTGGACAAGATTGTCACTTTACAACAATGAACTTTCCAATCCGTGAGTGAAATGATATTCACTTGTATTTCTTTGTGTCTTCTTTTATTCCTTTTAGCAGTGATTTAGAGTTCTTCTTATATAAGTCTTTCATGTCTTTTGTTAAGATGATTTATAGGTACTTGAATTATCTCTCTTATGTGTGGCGTATAATGAAATATTGTGAAGAAATAAAAACTAGCCAAAGGCAACTGGATCTGAGAACTGGTCTTCAGTATGAAGCATACCACTCTAGGGGTAATGAAGAGGTAGGAGATCGGAACATTGGGACAATGGTGAGAGGACTTTGACAGTCTAGTAGAGGGTTTAGTGATGTTGGAATATTTTTTTCATGAAACCCTACCATGATCAATATTTGTACATTTTTATTAAATTTTGTCTTATATAAAACTATTCTTAAAAATAAATGGCAGTGTCTCCAGTTAATAAGAGAAAAGCTACCCCAAAATTATTGCATATGTTTTAGTCTGAAAGACTCTAAATGTTGACCAACACATTTATTTTGAAACTTAGAATGTCCCACCTGCTCCCAGGCCCAAGAGAATTCTTTTCCTTCTCAGAAACATTGACCCAGAATAATGTGGAAGAACTGCACCAATGCTCCAGGATAGAACCATGTTTAAGATTCTCATACCCTCATTCACTCCTTCTTACTTCCCTTTACCTTTTGTCACTCCCTTGTACCAGGTATGTGTTTCTCTCCTCAACAAAAGTTTTTTTTTATTTCTAATAATATCTTTATTTAACCACCACGGTTACAAACATATTTGTAGTTGGGTTTCAGTCATAAAATGGATATCCAACTTCATTGGTGCAACTTTTCCTTCACCATTGACCCCTATCTCTCTCCTCAACAAAGTTTTTAACCTCAGTGAATATAAATCTAACCCTCACCTCACCAGTATGCTCTAGGACAGAGCCATTGTGTTCTACTCAGCAATTACCAGTGATTGTGAGTTGAGGAGACAGGCTAGTGAGGCAGCAATCAGAGAGAGGATTGCAGGAGACAATTTGCAGTGTAGACCACAGAGCAAGCCAACTGCATGATGTCCTAAGCTAAGTAATAGCTGATTTGATGACCAGAGATGGGGAAACACCCAAGAAGTTCCTAAGGCTCCCCAAAATTCTTGAAGAATAATGACTTTCCCTCTAGTTGTACAGTGTCAGAGTTTATGACCATCCACTGGAAAATACATAGAATCTAGTCATCCTCGTGGCAAATCAGAATCTTTAGCTTCCAGCAGTTCACTGACCAGAGAGGAGATATCAAAATTTGTCACATCAGAGTGACTCCCATGTGCCCACGCTGATGAGAAGGAGCCAGTGTTAGAAAACAATCAGGTAATACACCTGGGCATATGTTTTCCGACTCAGAGTCACTTTGAGCACCCTTAGAGGCTCATGGGAAAGAAAACCTCAATGCCCTGCCCACTTAAGGTGTCTTAATCCACAAAACCCACTCATCTCTCTGGAGAGAACATGATGGCCTGGTCTTCTGTACTCCCTTAAACAAAGAACCCCCAAGTTTCTGCCTTCCAGAATCTCTGTTTCTGCTCCTGAGCAACTCTCTTCATATGAGAGCATTTTGGAAATGTCTAAACATCATTTAGAGTGAATTTATCTTGCCTATAGATGAAGGAGTGGATTGATTTTTCTTTTCACCCTCACTTTTTCAGAGCTGCACCAAAGAGGAAAAATTTGCTAACTTATTAATAAATATGAAGGTATAATAAATTGAATAGCGTGGGGTGCAGATACACCCCCCCAAAATCAGTTAAACCATTTTATTTTTGGTTTTAGGGCCATACCTAGTGATGTTCAGGAGGTTACTCCTTTTTTCTTTCTTTCTTTCTTTCTTTCTTTCTTTCTCTTCTTTCTTTTCTTTCTTTCTCTTTTTTCTTTCTTTCTTTTCTTTCTTATCTTTCTTTTCTTTCTTTTTTCTTTTTTCTTTCTTTTTTCTTTTCTTTCTTTCTTTTTTTCTTTTCTTTTTTTTTTCTTTTTTTTTTTTTGTGTTTGGGCTACACCTAGTGATGCTGAGGGTGTGATCCTGACTATGCACTCAGAAATTGCTCCTGGCTTGGGGGACCATATGGGACACCAGTGGATCAAACCACAGTCTGTGCATGCAAGGCAGATGCCCTACCACTTATGCCATCACTCCAGCCCCCATTGCATGTTTCTTTAAGTATTGTTCTTTTATTCTTTCTTTTGTTTGTTTTGTTTTGTTTTGGGGTCATACCCAGCTCAGGGGATACCCCTGGCTCTACACTCAAAAATCGCTCATGGCAGGCTCGGGGGACCATATGGGATGCCAGGATTCGAACCACCAAACTTCTGCATGCTAGGTAAATGCCCTACCACCATACTATCTCTCCGGCCCTCTTTTATTCTTTATTTGGGGGGGGGGGGGTTGGGTCACACCCAGCAGTGCTCAGGGGTTACTCCTGGCTCTATGCTCAGAAATCACTCCTGGCAGGCTCGGGGGACCATATGGGATTCAAACCACCGACCTTTTGCATGAAAGGCAAATGCCTTACCTCCATGCTATTTCTCCGGCCCCACTCTTTTATTCTTTTTATTTTTAATAATATTTTTATTTAAGCACCATGATTACAAACATGATTGTAGTTGGGTTTCAGTCATAAAAAGAACACCCCCCTTCACCAGTGCAACCTTCCCACTACCAATGCCCCCATTTCCCTCCCTTCCCCACCCCCTGCCTGTATTCCACACAGGCACTCTACTTCTCTCACTCATTAATATTGTCCTAATAGTTGTCAGTGTGGATATTTAAGTGCACTCACCACTCTTTGTGGTGAGCTTCATATTGTGAGCCATTCCTTCAGCCCTCATCTCTATTGTCTCTGGGCATTGCTTGGTTTTGTTTTTGCCCCAATTTAATGGATCAATCAAACCTCTCAAGACCAACTTACAAGGCCAATATCTGTGCTCTGTACCAGAAACAGCATCGAACCAGCAGATATCTTAAAGAGAAAAGTCTCACTCTATGGAATTAGCACTTCTATTATACCCTGATCTTCTTTCCAAGTGCCTTCTTTCCTTTGTCTTTGTTTGAGAACATTGTGTGCTACTATACTAAAACAGAGCACCATTAACTGTCACTTTTGAGAATCCTGGTCTCTGACTAACTCCTGGGCTGACAGCCATCTGCTTCTCTTCTTTATTCACTGGCAACTTCAAATCCAAAGTTTCTTTCTTTAAAAAAAAAAAAAAAAAACAAAAACAAAAAAAAAAACTCCTTTTTATCTTCCTTTTAAAAGAAATCTCATTAGCACTTCTTGTCTTTCTCTTAGAATGTTACTGAGTGTTCACCAAACAGTAAAATGAACTCTGCATTCAGCCCCCATTTTTTTTTTCAATTATCTCCCTTAGATGGTGCAAGAAATAAGATCATCAGAACAGCCCTTGACTCCAGAAAGCAAACAAGCTCAATCTTAGCAGAGTTGGAGATGTTGGTGTGTGAGGCTCAGAACAAATCAGCAAACATGCCTTAAAGTACCAAGTTCTCACAGCTCTCCAGGATCCAGCAGGAAAGGAGTTATTACATGCACAAGCTCAAGAGCTTTTCATGGTTTTCAACAGGCCAATTAAACACCAGATACAGCAGGGGAATGTTACTTGCCAAGGTATTGTTGACAGACAGTAGGGATGCGAAGTCCCAGTCCAGGGGAGATCTCAGCAGTGGTCACTGTTCACAAAGCTTTCCACTCCCCCTCCTGCCCCCCCCCCCCGCTTCCTCTTCACTCTGTCAGCTGAAGAATTCCATGTCTGTGACTTCAGAGGGAATCTGCTTGGCCAAGAAGCTGTTTCCATCTGTTCCAGAATGCAGAGATGGCCCTGAGCACGACAGAGAAGGCAGCAGAGAAGGTCCCTGCAGTGTGTTTGTTCAGTGTCTGACTGTCCACATCTTTTCTTCCCTTCTCGCCTCTGAATCAACCGAACTCACTGACAACATTTCAAGAACAGAAATGCGGATGCCTGACTGAGAGGGATTTTTTCTTTCTTTAAGAATATGTGGGGAAAAAAAGAATATGTGAAGCATTAAGATATTAAGGAAAGACCTTACCCAAAGGAAGAAGAAAATTCTCAGGACAGAAAGAGAAAGGAAAAGAGGGGAAGGGAAGAGAGGGAGAGTAGGTGAGGAGAATGGAGAGAAGGGAAGCCTCCTTTTGCTATAACTGCACTTTTGAAAGCAACCAGATTATTTTTCATTTATATGATAAAAGTTTTAAAAAGTCAAAATTATTATAACCTAAAAAGTAAGCATCCCTCAACTCATTACATTTCCTTCTCAATCTCCACAAATAATAGTTGCTAATTTATTGGGTTCTTAATTAAGGACAATTGGAGATTTCTCAACAATTGGAGATCATCACCACTACCACCATGATTGCCTCCACCATCACCATCACCATTAGTAGTATTGCCATAAGCACCGCATTACCATCTTCCCATCATCACCACCACCACTATCATACCACCATTACCATCATATCACCTCATAGTACCAACTCTGCCAACATGACCACTACTATCACAAGTATTACCACCATTACCACATCACTTCCATCACCACTACCACCATCATCACCATTGCCACCACCACCATCATCATATCACCATCCCCATTATTATCAGCATTATCACTGCCATCATCTTACCACCATCACCATTACCATAATCATATCACCATCACTATCATTACCACTACTCCCATAACCACATCCTGCTATTAATCAAACCACCATTGCAACTTCCACCATCTTCACCACCATCCGTATTATCTACTTTATTATCACCACTATTCTACCACCATCACCATCACTGCCACAATCCTCCCATCTCAATTGCCACCATCACTGCCATCATCATACCACCATTACCACTACAACCATCACCACCATTACTACCACCACCACCATCATACCACCATCGCCACCTCTATTACTTCTCCTACCACTTCTACTTAGAACACTACTATCATCATCACTCCAGGACCTTTGACAGCACCAGTTCTATCTCTACCACTACCATTAGCACCACTGACATCAGCACCACAACCTCCACCATCATCACCTCCATCACTGTCCCCACTACCTCTATCACCAGCATTTCCACTACTCTGGGAATATATGCTGTGTTTGTTCTTTCTACTGCCACAGGTGGCTCAAGGCCCACTTTATATCTCTGAAACAATAAGTTTTTGAGGCATGTGGATAGTGTATGTGATTAAGCCTAGTTAAAATCTCTATATCAACTTTCAAGATTTATTGGGCAGATGTGGAAACTTCTTCATCATGCCATCACCAAAGACAATACGTTTTAAGTTATTGACAGAGTGACCTCTTAATAGAGGCGGTCTGGATTTCCTCAGACATTCTTGAGCTCTGTATATATCAGGGGTGGCGAACACGCGGCTCCCAGCCAAAATGAATGCGACTCTTTGCCTCTTATTATTTTGTATACTGTGGCTCTTTGCCAAGTTTGGATTTTGTTCTGCTGCTTCTGAGGAGGGACCTTTGAGGAGAGATCTCCGAGCGTGTCATCCCATCTCCCATCCCTCAGAAACAACTGCACAGGGGGCCAGTGAGGTGGTGCTAAAAGTAAGGTGTCTGCTTTGCAAGTCTAGCCAAGGAAGGACTGCGGTTCGATCCCCCCGCATCCCATATGGTCCCCCCAAGCCAGGGGCAATTTCTGAGCACTAAGCCAGGAGTAACCCCTGAGCATCAAACGGGTGTGGCCCGAAAAACCAAAAGAAAAAAGAAAAAAAAAGAAACAACTGCACAGGCCAGCGAGTGGGGAAACCCATGTGTCACATGTTGGGTCACATCTTGCCGTGAGTTCTGAGTGTGGAGGACAAAGCACACCCTCACCATCACTGCAGGATTTTGACCCTCACTCAAAATGGCAAAATGCAATATGTGTTTAATAGATTATTGTTCAAATTAGATGCTTTTGTGTGAGTGTTTGTCTGTTTTGGCCGGTCACTGCGTGGTGTGGCTCTCTGACTCTCACAGTTTAAAATTTTGGCTCTTTGTGTCGAACTTGTTCGCCATCCCTGGTATATAGGAATTTATTTCAGCTCCTGACATTGTCACTCAATGCCCTTGACTTTGACCACTTGGCAGAGAGGAAACTACAAAGGTGTAGTGAATTCACTATCACTCTTGCTCTTGCCTTTACGTCTGATAAAAGTGTGGCAAATAGCAACACATTGAAGTATCTGACTCAGTTTCTTTTTTTACTAAATCTGACATCTGAACTCCTACACTCTCACACTTTGAAGTTCCCTTTGTTTAATCCCAACCCAAGACTCAGCTGCTTCCTGAATAGACATAAATCACTCAGTGAGTCATGGTCTCTCAGACACAAGTTGAGCCTGATGCTATCATGAGACCTATTACCACCAAAAAGTGTCACATTCTGTCTTTAGGCAGAGAAACTGAGATCTTCCCAGGTGTTACCCTTCCTGATCCCTCACCATCATCCCATTCACCCACAAACTCTCTGAATTTTCCTTTCTTCGCCTCTTTCTGCTTCACGCCACTTCCCACGAAATGACTCAGAATCCCTTCTCTGCCCACCTTGATTTCAGCTCTCCTGCCAACTTTATTTCAAGAATACATCTCAAAATGTTATTTTCCCTCTATTGCTAATGTCACCGTCTCTCCTTCCTGCCAGGGACAACTCACCTGACTTTCTGACAGATACTCTCCTGCCTGGGTAATATTTCTCATCCACTTGATCTCAGAATTACTTTCACTGTACTCGGGACCCTTCTTTAAATCACCCCCTCTAAATTGAATTTCTGGCTCTGTGCACTTGTATGTAGCATGATAGGATACCTTTGAGGTAAAGCAGAGCATTTACTTCATAAGTATAAATTTATTCTTTATTTATTTATTATTTTGTTTTTGAGCCACACCCAGTTGTGCTCAGGGGTTATTCCTGGCTCTGCACTCAGAAATCGCCCCTGGCGTGGGGGACTATATAGTATAGGATGCTGAGAATCGAACCTGCATTCATCCTGGGTCAACCGCATGCAAGACAAATGCCCTACCACTGTGCTATCACTCTGGTCCCTGTATTTATCTTTATCGTGTCTGTTTATTTTCACTCAACTAGCTCATTACTTTCAAAACTATTTGGGCCATTGCTTTATCTCAATATCTAGTTTATCACTTGGCACAAAAGAAGCACTAAAAATAATTGTTAGAAGGATGAAAGAACAGAGTAATGGGTAGATAAATGGACAGATGATGGATGGGTAGATAAATGGATGGATAAATGATGGATGAATAAATTTTTGGTTAAATAAATGGGTCGAGGGGATAGATAAATGGATTGAGTGGATAAAGGATGTACAAATGTATGGATAGATGGGTAAATGAACAGATAGATGGATGGAGGATGGGTGAATAAATGGATGAAAAATGGGTGGATAAATGTATGGATAGGTGTTTTCTAACTGGCTTTCTTCTCTTGTGGCCATTGCAATTTTATTACAGAACTGAAGCCATCTTTCTACAATGCAAATATGTTATCTCTCCACTTCACAAACAGTTTAGCAAGGCAATGACATGAACCAGCTCACACTCTCTCAGACCATCTGCTATTTCTTCAGGCAGAGCTCATACAATTGTGGTTCTTCTATACTTCTTCCCCCTAACAGTGGCAGCCTCCAGAGAGCATCAAGCTTTCCTGATTTGGAGTCTCCTCTCTCTTTCAAGGTTCTGCTCACAGTGAAACCCCTCTAGTTCTTCCAATATGGGTTTCTCGTGTTGTTTCTACTTCCGTAAGACTCATTTCATAAGACTAATTATTTTTCTTTTATATTTCTTTCCTAATTTATATAATGTTGAAGACAAGAAGAATGTCATTCATTTACGTTTTTCCATTTCAGTGAATCCTGTGCTTAGAAAATAATGAACACTGAAAAAGATCAATGGGGTGATATTCATGACCATTAACATTGGGAGAGCCAAGGCAGGAACCACAGGAAAGACCCATCAGATAGATGCACACTGTGAATACACTTGTCTCCTATGGGCTTGTGCTGGCAGAAGGTCAGCTTGGACTTGATGGAGAAATGAATGGATGAATAAATGAATGAATGAATGAATATGCTTATTCCCTCCACTTCTCCCATGGATCAAGCAGCAGAGCACAGAGAAGTTTCCTTCTGTGGCTCCATGAACTCACAGTGACTGTTGCTGAAAGCACCCCGCAGCCTAGCAGTGAGCACCAGGCTCACACTGCCCTGCATGCATATCTGTTTACACTGTAATCACCAGTCTTGGAGCCATTTGTCTTGAGCAGGCTTCCCCAGCACTGTGTTCTGCCCCCACGTAGAGTGAACACCATTCGACTGCAGAGTGATTTATTGTTCAGGGAGTAATTATCAGCACTTCTTGTCAACTCCACTCTATTTTGCAGAAGGGGGAGAACATAAAAGATGTATTTTGAGCAAAACGGGTCCAGAATGCAACACTTGTAGGGAATTAGCTGATGAATGGGAGAGAGAAGGCACGATGCCAGCCCTGGTGGGGCCTGTAATCCTCACCTGATGAATTTAGACGAACCTGCCTCTAGATAAACCTGACTCTTCCGGGTTAGCCTCATGTGCTCTGGGCTATATTAGCAGTTTTGGGGGCTTCTTACTCATCATTGACAGATGCAGTCTAGGATCTGTTTCCCTTTGCCAGGTTTAGCAAAAAGTCTTGCTTAAAGAAGATATTTCCTACTCTTCTTCAACAAAAGGGTCTATTTTAGCCTCCATTCCCAATATACAAAATTTACCAAGGAACTTAGACTACTGTCATCAGAGGTGTGCCTTTTCCAAGCTTGAGGCCATCATCCTGCAGTAGAGGCAGTCCCTTGCTTGGTACCTGTTTTCTCCGTATATGCTTCCATATTCCTTAGGTCATTCAATGTCATCGTCTCTCTCCACTAATAAATCCTTCTACTTGGTGGCTTCATATTGGATCTTCTTCATCTGTTGACTTGGTTCAACTACCTCTGAACTTTCAGTCTATGTTGTCACCTGCTGGGGTTTCTTCTGCAGCCCCCAATCTTCTCTCTATTCTCTAGTCTTCTCCCCCAACTCAAGTCGATGCCCAGTTAATCTTCTTAAACCTGGGACAGAGAGATGGTACAGTGAGGAGGGTGCTTGCTTTGCACAAAGCTAACCCAAGATCGGTCCCTGGCATTTCATTGGTCCCCTGTGCTCTAATATATTCCTGAGCTCAGACCCTAGAGTAAGCCCTGAGGACTGCCTGGTATGCCCTCAAATCAATAAAAATAAAAAGCACAGATCTTCCATGTAGTGTTCCTGCTAAGACTAGAATATCGCTTCAGCATTTATATACACATGGTTTCCATCTTCAAAAGTGACTGAGATATTTGAATAGACTTATGGGTCAGTGTTAGACTATCTCCCATTCTTCCTGTAACCTTGCCTGCTAATAAGACCTGCCCATTTCTGGGAGGGGTCTTTGGTAGGTAACCAAAGGTAAGGCCTGAGGGGCTAAGGGAGATTCAGCAAGAGCGATGGAGGAAGAATCAGGGCAAGCTGAAGAGAGCATGCTTAAATAGGTTTAAGATTGTAGGCCACATGTGTGGTAGTTAGGGCATGAATAAAGCTGTTATCTCTTGGAACCTGTCTGTAGATGATTTCCTCGCTTCTATCCTGAAACCTCAGACCTGCCGGCTGGAGGGATTTGGAGACACATGTCCTGGGCTGGAGGAGAAAGGCCTCTCACCCTCCATTACCATCCACCACCATCCAGCCCCATCAAAGGGCTTATATTCTACAGGTCAGTTGAATCTTTTCAACTCTTTGAATTATGGAAAAATTGTAATATCATTTCTTTGTAGCTTTGGGACAAGAATTTTGGCATTTTTTTCTAATAGAATGTAAGTCTATTTACATGGTACATTTTGAAGCAATGACTACATTAGTTAACCATATTAGAAATCATAAAAAAATGTTAAGAACTTAATATACATTACACATTTGTCTATATATTTTTACACAGAAGTAAAAAGGCTTGATATAAAAAAGCAGAGCTTTAAAATTTTGTTTAGTAAACAGGTAAAAAACTGATTATGCTTCTGACACTTACATTTATTAATGTGAGCAAATAGCTGGGGAAGTGGGGTTCTTCAGAAATCTTTTGGTTGGGACTGGAGCTATAGCTCAGTGGTAAGGCATTTGCCTTGCACGTGGCTGACCCAGGACTGACCTTGGTCCAGATCACAGCATCCCATAGGTCCCCCAAGCCAGGATCGAGTTCTGAGCGCATAGCCAGGAGTAACCCCTGAGCATCACCGGGTGTGGCTCAACCCCCTCCCAAAAAAGAAATCTTTTGGTTAATGAATGATTTCTTTTAAATAATGGACCTCAGTATAGCCAAACTGACTGGAAAATACTGCACACTGTTCAACTGCAGTCAGTCTGGCAACTAGAGACACAAAATTCACATAAAAGTCCCATGGCAACCTTTGTGTCCTTCTCCCTATCTTTAGAACCCAAGAAGTATCCATGGAGTAAGATTTACTAGCATAACTCTTGAGGGGGTGATGTTGAGGTTGGGGGTCATATAAGAATTTGGGAGAAAGAACACGTAAGGCCTAAATAGAGGTGATACTCAAGAACATGGCAAAAGGTGTGTGTTCTTGTGAAACAAGCAGAGGCACTTGACCTGAGCTACTACTAAAATATAAGTGTTGTACTCTATAGAGGAGACCTTAAGGGAATTGGGAATTGGGAGTCTATGGGGTTGGTATGGCTTGAAGGATGGCTGAAGGGGTTCTAGATATAATCCAGGCAGTTCTGTCTTCTTCCAACACCAGATTATCAGCTCTCTTCTCCTTTTCCAAAACCAAAGATCTACACTGGTCACTGCCTGAGGTACACAGACTGGGTCAGACTGGGACAAGAAGTCTCTGACAACACTAGCCATCAACTCAACTTGGTGTCCGGTCCTCAGAGTGTCTCTGAAGGCTGCCAGCAGTTTCTTTCTTCACTTCTCAAGCGTCTCACAGGCAAATTTCCCTCAATGGATCACTGCCTGAGGTACTCAGATGGGGCCCAATGCATGTGTCCTGATCTTCTCCTTCAGGGATCCTTATCCCTGTCTTCCTTTAAAATTTCACTCATCCTTCATAGAACAGAATTCATACCACTGCTCCACAAAACCTTCCCTCATTCTTCTCTCTTTTCTCCGCCTTTCCTCATGTCTTGGTGACAGTACTTCCAACTAAGTCCTGCTGGGCACTAAATGTTCTGGTGCCATGTCCTCATTTTGATCTCCCTAATTTCCCCAATATCTAGTCAGCTCCCTGTAAGCAGGACCTGGCTATAAATTCTCTGGTAACCATAGATTGTGGGGGCCGGAGAGATAGCATGGAGGTAAAGCGTTTGCCTTTCATGCAGAAGGTCATCGGTTCGAATCCCGGCGTCCCATATGGTCCCCGGTGCCTGCCAGGAGCAATTTCTGAGCATGGAGCCAGGAGTAACCCCTGAGCACTGCCGGGTGTGACCCAAAAACCACAAAAAAAAAAAAAAAAAAACATAGATTGTGGCTCTTATGTGGCAATAATGATCTCAGGAAATCACTTCCTCTGGACCTCAACTCAAGCAATTCTATGGGCTTCATTTTTTTCAAGCTTAAAGTTATCAACACAGCATAACCCCAGTATTCCAATGAAGCCTTTGAGTCCTTAGTTATCCATTGACCCAAGAGATATTTGAGACTTTATTATTTGCAAGCCACCTGCCATTCTGTGTAGACACATTAGTGCATTAAACCAGCCCCTGGAATAAACTAAGTTTCCATTCCAGGTATTAAATACTAATTAAACCCTTCACAATGTATTACAAAACTGAAAATGATAGCTAAGGAGGAGAAGGAATGATGAGTAGGTGGAAGTAACATACAGTTATTTGTGAAGGGGATTGAGCACTTTGTGATGAGCTGTGGTAACTGTATACATCAAAGCCATGTGTACAGTTAACACTACTCTAAATATGTGATCCAAACTATAATTAATTGTAATGACTTTGCCAGTAGGGTAAATTTACCAGAGGCTGAAGGTGACCATGAGACATTGGTAGACAGAATATTGTAGGCCTGAAACTCTATTAGTAACAATAATGGTGAATAATCCACAAGTTCTAGATAAAAGTAAAAGTAATAATAAAAATTGGAAAATGATAAATAAATAAAAATTGGTGAAAGTAATAATAAAGGAGAGGGATAAATGAAGTCTCCATTCCAGATCCAAGAGGATGTGGACAATATACCCCTCAAATGCCAAGTACTTATACAAGTGTCAGCTATGGAGCAAAGATATGTTTGATATTGATGTATATGCCACAGCAGAGAAACCAGCTGAGACCTCATCAATTTCCAAAGGGAGTCTGTAACCAATTCACAAGATTTCTAATCACTTAGAAAATTCTGGGCCCAGTGAGCTGGATGGTAGGGCCACCCAGTGAACTAACATCTGATTTGGACCTTGTGTAATCCAATTTGATGCCTAAATTGGATTTGATCTACTTGGCAGGTGGAAAAGAAAGATGAATGAGATATGGAAAAGAGGAAAATGTTTAACTTGTTTCATGCACCTAGAAGCAGAGTCATTTTGTCTCTAATATGTTATCCTCACAGAAACTGAGAGAGCTTACCAGAGTATGGGGTACCCCCAGTATGGAGGGACAGCATAAGCCCCAGGCGATTAGGAGCATGCTACCACACAACACCCAGGCAGATGGCACCTCAGATTACTCCACACACCCCAGTGTCCTGCCCCAGGTTTTTTTTAATGAATCCTGTTGTTTCTAATAAAATGGGATATAATGTCTCTTACATAGTCAGCATAGTAATAGCAACCAATGAGATGGGTTTTTTTGTTTTTTTGTTTTTGTTTTTTGTTTTTGTTTGTTTGTTTTTGGGTCACACCCGGCGGTGCTCAGGGGTTACTCCTGGCTGTCTGCTCAGAAATAGCTCCTGGCAGGCACGGGGGACCATATGGGACACCGGGAATCGAACCAACCACCTTTGGTCCTGTATCAGCTGCTTGCAAGGCAAACACTGCTGTGCTATCTCTCCAGGCCCAACCAATGAGATGGTACAGTGGGTAAGGCATTTACCTTCCTCATAGCTAACCTAGTATCAATCCTGAGCACCACATATGTTTCCCTGAACATGGTCAAAAGTAATTCCTGAGCACAGAGTTAGAATTAAGCCCTGAAGACCACCAGTTGTGGTCCCAAAACAAACAGACAAAAAAACAAATTAAAAAAAACCTTGATAAATGCAACTAAAGATCATACATCTCTAAATTCGCTTTTCCAAGATTTTAAATTTTTAGCTCCAGCAAGCCTTCCACTAAATCCACAGTGACTTAACCTTAATCCCCAGAGTTGTTGCATCTGCCTCAAAGAAGTATCACAGGAATCTGATTTTAGTATTATTTTTTATCTGTTCATACTGAATCTGTGCTTTATTGAGTTGTTTGTTGAAATTCTGTGGTTTACAATACTACTAAGAAAGGTCTATCATTTTACTTTTAATGTGCATGTAAAATATCCTCAACCAGAGATTCCCCTGCCCCCCTCCTCTAAAGTGTATGGCATTCTTTTCTTCCTTTTCAATAGGGACCAGGGGTTGGGTCTGATACTGGTTATTTAGAATTCAATAATAGTCTCTTCTGTTTTACCATGTGCTCTTGGTCCTATAATGTTAATGCAAGAGAGCAGAAAGCAAAGCCTTCCTCCAAGTTAAAAAGAGAGAAAGGGGCCGGGCGGTGGCGCTAAAGGTAAGGTGCCTGCCTTACCTGCGCTAGCCTAGGACGGACCGCGGTTCGATCCCCCGGTGTCCCATATGGTCCCCCAAGCCAGGAGCGACTTCTGAGCGCATAGCCAGGAGTAACCCCTGAGCGTCACCGGGTGTGGCCCAAAAACCAAAAAAAAAATAAAATAAAATAAAAATAAAAATAAAAAAAAATAAAAAGAGAGTAAAGGAGTCAATGGGAGAGGAGGGTATGACTCCAGCCGAAATGGTGCTGTGCCTGTTTCAGGAGGCAGAGGTGTCCTGAATGCCCATTTCAGCAGAGTGAATATTCAGCTTGTGGAAATTCACTGTGTGCCAACTGGTGACAGCATCTGAGAAGATGATTCTCTTTTTGTTTGTTTGGTTTTTGTTTTGGATGGGGCTCACCCAGTGATACTCAAAGATTACTTCTAACTCTGCACTCAGGAATCACTCCTGGTGGTGTTCAGGGAACCATAGGGGATGCCAAGGACAGAACCCAATTTGGCCACGTTCAAGGCAAGGGTACTATCTCTTTGGTCCCTTGAAAAATAACAACCCCTCCCCCCAAAAAAACAGTGGCAATAAGATAATTTTTTAAATGACACAAAACACTACCTCTTGAGCCTCCTCCCTGGCTCCCCCTTCTCCCTCCTCTCTCTCTCTCTCTCTCTCTCTCTCTCTCTCTCTCTCTCTCTCTCTCTCTCTCTCTCTCTCTCTCCTTTCTCTCTCTCTCTCTCCTCTTTTCTGTCTCCTCTTTTCTGTCTCCTCTCTTCTCCTCTCCTCTCCTCTCCTCTCCTCTCCTCTCCTCTCTCTCTCTCTCTCCTCTTTTCTCTCTCCTCTCCTCTCCTCCTCTCTCCTCTCCTCTCCTCTCGCTCTCCCTCTCCTCTCTTCTCTCTCGCTCTCCTCTCTCCTCTTCTCTCTCTCCTCTCCTCTCTCTCTCTCTCCTCTCTCCTCTTCTCTCTCTCTCCTCTCTCCTCTTCTCTCTCTCTCCTCTCTCTCCTCTTCTTCTCTCTCTCTCTCTCTCACTATCTCTCTCTCCCTCCTTCTCCCCCCCCTCCATTTTCTCCCCCACCAGGGGCCAGAGTGTCTGGGAGGACCCAGTCTCGGAACACCTTCTGGGCAGTGGCTATCCCCCAGGGGGGAGACAGAAGCGAGGGAGACAGGCGGGGGCAGGGTGTAGCCCAAAAACCAAAAAAGAAAAAAAAAAAAAAGTTCGCAGTGCCATCCAGATACAGCTCAAGCAGAGCCCCCTGCGAGCACTATTATGACCTGCATTCCCGCTTCTAGATACAGGCAAAAAACTTCAGGCCGTAACTTCAGCAAACAGGCCACTGAAGTCCTAAATGAGATTTTTACTCCCACCCGAGTAACCCTTATCTTAGTGAAGAGGCAAAAGAAGAGCTTGCCCAAGAAGTGTGGAATCACTGTGTCTCAGGTCTCCAACTGGTTTGGCAACAAGCGGATTAGCTATAAGAAATATTGGAAAGTTCTAAGAGGAGGCAAACATCTGCACCGGTCAAGAAGGCCACCCAGGGAGGCCCACAGCCGCATCAGCTCCCGACACACCCCTTACTCTGTCTACAGGCTCTGGTGGCTCTTTCAATCTCTCCAGGATCTGGAGATATATTTCTGGGAACGCCTAGCCCTCAGTGGAGATTCCTACTCTGCCTCCCAGGTGGAATCTCTCACTTCATGGGGGCAGAAGGCTACAGGGATAATCTCGGGGAGGCCAGATGTACAGCCCTCGGGAAATGAGGGCAAATGGCGGCTGGCAGGAGGCAGTGACCCCATCCTCAGTGACATCCCCAACAGAGGGACCAGGGAGCGTTCACTCGGCGACTCAGAGAGGACGCAGGCATCCAGAGGACAAGCCCCAGATACAGAAGAAGCACAAGACTGAGAGCAAATGGGGTCGTCTCTTCCCCGCCCAGAATCTCAGTGCTGGGGATGCTGACTACATGGCAGGGAGAGTGGAGTTATAGGGGAGAATGGTGTCTTTCTCCCCCTATTCTCAGTTTTTTCTCCCCCCCCCCCCACACACACAGAAAAACACTCCCAGAATCCTGTTTTCAGATCCTTCTTTTCTCTCATATATACAATATATAACCATTATATCTGGGCTCCCTTGCCCCACTTATATAAGCTCTGGGATCTGTGGCAATGCAAGCCCTGCCTGACCAGAGATGCCAAAAATGGAGACACAACTTCTGGACAGAGGATGCCATATCCCCTGTGTCTCCCCACCCTCCGCTCCTCCAGACGGCTTTATTACCTCATACGCAGCTCATCTTAAACCAATAGAATTAATTGCTCGGTGGACGAGAGTGTCTGACTCAGATATCTACCTCGCAGGGAATCTCTGCTACTTTAGGGAATTGTTGACTGAGCTTTGGGGTTGTTGACTGGTTGACAGGGCTTTTTTTTTTTTTTTTTTTAGGTAAGAAATTAAAACCCTGGAATCCATCTGTACGTTTTTTCTTTCTTGATTAGTTCTTAATTTAGTTTGGGGAAGTAGATGTTTTTATAAATATGTTGTTGTTTTTTTAATTTCTTGTTTTCCCATATTAGGGGTGATAGTCAAAGGGGGTCTAAGAGAAAAAGGAAACACATAGAACTGGTAAAAAAAGATCCACTTGGCTCCAGTCCCTGACCACCAATTCAGGAAATAGGTTTAGCTGGGTACCAAGCTCATGCCCCCCTAAAATCATTTAGACATTCTCCTTTGCTTATAAAATCATGTAGGTGAGGGCCGGAGAGATAGCATGGAGGTAAGGAATTTGCCTTTCATGCAGCAGGACGGTGGTTTGAAACCCAGCATCCCATATGGTCCCCCGTGCCTGCCAGGGGCGATTTCTGAGCATAGAGCCAGGAGTAATCCCTGAGCACTGCCAGGTGTGACCAAAATAAATAAATAAATAAAAATAAATCACGTAGGTGTTAGCTTATGCGGGCAGTTTACTGCTGTACCTGGTGTGAGGAAGTCCAGCTTGCTCTTCAGGCTAGCACCCCACCACCACCACCACAAAACTGGAATCAGTTGTTTTGAGGAAACAGCATCTCAAAAAGAACCATCTTCCCTTGTGAATGACATGCCTTTGAGTCTTCACTATGCTGATAGGAGGGGAGGAAAAGGGAGGAACTATGCCTAGTATGTTAAATACGTGTTTGGGCACTTAAGTCTGTATTTTCCTCGATTTCCCCAGAAATGAAGTTTCTTTCTCAGTCCAAAATAGAGAGGAGGGAGGATGCAAAGGCCAGGTGTGGAGGAAAGAAAAATGATCATTGTCCCATCCGTGGCCCTGAACCATCTGAACCCCCTCAAACCTGCTCAAACATCCTCAGGATTACAACAATACTGTCCTAGTGGAACTTCTCCCATAAAGATCCAGGCAGTATTGGGGGCAGGTTAGGAATGTGATGGGTTGGGAGGCACAGACCTGGGGCAGTTCTCTCCTCACTTATAAACTTGTAGTTTCACAGGGAAAAAAAAAACCTGCAATTTTAAATAAAAAAAAATTTCATTTAAAAAAAGAAAAACTACCTCTTACAGCTCTTCATTTCAGTGTAATGTCTTCCTGATTTTGTGCTTACATATTTCTATTTTTATGCATCCTACTTTTCCCACTTAGCAAGACGATGAATCAATATTTGCCTGTGCTTGTGGTTACAACTTTAACTTTAAATGTGATGGTTTTCTAACCTGTTTGATTGCAACCATTGTAGTAGGGGGGACATCTGGGAAACCTCTGGGAGGGGTGGCCTTTGTTCTTTTTGGGTCAGTACCCCCTCAATAACTTCTGGCCCAAATTGAACATGTATCTTGACTTTTGCCCAGAGTAATCCTGCTCAGGAACTCCAACTTTTACTGCTCTGCCTTCTCTTTGAGCCTCAGTTTCCTTGAAAGGTCCCAGCTCCCACATTGTAAAGCCACCGTCTCTGATCCTTCTCCTCTACCCTTTTTCATACAGTACATTCTTTTACCTGCATCCTTGTTTTTCTTCTGCTGCAGATTTTCTCTTAAATGCCCCTTTCATTCTCAATGTGACCATGTTATCCACTATGTGGCCACTCGACTGTTTGGACACCATCTCTGAGAACAAGCAGCACCTTGTACAATCACTGGAGGCTTCTTCCACACCCTGAGGTCTTCCATGCTCTTTTGGCAGACAGATAAATGCAGTCCAGAGGTGTAAGATAAAGGCAGATTCCTGTGCAGGAAGAAGAGGGGTGAAGGTTGGGAGACACTTGGGAACCTCTGGCTTTCAATCTTCTGTTACTTGGTTGCACAGTTATGGAGAAAGATATTGTGGGTACTTCAGTAACACAGATTTCTGAGTTGCATTTCACAGGTGCATTTGATGTAAAGCCCAAAGCCAAGACAGTCAGCCAGGATCCTTACACTTCACTAAGGTATGCTCTTCCCAGTGGCTCCCAGCCCTGGCTTTGAACTACTCACCTATAAGCTAAAGACGAAACAGCTGGTGCCTGGATACATCCTCAAGCTTATTTATTCTAGAGCCAGGTGCTGAATACAGACAATAGGTATCATTTCTTGAATCCATCCAGATGATGCCAGCATGCATTCCAAGTGGTGATTGCTCTGGTCTGGGTTCTCAGCAGAGACTGAAGTATCCAGAGTTCAGCTCCTTTCTGGTTTATTCTTCCTCCCTGCCCCTCCTCCTCAGCCTCCTGCCCTTCTTCTTTCACATTCTCCTCCACCTCCTCTTCCTTCTCCTCCATCTTCTATATCTTCTCCTTCCTCTCCTAGTCCTTCTCCTTTTCTCTCACCTCCTCTTCTTGTCTTACCAACACTTTCTGGGAATATTTATTCGAGAACCAGAGAGGATGAACAATAATAGTCATAATTTTTCAACTAGAAAGAATCCCTCCAAGCTCAGGAAACATTGGCGATGTCTTAAGGAATTTGAGGTTGTGTTTGAGCATTCCATGGTGAGTGGGACACCCCAGCCCTACAATTAAGGATTATCCAGGACCTATGACAATAGTATCAAGGTTGAAAAGAGATGTCCTTTAATAGGCAGATGATGAGCTTGCATTCCTTGGGTCAATCATATTTACCTAGGCACAAGAAGGAGGACGTGAAGCATGGCAATCAAGCATTGGACTTTAGTTCAGTGCTCTGATCACTAGGTAAGACCAGTACACACATTGGCCAAGAGTTTGTTTTCCTACTCCAGGTTGACCAGTTGATCTGAGTAAACCAGTTTGATTAAAAAAAAAGTTCTAAAATCACAATAGAAGAAATGTCTAGAGAGATCTAGAATGGGGAAACGGAGAAAAAGAAAAAGAGAAAGAACAAAAGCTATCCGTGGTTCATAAAACTCAGCAGGTGCATGATAGCTGTGCAATACTACCAAGCATGAAAAAATTAATTTTCATTCAGTAGTAACAGAATAATGTTTAAAAAGGTGGGGGCCAAGTCCTTGGGAATAGCTGCAGCCCAGCCAATAGCGTATGATGGACTCATGGGGGGAGGTGCTGTCTGTCACCGAGTCCTTGAAGCAGAAAAACAGTCATTTCAGAATTTGCAAATCAGCCTGCCTGCTTGAGTTTCTTTCTTTCTTTTTTTTTTTTTCCTATTTAAATGCATTCAAGAATGAACTAGACCGAGAGCCCTTCTTTGAAAATTCGAAGATAGGTTTATTGGTTCTCTTCCGACCTGAAGGGGGAAATGTGGTGGTGGTTGCAAAGAAAATGAAGTGTGCCCCCCCCCCTCTCTCTTTCTCTCTCTCTCCAGCTAATGAAAGGAAAATTCATACAGTGGAGGTGGAGTTTGGTGAAGGAGAGAGAATGAGGAGTAGTATATCACTTGCATTTCAGGCTCCACTACTGGGTGCCAGCATCAGAGAAAAAAAGGACCAGATTTCTCAGCAAATAAAAGTAGTGATTTTTCAGGAACAGTGTTGAGATCTGTAAAACTAGTCTGGAAAAGCTGCTCTAAAGACAGAGCCCTTGAATTATTACTGATAGAAGACATCTATCTGCCACCAGCAGTTGGACCCAAGTGGAGAAGCATCTCCAAGTTTGTTCTGAGGCAGATGCTCTGTGGGTTTGCCAAGTGTTATCAGGAGTTGGTGACTGTTGCTCACAGGAATCTGATTCTTTTTTTTTTTATGTTAACTTTTTTTTTTATTTTGAACATAGTGGCTTACATATTGTTGACAATGATATTTTAGGTACATATTTACATAAAATCAGGGGGGATTCCCATCACCAAATTGTCCTCCCTACACCTCCGTTTTTTTCCTACCACCCATATCCTCTTCCCTCACCCCCAGGGTAGCTAGGATATGTGGTCTCCTCTGTATCTAGCCTACTGATTCTTAACCTTTCATCTTTGGAGTTAGTAAGGGAGCTGGTCCAACCAGAAAAAATTGAAAGCAGAGTCAAAAACTAAGGCCTGGGGCCTGGAGAGATAGCACAGCGGCAGCGTTTGCCTTACAAGCAGCCGATCCAGGACCAAAGGTGGTTGGTTCGAATCCCGGTGTCCCATATGGTCCCCCATGCCTGCCAGGAGCTATTTCTGAGCAGACAGCCAGGAGCTACGCTGGATGTGGCCCAAAAACCAAAAAACAAAACAAAACTAAACTAAACTAAACTGAGGCCTGTCTCTTTTCCTTTCTAAGATGGAAGCATTTCTGAAAACACAGTATTAAAAATGAGTTAGGAATGTCAAAGTGGTAGTTTGTTGTTGTCTTCTGTCCCCTATTTAGAGAGGGGCTTGGTGTCACTCTTCCAGTCTAAGTTTCATTCCACACTTTTATTTCTTTTTTTGGGAGCCACACCCAGTGATGCTCAGGGCTTACTCTTTACTCTGTGCTCAGCAATCACTCCTGGAACTTCTAGGGGACCATATGTGGTGCCAGGGACTGAACTTGGGAGTGGGCAGTATGCAACACAAACACTTCCCTTCTGTTATCTCTCAATAATTCTCATTTCATAACCTCTGAGCCCATTTGCTTGTGAGCATGTGGAAAATGTCAACTGAATATTAATTTGCTGGTGAAATCCATGCCTCCTCCTTTATAGTTATTCTACAAATAAAATTCATGTTACTACTATTACTTTATTTATTTTTATATAAAATATTTATTTAAGTACTATAATTATGAGCATGATTGTAGTTGGATTTCAGTCATAAAAAGAACACCTTCCTTCACCAGTGCAACATTCCCACCACCAATGCCCCCCTCTCTCCTTCCCAATCCTTGCCTGTCTTTGAGACAGGCATTCTACTTCTCTCACTCATTAAGATTGTCATGATAGTTGTTAGTGTAAGTATTTCCCCAACTGCACCATTACTCTTTGTGGTGAGTTTCATATTGTGTAGGATTGGCTCACAATATAAAGCTCACAGTATGAATCTACTATTACTTTAATCACAGACATTTGTGCCCTGCATTTTCTTCTGCATGTTCTCTGGGTTCCAAGAAATAAGAACCCAAATTCACAGTATGTGTTTCTCTCTTACCTTCAATGGGACCTAGAGAACAAGAACCCAGAGATGGGACTGAGGGAAAGTTGCATGAACCCAAGATTAATTCCAACTTAGAATTGAATGCCACACTGTCAAGAATTGGCCTGGTGAAAAATAAAACATCAATATGATGCCTATTAACACCTAATACAGAGTCAAGCATGAATACATTTTCAATGAGAAATTTCTTCCATGACTTAATGGAAGAAAAGTTGGGAAAATTAATGTATAGATGAGTGGAAAATGAGCAGTGAATGGATCCATCACTACAGGAAAGAAGAGGAAGGTGGCTACATGCAGCAGTGATGGTGGGTGAGAACAGAAAGATGGGCCAAGTACAAATTTATATATGGTTAATTATGGTTATAACAACATGGTTATACAATGTTAAGGGAACACAGACATGACTGCTCTACTTCATCAGAAACCGATCTGGATAGGAACAAATAATTTGTAAACTAAGTCCATCAGAACTTGAAATCTGGAAATCTCAGGCACTTGAAGTGGATGAGTATTGTTTCCTTGTTTATTTTTCTCTTATACCTCAGCACTACTGCATGATCATGATGATAAGATCCCCTTAGACAATACATTTTCATCTGTGGAGAGGAAAACTCTATATCAAGTAACACATCCAACTTTTCATCTAAGTTATATTAATGTGTGATCATCTGTATGGAGTGGTTTCCTGAACAATCAGAGGAAACTAACTGAATGAGAGGTAAGTGAGAAATGGAGTTTATGGCTTCAAACATCAAGGGAATTTGAGGGAGTTTTAGACAAGGCTCATTAATACAGTTTTCTTGGAGTAACACCATGTTAAAAACCAGTCACCTCCCTGTCTGGAGACTCACTCTAAGTGGGAATTTATTGCAGATGAATTTTCAGGAAGCTATGATTGACTCAGATAAAGAAATTGAGCTAAGATAGCGTTCTGCATCTGCTATCAGATGTTTCTATCTGAAGTAATGTTTATGCCTCTCTAGTGAGTTTTTGCTTCTTTACTTCTATAACTTTGGTCCATTTCTTCTGTGATTTCAAAATTGTTCTTAGGACTCCATTCTACTGATGAGAGGTACTCCAAAAGGGCATTCAAACAACATGACCTGTTGAAAAGCTTCATGGAGAGTATCATGCTGAGTGAAATGAGTCAAAGGGAGAATCACAGACGTAGAATGTGGCACTCATCTACAGAATATTCAAAAAATAGTATAATAATACCCAAAGTTAATAGAAACAATGGGTTGGAAGTGCATTTAGGACAAAGAAGGGACCTCTATGGCAATAATAGTTGGAAATGATCACTCTGGACAAGAACTGGAAATTAAAAGGAAGTTAAGGTGTACTGATACCTCTTCAGTAATAGTATTGCAAGCCATGGTAGCTAAAGGGTTGGAGAGAGAGGAGGGATAAAAAAGAGGAGGAGGAAGAGGTGGAGAAGGAGAAAGAGGAAGAGGAGGAAGAGGAGAAAAAGGAAGAGAGGAGGAGAAGGAAGAAGGAGAAGAAGAAGAAGAAGAAGAAGAAGAAGAAGAAGAAGAAGAAGAAGAAGAAGAAGAAGAAGAAGAAGAAGAAGAAGAAAGAAAAAAGAAAAAAGAAGAAAGGAAAAGGAGGAGGAAAAGGAGAAGGAGGAGGAGAAGAAGAAGGAGGAGGAGGAGGAAGAGGAGAAGAAGAGAAGAAGAGGAAGAAGAAAAAGGAAGAGGAGGAGGAAGAGGAGGAGAAGGAAGACTGGTAAAGGGATAGGGGTTGGAACATTGTATAACTGCAACTCAACGATTACTTTTTTTTTTTTTTGTGGTTTTTGGGTCCCACCTGGCAGTGCTCAGGGGTTATTTCTGGCTCCAGGCTCAGAAATTGCTCCTGGCAGGCACAGGGGACCATATGGGGCGCCGGGATTCGAACCGATGACCTCCTGCATGAAAGGCAAACACCTTACCTCCATGCTATCTCTCCGGCCCAATTACTTTTAAAATCTATAACTTACAGTGATTTTTTTCAAGAAGTAGACAAAACAAATTTCAAGTTCCTTTTTTCTCTAAATAAATATATATAGATGTGTGTGTGTCTGTATACACTTTTTCTTTGGCTCACTCCTGGCAGTTCTCAGGGCTTACTCCTTGTTCTGTGCTCCAGGGATTACTCCTGGTGATGCTCAAGGGACCTTATAATGACAGGGTTTGAACCTGGGCAAGGCAAGTGCCCTATCCCCTATACTGTTGCTCCAGCCCCTCAAGTCCTTCCTTCCTTCTAAATCTATGAAGATTCCCAGAAAGAAAGGGATGGAGAGTCAGCTTTAGCCATTGCTCCCACTTCCCTACTTTCTGGACTTCAGTGAAGCTTTACTCTTCATACAAAAGTGGGGGTAATGATGTCTGACATTCCTGTGCACACTCAATAATGAAGCCTCATTCAACATCAATTAGTTCCCTTTTGAGTTTTAGTCTTGGAGTCTTTCTTCCCAGTCAATTAATTGAACTAATATAATGATATCTATTCTGGGAGATTACAGTGAGAATCCCAATAAGTAAACACTGTTACAATTTGGTGCAGAGGTTGATCATGTGGTAATTTCAGAAATTCTTTCTCTGCCCTTTTTTTCCTTTGCCCTTCCTTGGGAGAATCAGTTTTTATCAATAGATCTTTCTCCTCCTGAGTTTCAATAAATGTCCTTCCTTAGACCAGGAAAATGGTTCAAATGAATGAGTCAATGATTTTCATGTGGAAGACCCAAGCACAGAACAAGAAGCAGTTTCTGTGAAACTCTAAGTGTGGTCCTAACCTAAAACAAACAAACAAAAAACAGATCAAAAGAAAAAAATCTGGGAGCCAAACTGATAGCACAGTGGTAGGGCATTTGCCTTGCATGCAAATGACCCAGAATGGACCCAGGTTGGATCCCCAGCATCCCATATGGTCCCCAGCCTTCAAGGAGCAATTTCTAAGCACAGATCCTGAAATAACCCCTGAACACCACTGGGTGTGGCCCAAAAACAAACAAAAAATTTTTTCTTCTATATGTTTTAAGTAACTAGGAAGTATCTAAATCTTTCATACATCCACCAGATACTGAACTTGCAACAAAGATCATGAGAACCAAACAGCTCATCAGCTCAGAGACATCTGCTTATTGGAACCCATCTCCACTACTCTACATTCTACATTAACAGAGCTTTGCTTTTCTGGGAGATTCTTTCCCAGAAAGATTACTTTATTGCCTATTTCAGGAACTTCTTGATAATTTTGGTGCTTGAAGAATAGACTCCTCGGTTAACTCTGAGGAAATTTCTCAGCACAGTAAGTCACTCTACTGGCAACATGTTGGCTCTCCCAACCTGAAACAGGGTTCTCCCAGATATGGGTTTACCATGCCAGAGTTTGACATCACAGATTTCATCCCATTGTAATCATCTTTTCCCCTGCCTTGAAAAACCCACACTGAATGGGAAATGAGGCTGACATCATAAAATGCAACGTGGATCAAAAGAGAGACAGAGTGGAAGGGTTAAGGTATTTGCCTTGCATGTGGCTGGTCCCAGTTTAATACTTGGTCCTACCTATGATTCCTTGAGCACCACCAAGGGTGCCTCTTCAGGGGCCAGTGAGATGGTACAATGGGTCGGTCCATTTCCTTGCGTGTAGTTGACCCAGGTTCAATACCTGGTACTCCTATGGTCTCCTAATGACCTCCAGGAATGATCCCAGAGCACAGAGCCAGGAATAAGCTCTGAGCATTATCAAGTGTGATCCAAAGCCAAATAAGAAAAAAAGACTAGCCTCTAAACACAGTGTAACCCCTGAGCACTGGGTAGACTCCAAAAGACCCCCAATAAATGACTAAAAATCAATCTGTCAATTCCTCAAAAAATTAAAAACAGAAGCCCCATATAATTCAGCTATCCTACTTCTAGACTTATCCCTCAAATTAAAATGTCATGTAATAGGACACATGTAATAGGAGACTTGATGTGCAATATTTCCTTTCTCAACCTTTTAGGTCCCAAAAATGCTTTGTAAAATAGGAAGCAAACGGGGCCGGAGCGATAGAACAGCGGGTAGGGCGCTTGCCTTGCACGCGCTCGACCTGAGTTCGGTCACCGGCATCCCACATGGCCCCCCATGCATGCCAGGAAGGCGTCCTGAGCAAAGCTAGGAAGAGCCCCTGAGCATAGCCGGGTGTGGTTAAAAAAAAAGACAAAAAAAAAAAAAAAAAGGAAAAAAAGACCAAAAAAAATAAAATAAAATAAGGAAAAAATAGGAAGCAAACATATCTTGTTCCTGGAGACAAAGAAGGGGGAAGTTGTTGTGCAGAAATTTATTGTCCATTTTCTGCTCATCCTGAACATCTGTCATGGACATCTCATTCTGTTTTCTGGTTCCAAGATTCTCTATGGGGCTAGTTTGTTCTCAGGTTGAGGTAGGACCTCAATGCTGGTTCCTTGTTGAGCTGAATTGTTAGAAGTAAGTTCAAATTCCTGAGCGCGGAGTACTTGAAAATTGAATAGATGATTTGCATACTAAATCAATGCTTAAGGAGTTAAGGAGATAAAGTTAAGTAGATAGATCTGGGTCTTTTACCATCTGGTTGCTTCTGGTGTACAATGACCTGGTCATGTCCTCACCAGAATCAGAGTTCCTGGTTTGGAATCTACAGGTGACACCCTGTCATCTGTGTCCCCTTGTTTGGGCTTGATATTCTGTGAACTGTCCCTAAGCCTCTCGAGGACTGAGCTCCATGTCTCAGTGTCATCTGGGTTTGCTTAGTCTTTGGCAATAACATGTGCAAGTGCATGATCTCCCAGCTACCATCCCACCTGTCTGAGCTTAGAAGAAGAGGCCAGGGGGTTCCTTATATCTGCTACTATATCCCACACACAGTTGGCCCATCAACATGTTTATGTTAGATACCATTTCTGGGAGTGAGGTTTAAAGCAGCCAGTTAGATTCATTCATTCTCCTAGTGCCCTATCCCTCCACTTCTCTGTATCCAAAATACCAAAGGAAGTTGCAACTCAGATCCCAGTTGCCCTTGGCTTGCCTTGTCCTGTCTGCATTACCTAAGGGAGAGGTGGTATTTTATGATTCCAACACTTGAAAACACGGAGCCAGGTTCCTGAGGAAGCCAACACAAATGAGCAGGCATCTAAGATCACTGGTGGTTTTCTGAATCACCCCCCATTACAGCCCTTCCTTTGCATCTGGACAGTCCAAGCAGCTGCCATTACTCCCTTTGGAGTAATCATTGCCAAACTCATCCAACCTTCCATCCTGGCTGAGATGTGGATTGGCAACTGCCTTAAGTACAACCGCCTGTGCCTTTGCTCTGACACCAAGTGGGCTTTTAAGGGAATTCCAACATCTTCAAAATATTCCCTAATGGAACAGAGGCTCAAAGAAATAGTAGTGCTGGGGTTCAGAAAAGATCAATAAGAGGGGAGCTATAGTACAGTGGGTGGGGCATTTGTCTTGCATATGGTAATCCCAAATTTGATCCTTGCATTCCTTAAGGCCCCTACTGTCATTGTCATTACCACATTGTCAGCAGTAATTACTGAATGCAAAGCTAGGAGAAACTTTGTTCCCTAGTGATGCTTAGATTCCATGTGATTAGACAGTGACTGTCCAACCCAGAACCCTAGATCTCAGACATAAACTGACACAGTTCTCTGCAACAGCCCCAGGTACCAAACTCCCTCTGGGACATTCTTAATTCTGCTCTGACACCAACACACACCAATTTTGATATGACATCCTGATAATGAGGATATGGCAACAACTTGATCTAAGAGCAGATGATATCAGAAGACATATTATCCTTTGATCTGTGCAAAAGCCAAGATCACTAACTACAGAAGACTGACTGTGACAACCATGACTGGTCAGAATTTATCCTGGACCAATAAAAAAGGCCCTAGTCTAGGCTTTAGCCTACGATCTGTACAACAACCAATATCTCTAATTCCAGAGGTCTGACTGTGACAACTGCAATCGAACAGAACAAAATGAAACAAAATGAAAGACTCCATCCTAGGCTTTGTCCTAGGATTGGTGCAAAAACCAAGACCACCAATTACAGAAAACTGATTAAAACAACAGTGATAGAACAGAACTTCTAGAACTGTAAAGAAAGACTCCATCCTAGGCTTCATCCTATGACCTGTGCAAATACCAAGATCTCTAGTTACAGAAGCCTGATCTTATCATCCATGACTGAGCGAATAGTTTCCAGACACCAAAAAAAACCTAGGGGAGAGTAAAAGAACAAGTATGGAACCTGGAGTTATGCCCATGACAGTATACCTATGCGAAGAAGAAGAAGAAGAAGAAGAAGAAGAAGAAGAAGAAGAAGAAGAAGAAGAAGAAGAAGAAGAAGAAGAAGAAGAAGAAGAAGAAGAAGAAGAAGGAAGAAGAAGAAGAAGAAGAAGAAGAGGAGGAGGAGGAGGAGGAGGAGGAGGAGCACAAATTAATTTTTAGTTCTTATTGTTTTTTGTTTTTTCTTTTGTTTTATGTTTTGTGTTTAATTTCAGGACTGGAATTATTGTTTGATTGTTGCCTTTATTGCTATGGTGCTTTTCAGGTATTTACTTTGATTTTTGTTTGTATTGTTGTTATGTTTTTTCCTTTTTCCCTTTCTTCTCTTAAACCTATATTTATAGTCTCTAGAAGGACTCCTCTCATTTTGTGCTTGTTCGATTTTTGCCCCCCCTCCTTTTCCTTTTCTTCTTTCCTCAAACAGAACCACATAACTTGAACCATGTTGTTCTGCCTCAGAAACTGAGGGAGAAATAATGGAGGGTACCAAGACCAAACAGTTGTATGAACATTAAGTAGAAATAAAAAATGATCAGACTTAGGTACCAAATCCAAAGCCAACAGGATAGATACCCAATCTACAACAAGCTAGACACAGAGGGGACCACTTATAATAGCAGCCTGGGGGCAAAGGAGAAGGATATGGGATGCATGCTGGGAACGAGGGTAGAGGGAAGACAACATTGGTGGTGGGAATGCCCCGATTCTATGTCACTATATACCTAAAATCTTACTGTGAATGATTTGTAATACACTTTGGTCAAAATAAAAATTATTATAAAAAAAAAGGGTAGTCCATCCAACACTCCCCCCAGCCTTTCATCCTAACAGGTGCCTATTTGAGTTTGGTTATTAAAGTTTGGGTCTCATGATTTCAATGTTGCTGACTGTATGGTTCGAATATTTATCTCTGCTCTTCCTTCTCATCACCAATGCACCTGAATCCCCCTGACCCCTGTCCTCTTTTTTCTTTACATCTGTCTTTCTCCCCATCTACTCTATTTTTTTTTACCTTCTCCTCATTATACTATGAGGCCAAGAGTGTTCTTTCTTGACAGCCCCCATTTAAACTATGGCATTCCCTCATGCTGTTATTTCAAATGACACATAAAAGTGATATCAATTGTATTTATCCTTCTTCTTTTGGCTTATTTCATTTAACATGATATCTCCTAGTTCCATGCATGTTGCAGGGAATGTCAAGATTATATCACTGTTTACAACCATGTAGTATTTGTGTGATCTCCATGATCTACTCTTCTGTTGTTGGGTATCTAGGTTGATTCCAACTCTTAGAACTGAGTGCTATGATAAATAGTGGTGTGCGTACATCCTTTAGAATGAATGTTTTCTTATTCTGGGAATAGATACTAAAGAAGTGTAATTTCTAGATCCTCTAGCTGCTCAATTCTGAGTTTACTGAGAGAACCCTCCATACTGTTGTCCATGGGGTTGAACTAGACAACAGTCTATGGAAGGACTTTGTGGGAAATAAGAGTAAGCAGGCTCCCAGGTGCATGCATCTTTGTTATGGACAAGGGAGCGAGCCACAGAGGACAATCACATCACCTTCACAATAAGACACAGCCCTGAGTCTCCTTATAGAGCTAGAGAGTTCCACCACCCCATGTGGTGTGCTATCCTGAGGGTTCTGCTGTCTGGGATCTCTGAGGACACAACTGAGTGTGGACCCTAGTGTGTGCAAACCCAAGCCATGACAGAAGCAGCATCAGTGAATGGAAGGGAAGGGAGGGAATGAATATCTATTTGTTTAAAAGGAGGGTGGGAGCTGGAGCAATAGTACAGCAGGTAGGGCTCTTGCCTTGCTTGTGGCAGGTGTGGGTTTAATCCCCAACATCTCATATGGTCCCCAAAGCCTATTAGGAGCGATTCTTGAGGACAAAGTCAGGAGTAACCTCTGAGCATTGCCAGATATGGTTAAAATAATAATTAATAATAATAATAATAAATGTTTTAAAAGAAAGGAAAAATATCACTATAAATACAAGGTTGCTGAGAAATCAAGCCAGCTCTAGAGCCAGAAAAAATTCTCTCTTTATGCCATGCATGAGCCAACTGTTTGCTCCCTCAAGAAATAGTGATCCTTGAGCACAGAGCCAGGAGCAAGCTCTGAAAACTTCAGGGTGTGTTTCATACCCCCCATCCAACAAAGAGTTCTCCCTCCTAAAGAATTCCTATTTATCTCTCAAAAAACATTCTCTGAGGACTAAGAACACACATGTGGGGACATCCATGTTGTCAGAATGCCCTTCCACCCCTCCTGATGCATACCCTTCTATGAGTATCATTTGTTTTTACAATTACCACTGTAATGATTTCCTTTTCAGAACTCCATCAAGGTTCCCATTGCATAGGTTTGATCCTAAAGCACAGATGTGAGTGGGAAACCCTAATTATCACCAGGGAGGCACTGGGGAAAGTGAGGCCACCTGCTGTGGTTTGTTAATGAGGCACTAAATGACTTTCAGCCAAAGTCAAGTTTGTCAAGACAGGTACAGCAAAGCATCATCTATGCAGGTTCAAAGAAAAGATGATTGCAAAGCGCCAAGATCATTTCTAGCACAGCCCACAGTTCATGGAGAATACAGTCTCTCTAAAAAAGGATTCTCTCCTTTTCAGAGATAATGACTTCAGAAGCATGGCTAGTGTGTGCTGTTCTAGGGTTTTAAAGACTAAAATCTCAGAGATGAAAGTCACCCCAAGACCAACAAAATTCTCTTACCTTCCACAGATGGGCACATTCCACTAAAGTTCAAAGGAGAAGCACATTGAACAATGAATTTGAGTCTTTGCCATTTCTCTTTTCCATTTCCTCAGCTGGGCTCATAGACAGTTGTGTTTTACAAGGCACATCGGAAATGAAGAGGAGATCAATCCCACTGCTGAGTGAGAATCTGGGTCAATTTTATAGATTCACATCCCCAGAATATCCACGTAGGTACAAAATTTCGAGTACTGGTGCAAAGAAAAGGCATTTCTGTTCTCAAGATAACCTCATAGATTCTATGTTTACAGAACTAGAGATGGAAAATATCCAACGTCTTTACCACAATCAATGTTGTCTTGCAGAAGCTTCTATGGGAGGCACTTTGTCCTCTAAAAAACCTCCTTACACAGATTTCCCCAGTCAAGGTTGTGGCCTCATTTCCACTTGGGTTCAAATAAAATCAACTTAGCAAGATCCAACAGAACCAACTGGATAATAATAATAATAATAATAATAATAATAATAATAATAATAAAGCAGTTCTGGCTTTGGGCTCTGCAGAGAGAGAGAGCACATGGCAGAGAGAGACCGTGAAGCAAAAAGTAGGCTGACTCCAGTTAATCTTTTGACTGGCTTGGTATTATTTCTCTGCTACTACCCTGCTTCAATCAGACCCATCCACCTAAGGGGTTAGAAACACTGTGCCTGGGGTGGTCTTTCCACTCATGGATATTTTTATTTTTTACAATCAGGATCCCAACAGAACTGGCTCACCAGGGACCCAACAGAACTAGCTCTTTGGTTTCATTCTCACTCATCCACTTGGCTCCATCACTGGAAACTGTGTGGCTTTGGGACACGGGTTTTAATTGCCTTATATGTGCTTGGATGCTCAGTGAAGGAGTCGAATACAAGAGGTTCTCTCTTAGCTATTGTGAAAACAAAGAAGTTGGACAGCTGAGGCCACAAGCGTTTATTTTACAGCTTCCTTCCCATCAGCCTGTTTCTTTCCCCACAACTCCATGTTGATACTAATGCAGTGGCCTGGTAAAGTCTTACCCCTTTATAAATATTGCCTCACTTTGGGTGCTAAATGAAAAATATCTCAACCAAAACCTCTCATAATTTTTTAAAAAATTTATTGAAACCATCGTGATTTACAAAGTCTTTCATAGTTGGGTTTCAGACATAGAATGTTTCAGCACCAAACCCACCAGCACTGTTGACCTCCCTCCAGCTATATCTCCAGAATCTATCCCATGCCACCAGCCCCTGTCTCCCAGCCTGAGAGCATAACAGGTCCATTTTTAATTTTGATTGTTCAAGATTGGGTCTCATGATTTCATTGTTGTTACTATGGCTTGGATATTTAGTTCTGTCATTTTTTTTACAGCACTAATGTTCCTGAGACCCCTTGGTTTCCATTCCCACCCTTTCATATTTGTAAAATCTCTCCTATTTTTTCTTCTAGCACTCAGTTACAAAATATATAGTAAGCCCCAAGTTAGGGCTTACTCCTGACTCTACACTCAGCCCAGGGAGGAGGTTGGGTGCCTCTGGGGTCCTAAGGGTGACCCTTTAGGTGCCTGACATAAGGGGATGTAAAGATTCAGCACAAGAGCCCATGACCAGAGAGCTGGATGAATGACAGGAGAATAGAATGTGACTGTGCAAATGGTCTCTTCATCCTCCGTGACCCTTCAACTGGATACCTGTGGACTGAGGCCTGAGCCCTGCCAGGAAGACTTGGAACAGAAGCCAAGTAAACTACCACAGAGTGACTCCATTACAGTCTGCACACAATGAGGAGAACAGAAGGTGGCTGTGCTGAAGGGTTTCCACTGTGTGAAGGCGACCATAAACAAGACAGAGAGACAGATGGGCCCTCAGAAGGTAGCTCCATGGTACCAGCAATTCAGGATGGATGTCTAGACTTGACAAAGTTCTTTCAATTAAAAAATATGACCAGCAAGGCTTGTAGGTGGGCTGCACAAAAAGGAATGGGGCCTGAACCCTGCTAGCACAGAGAGGCTGACAGTTGTTAGGAAGGAAGAGGAAGTGGAGTGGACAGAGGGAAGGGCGGGAAAACTGGGAACATTGGTTGAAGAAAATGTGCCCTGGTGAACTCCATCATGAATAACTTCATAATTGTAAAAATAAACAACTATTATGGACAAACTTGTAAAATGCAGTATTTAAATAAAGTAATTTTTTTAAAACTAAATATTGAGAGAGGAAGTGGAAGCAATGAAGGAAAAATCACCTCAAAATGTTTAACATATTTAGAGGCCAGAGCAATAGCGTAGTGGGGAGAGCTTTTACCTTACAGGCAACAGATCCAGGTTTAATTCCTAGCACCCCATTTGGTCCCTCAAGCCTACCAGGAGTGGTTTTTTTTTTTTGTTTATATGTTTTTTTGTTTTTTGGGGGGGGGTTTTGGGTCACACCCAGCTGCGCTCAGGGGTTGCTCATGGCTCTGCGCTTAGAAATCACTCCTGGCAGGCTCGGGGGACCATATGGGATGCCAGGATTTGAACCAACATCCTTCTGCATGCAAGGCAAATGCCCTACCTCCATGCTATCTCTCCGGCCCCTATCAGGAGTGATTTCTGAGTACAGAGCCAGAAGTAATTTCTGAGCACCACTCGGTGTGGCTCCCAAAAAACAAAGAAATTAAAAAAAAAAAGATAACAAATCAACAAAAAATATCCAGCATGTGGTTGGGAAGACACATCCCCAACTGTATGTATGTCTCAAAGGGTGCCAAGAGCCCCTGAGGCTAAGCACCCATAAATATGCTCACATGAGTCAGGGTGGGAAGGCATTGGGGTGTGCATGTGTCGATGTGCCCAAGCAGAGAATGAAGGGGCATTTGACATGGAAATCACCTGTTTCAAAGGGAGCTTAGAGAGACAGAGCTACCTAAGGATGGGCGGGAAGCTCAAGTTCATAGATCAATATAGTACTCACTAGCACTAAAATATCCACCAGCACCAACAGTGGCATTCTAGGGACACCACATCATTGGAGGGTGGGTAACAACTCCCCCATGCCCAGGGGCTGTTCCAGGCACTCTGCTCATACTGGGGAGCTAACAGAAGCTGGCTTTATGCAAGGCAAGCAAATGCTTCCTTAGCTTCCAGTATGCTTTCTCCCATCATAGAAATACATGTCTTGGGGCCAGAGAGACAGCACAGTAGTAGTGTGTTTGCCTTTCATGTGGCCAACCCAGGTTGAACCCAGGTTCAAAATCCAGCATTCCATATGGTCCCCCAAAGCTGGCAGGAGCGATTTCTGAGCACAGAGCCAGGAGTTATCCCTGAATGCTCCCAGGTGGGAGGGAAGGAAGGAAGGAAGGAAGGAAGGAAGGAAGGAAGGAAGGAAGGAAGGAAGGAAGGAAGGAAGGAAGGAAGGAAGGAAGGAAGGAAGGAAGGAAGGAAGGAAGGAAGGAAGGAAGGAAGGAAGGAAGGAAGGAAGGGAGGAAGGAAGGGAGGGAGGGAGGGAGGGAGGGAGGGAGGGAGGGAGGGAGGGAGGGAGGGAGGGAGGGAATTGGGCCCAGAAATAGCACAGGGGAGGGCACTTGCCTTGCACACAGCCAACCCAGGTTCTATCCTCTGCATCCCAAATGGTCCTCCATACCTGCCTGGAGAGATTATTTATAGCAGAGCCAGGAAATACCCCTAAGGTATCAGGTGTAACCCAAACAAACAAACAGACAAAGATAGAGGTGATGCTTTGAGGAAGGACTTTGAGGAAAAGGGTAAGCTGCATAGGGCCAAGGGGCAAGATGAGGGTTTGCAGAACAATTAAATTCTCCAAAGCATCCTCAGGGCTCTGGGTCAGGAGGCAGCCCCAAAATTGACCTGGCCTTGAGTAAAGGGGTTGTTGATTCTTCATAATCTTTCTCCAAGAGCCACTGGCTGGGCTCTACTGTGCCTCCTCCCCTCCAGCCTGGAAAGAGATGCTGCCTGCCTGGAGGCTCCCCACAGCAAGAGCATCGGAGTTCCTAGTGAGGTCAACACTTCCTGGGGGACCAGGGTCCCCTACACTCCCTGGAAAGGGAGTTCCCCAGCATCACCTGCAGATGCAAACACTTTCTGATCTGCTAAAGGACAGAGAGGGGAGGAGGGAAGAGAGACAAGCTTCTCAGACACAGCGCTTAGGAGATGGAATCGAAATAGATGAAGATGATGATGACAACGATGACAATGATAATGCTGATGATCCTAAGCTCCGTTTGGGGGACTTAGATAAGACCCAGCGCTCACATTGCCCGCCCAGCCAAGGGGACTCCGATTTAGAAATGAGGATGAGCATCCTGCCCCCTGCTGGCCAACGGCCGCTCGGACAACCTGCAGGCTGCAGAGGAGCTGCCCGCCGACGTCCAGGTGTGTCAGAACAAAGGGCCAGAGGAATTCAGAGAAGGGCTCTGGGAAATAGGCCAAATAGGCCAGCTAAGGTGGGGAAAGCAAAAGCTCCCTTGAATGGCACCGCAGGATAGAAGAATTTCCACACTTCCCTCTGTGCAATACATAGGAAAAAAGCAGAGAAAGAGAGAAAGAAGTGAGTCTGGACATGGTGAGCTAGGATGTAAGTTGGAAACCGTTGGTCCTAAATTACCAGAACCCATGACTGCGACAGCAAAGCACCCTCAGACAGAAATAGATCACTGCCTGGCAGAGAGGCAGAGAGAGGGATTCAAGCAGAAACCATAGGTCAGGGAAAGGGGGACCTCCCTGGGTTTTCGTGTAGGGAAGATGCTTCAGCTGATGGTGGTTCTGCCTTCCCCTGGGAAGAGACAGCCCTCCTCAGCCTCCAGTACACACACATGCCCACAGACACACACATACAGGTGTGAGTGAACGGGCATCCATGTACCACCAGAGGTAAGGCAAATTTATATCTTCGTGCTGGTGAACCACTCATGTCAACTTGAGCACACTCATTCAACTATGACACATTCATGTCAGCTGTGTACGACTCATGTCAGCTATGTGCACACTTGGGTCAGTTATGACACACTCATGTCAGCTATGTGTTTTTTGTTTTGTTTTGTTTTGGGGCCACACCCGGCGTTGCTCAGGGGTTACTCCTGGCTGTCTGCTCAGAAATAGCTCCTGGCAGTCACAGGGGACCATATGGGACACCAGGATTCGAACTAACCACCTTGGGTCCTGGATCGGCTGCTTGCAAGGCAAACGCCGCTGTGCTATCTCTCCGGGCCCAGCTATGTGTTCTTTAATGTCAATTATGCATGCTCATTTCAGCCATGTGCACACTCATGTCAGCTATGTGCATATTCATGTCAGCCATACGCATACTCATGTCAGCTGTATGCACACTCATGTCAGCTATGTACACACTGGTGAACTATGTGCGCACTCATGTCGATATGATACTCATGTCATCTATATGCATGCTCTTGTCAGCTGTGTGCACACTCGTGTTATCTATGTGCATATTTATGTCAACTATACGCACACACGTGCCAGCTATGTGGACACTCATGTCAACTATGTGCACATTCATGCCAGTTATGTGCATACTCTTGTCAGCTATGTGCATCATGTCAGTTATGACACACTCATGTCAATTATGTGTACCAGTAGATTGCACAGGTGAGCACACATATGAATCCATAGGCACACCCATGTGCATGTGTAGATTACATGTGTTTCATATCGTGCATTCGTGTGTGTTGTACATATGTGAATAGGCATGTTTTCTATAGGTGTCCATGCATTTTAGGTTACAGACAGAGATACCAGCTCATGCATGAACTCTTACAGGCTCACATGTATGCATTTGTATACTGTCAAATAAGTCCCCACATTGTAAAATCACTTCACACCCTCAGGCAAAGGGATCTGAGGAAGGGTAGCAACAAAGAATCAATAAACCAAGCCAGTCAGGAAAGTCATGGAGTGAGGGGCCTTTTGCCTCATGGTCTCTCTATGCCCCAAGCCAGACTGACTTCTCTTTATTAAACCAGTACTTCACCCAGGTAGTGCAGTGAGATCCAGGTGGACTTTTACATATCAAAGAACTAGATGAAAAGGAAAGAGGAAGTTGGGGATTTGCCTTTGTTTTGGGTAAATAGCTAGGTGTCATCTTTCAGTGTACATGTGTGTGCATTTAGGTTGAACTCTGGCAAGTGTTTGTATGTTTTTACATGTGTGTACACACATGTCTTTGTGTGGACATGCTCAGAGAGGCATAGTCACAGAATGTCTTCTCTTTCAGGAACTAAGTTTTGAGTCTTCGGCTCAATAGAATAAGTTGGGGCCCATTCTATGACTCAGGACCAAATCACCACCCCAAGTGTTGAACAGCTACACGGGCTTCCACCAACAGCTATTGCAGGGATGGCGAACACACGGCTCCTGGCCAAAATGAATGTGGCTCTTTGCCTCTTATCATTATTTTGTATACTGTGGCTCTTTGCCAAGTTTGGATTTTGTTCTGCTGCTTCTGAGGAGGGACTTCTGAGGAGACATCTCCGAGCGTGGAGTCCCGCCCCCAGGCTGCGTCCTCCCATCTCCCATCACTCTGAAACAACTGCACAGGCCAGCGAGCAGGGGTAACATGTGTGTCACGTCTTGCCGTTAGTTCTTAGTGTGGAGGACGCAGCACACCCTCACCATCACTGCAGGATTTTTACCCTCACTCAAAATGGCAAAATGCAATATGTGTTTAATAGATTATTGTTAAAATTATATGCTTTTGTGAGTGTTTATCTGTTTTGGCAGATCACTGTGTGGTGTGACTCTCTGACTCTCACAGTTTAAAATTTTGGCTCTTTGTGTTGAACTTGTTCGCCACCCCTGAGCTATTGTCTTGTCTGAGCCTAGACAAGGATCTGGGTTCAGGAAGCACCAGACTCTGTTTCCACATCCTCCCAGTATACAGACAGTTCCCATCCTTTTCCCTCACTCAAAAGAACCTGCCTGCTGTTTCCTTCAGAGTGTCACCCTGTTGGATCTGCATACATCACCCCCACTCCCCAACTGAGCAAGAGACTCATAAGCCTGTTCCCTGGGTCAGCAGCAACAGCATCTGGAAGAACAAGCTAGTTCTCAATCGGTGCAGCCTTAAAAAAGGCATTTGCAGGCCTGAGAGAGAACACAAAGAAAAAGCACTGGACTTGTTACCATGTTGGCCTGGGTCTAATCTTCAGCACTTCATAGAATCCCCTGAGCATTACCAAGAGTGATTCATAAGCACTGAGCCAGGAATAAGCCTTGAACACCTCCAAGTATGGCCTCCAAAACCATAAAACCTAAAACAAATGAAGACTATTTGCATTGCCAACAAGTTCCTTCTGCAGACTGTGGTTCTCAGTGGATGGAGTGGGGCCCCTGAGGAATGTCCAATGCCAGCAAAGAAGGCAGCCTACTGACAGCCGGCCCTGGGATAGCCAGATGGGCAACTTTACTACAGCTCTAAGAGTCACCGTGTCCTTGAACTGGGTCACATTGCAATAATCCCAAATTCCTTTTCCCTCTTGGTTATTGTGCTTTGGAGTTTTCTTTTTCTGAAGACTCTGCCACCACAAACCCAAACCTTGATAAATAGAGAAGAAACAGCCCCAAAGAGGCAGCAGGAACGAATTACCAGACTCACCCAATCCAAGGAGACTCTGGGCTTGACTCCAGGTTCTGCAGCATGAAGGGGCAGCCCTACAAATGCCTGTTCTCAGCATAGATGCTTCTAGAGAGAGGAAGAACTGTACCAATCTGGGACATGCTGAGCCGGGGGTAGCGAACAAGTTCGACACAAAGAGCCAAAATTTTAAACTGTGAGTGTCAGAGAGCCACACCACGCAGTGACCTGCCAAAACAAACACTCACACAAAAGCATCTAATTTTAACAATAATCTATTAAACACATATTGTATTTTGCCATTTTGAGTGAAGGTCAAAATCCTGCAGTGATGGTGAGGGTGTGCTGTGTCCTCCACACTAAAAACTAACGACAAGATGTGACCCAACACGTGACACACGTGTTACCCCGGCTCGTTGGCCTGTGCAGTTGTTTCAGAGTGATGGGAGATGGGAGGACGCAGCCTGGGGGCAGAACTCCACGTTCAGAGATCTCTCCTCAGAGGTCCCTCCTCAGAAGCAGCAGAACAAAATCCAAACTTGGCAAAGAGCTACAGTATACAAAAGAATGATAAGAGGCAAAGAGCCGCATTCATTTTGGCCGGGAGCTGCATGCGGCTCGAGAGCAGCGTGTTCGCCACCCCTGTGCTGAGCGAAGCTCCTCACCCATGTGGAGAATACAGAATCCTTCCTGGCCACAAGCTACCATGAGTCAGGGGAAAGCTTGAGACATGGGGATTGGGGCTTTCTGAACCTCCCTGGATTTCAAACTCTGTTTCTCCTGTCAGTTTGCGCTTGGGAACTGATTCCCCAAGAGGCTGGAACCCCCTGCAGTCAATGTCTTGCAGGAGAAATGGAAGCAGATGCTGGCAAGATGAAATGATCAGATGTGCTCGCTGGCTGTGTGTACGCTGAAGGATGTATAGGAAAGTTCCTGGTCTCTGTTGCTTAAATATAAAATATATTGAGTTCTGTTGTGTTGGGGGGGGGGGGTTCCTTTTTCAGCTCAGCCTGGTGCCTGCAGCCCCTTTGCCTGGTGTGTCTGCAGGTTGCAGGGTAATGGCAGGAAAATGATCCACAGGCAGTCAATTGAAGTTTCAGGAGAAATCCAGCTTTATTTCAAAGCCCAATCCGCCATGTGCATTTCCTCACATGGCCTTTAAGCTAAGCAGCCTCTTTCCTACTCTTCTCCATCCTAACTGCTCCCAGCCCCTCCCCCCAGGCAACCCCTTAATTGCCAACACAGACCCCTCCCAGCTGTGGTATGTCTGACCATCCAGGTGAGATTAGCATATGGAATTGAGGGAGAGGTAACAGTCCCCACATGTTAGTGGAGGAGACAGAAAGGAGTTGAGCTGAGAGCTGGGCATCCAGGAAGAGGGACTAATGGTGCATGCAGACAGACACTCTGACACTTCCCTGGAGATTTGATGAACTAAATGGTGAGAGTGTGGTTTAAGTTCCAGAGGCCAAACTGAGAACTGCATGATCAGAGACAAAAGCAATGACTAATTCAGTTTCTCTGGGTCATGGTCCTACCTTGGTCAATGCCAGTTCCCAGACCAAACACTTTGCCTCTCACCAAACTTGCCAGGTTATAGACTATTTCCTGTGGAAAAATAAGGCAGATGAGGATGTACAAATTGCTTCCCCCATCCCCAAAGATGCTACATCATAAACAAAGACTGGCAGAATAGCCTGGAATCCAAGAGATGAACAGATCTCCACCATTCATAGGAACAAAGGCTTGGGAGCTAAATTCAACTCAATTATAAAACAATAAAGTTACGTTTCTGCACACCAGAGTTTTATGGTTGAGAATTCTGCACCCACCATACAAGAACTGGAATTGCAAATCAAGGCACTATGTAATATATGCCAGAGCAGCTCCAGAAACAATATGGTATTTCAAAACTGGAGAAAGCGAATCTGCTGGAGTTTTAGAACCAGTCTCTGTTTTTAGTGCAGATACTCTATCTTCTAGATTACCTGACACTTTTTTCTCAAAGCCTCAAACTGGAACTGTTATGATTTTTTCTGCTGCAAGTGACAAAAAAACGCTATATCAAAGCAGCTAAAGAAACAGGTTATTTATTTGTTCACAAGATGTAAGAGTCCTAAGAGATCTCTTGGGCTTCAGGTACAGTTTGACCTGAGCTCAAATGACTGGGATGGCACTGTGCTCACAAGATATTGTCTCCATTCCAACCCTATTTTTTTCCCACACATGTGACAGCAGGAAAAAGAAGCATAGTTCTCTGACAACAGAAAAAAAAAAAAAAAACCAAAACACCTGGAAATAGAATCTCTTTAGATTCAGTATACAATCTGTGTCATGTGACAAGGAGGAATCCAATCCATGGTTTGGATTGGAATATGCAGACTGGCTGATCTGAGAACACTGGTACAGTGCTCCCAAAGGGGCCAGGACAAGATGTGAAAGCCAAAGCATGTCCTGTCCAGTACTCTGTCCTGATCATAACACACACTTGGGTCACCTTCTCTGCCACAGCAGACACTATTCCTGAGGCTGGCCATTCTTCCATTTGTCTTCCTACCAAAGACTCCAAGGCTTTGATGCAATCTCTGGATTAGTTAATTATTGAATTCATTCCTCAGGTTCCAACCCTAGATCACTAGTGAGATGTGAGTTTGGAGTCAAAGGCGGTATAGAAAATAATTCACATACACATGCATGTAATGAGGAAAAGTTTGGGAAGAATTCCCCATGTTACCTTCACTCCTATTAGCCAGCCAACACTCCAAGATTCTTTCTGGAACTCTGGAAAAACAAAAGGGAAAGACCTTTATTCCTTTCCAACCAAGCCTTTTATCTGAGGGGAAAACGTCACACCTGGAAGGTGGGATCATCCGGTTTCCCCTTCAATCCAAAGTGCTCAATTCAAAGATAATGCCATCCAATGAGTAACAATGTGTATACAGATTGAGGTTGAAACAGACAAATCCTGTTAGTTTCTTTTCCCCTGGACAAGGAAACACACACACACACACACACACACACACACACACACACAAAATAGGCATCTTTTCTCTCTTCTTCTAAGGACACCAGTCCTATCAGATTAGTGCCTCGCCCGCCCTTGTGATCTCATTTCATCTGAATCACTTATTGAAGGGATTTATCTTCAATACCATCAAAACAAAGCTTAAATGTTATCACATGAATTGAATGGAATTCAGAATTCTGACCATAATACTATGCGAATAACAGAGGTTGAATATCTCTTGCTTAAAACCCACACACCCAGAAACAACAATATTTATACCTAGCCCATATTAACAGTCACCAGAATATTTTGTGATACTATCATAGGGTAGTTCCAACAGAAATCTTGCAGGACACTATCTAAAATTTGTCATACCACCTAGATATTTCCTTGACCTCTCTTGCACCTAAGGAATTAATCTGATGACTTGGCTTATAGTGTCAGTATATTAATGAACTTTGCTGTGTCTAGAACCCAGATTATCATACCTAGGATTGGGTAAGGACATCTAGCTACCTATCGAAGGGACTGGCAAGAAATGGAGTGGTTGTTCTTGGAAGGACTGCACATTTCTCTGCATCCCTGGTTTCTCTAGGTTCACAGGGTTTATCCTTTCTTTGTCTCTCTTTCTTTCCTACTTGCTTGTTTTCTTTCCTTACTTGCTTTCTTTACTAATTTCTTTTTTTGCTTTCTTTCCTTCCTTCCTTTCTTTCTTTTCTTTTTCCTTCCTTTATGTCTTGCTTTCCTTTCTTTTCTTGCTTTTCTTCATTCCTTCTGTTTTTTTGCTTTTCTTCCTTCGTTCTTTTTTCTTGTTTTCCTTCCTTCTTTCTTTCCTTCTCTCTTTCTTTCTTTCTTTTCTTTCTTTCTTAGGTGGGATTCTTGTTTGGCCATGCCACAGTGAGCAGGGTTTATTACTGGCTCTGAATTTAGTGATCACTTTTGGTTGTGTGTGCCAGGGATTAAACAAAGTTCAGTTGCATGCCAGGAAAACATTTACACACTTACACTTTTACAATCTTTGGATAGATTTATTTATTTATTTATTTTGGTTTGGGGCCATATTCAGCTATTTAAGACTTACTTGTGCCTCAAATCAGGGATTATTCCTGATTGGCTTTGAGGACCATATGGGGTGGCAAGGATTGAATTTGTGGTGGTCACATGTAAGACAAACACCCTTTTCTATCTCTTGGTTCTTGGACACATTTCTTACCTGTGCTACAAATTATTTAGCTCCAAGTCCATCCTTGACCAAATCTCTAATTTGAAGCCCTACTTTCAGTGTTCTGGCATTTGAAGATGGTTAAGTCCAGGAGATAATTAGGTTTAGATGAAATCATGAGGATAGGGCTCCCATGATGGGATTATCAAACCTTATACGGAGAGAGGGGAGTGGAGTCTTCTGTCCCTGACATGTGAGGAAGGACACAGAGAGAAGATGACCAGCTATAAGCCAGAAAAAAAACAGACCCATGAGAACTGACCATGCTGTTATCTTGACTTGGACTTCCCACCCACCCAAACTGAGAAATACTTATCCAGAATTCATGCTACTCAGTCTACAATGTTTTGTTATAGCAACCTGAACCAACTCAGGTTAGCTAAAGACAGCTTGAACTAAAATGTTAGATAAAAAGTCAGCCTAAGAATAGGCTGGAAGAATCATGGCTGGTTTCTAATGTGAAAATTTGCCAGGTCCTGTATAGATGTAAATCTATTCTTATCTTCTTGGGAGGGCTTCTCTCAGACACAGTTTGCATTCAAAGGTTATTTACATCATCAACATGTATTCAGACTTGCAAATCAGTGAGTATTGCAGTGACTTTAATGTAAACAGGGAACAGGTGCAGGATGCTGAGAGCAATAACCAGAAGCGAATGGAACCCAAATGGAAAGGAGACAGAAGGAAGCAGAAACAAAACCAGAAATTGAGTACTATGAGTGGGTATCTGATTATCAGTTGGCATTCAGAAACACATATACTGACCTGAATGTGTTTATAGTATGACTATATATAGCAGATATGACTATATGACTATATCCTATATGCCTTTTACATAAAATGCCATTATGCATTGACCATAGTATCCAATACAGCATAGTTTATAGGCAAGATATTCTATATTACAGACATGATTTTGGCCTTGCTCAGTTGTGGGAGGATATATTGCAATGCTGTTTTCCAGAATTTGATGCTGAATACTGAAAGCTAGAAGGCAGGCTGGCAGGCAGAGAAGCAAGATGCTGTCAAGGATGGATGTTTCTGGGCATCTGAGACCATATCTGCTCCTTGCATGTCCCTGAGCCTCATGGTTGCTGCCAGTCTTTTGGTTTCCTTGGCATGTAGAAGTATATCAGGTTGTCTGTGTTTATTTTCCCCTGGTATTCATGTGTATGAACACACACATATAGATGCCCTCTTTTATAAGGACACCAGATTTAGTTTCTAGGGTTTGGCCATTTCCACTTAATTATCAAAAAGGGGTCACACTCTGATGGGGTGTTGAACTCAATATATCAATTTGTAGAAACACAACTGAATTCACTACAGCCTGGTTTTATATCAGGATTAGAAGAGTACTCCTAAAATCTAGTTGCTAATCCCTATTATTCATATTTTAGAATAAAACCTTAGCAGAGTCATTACTTCTTTTTTAAAAACTTGATTACTTTATTTAAATACTGTGGTTTACCAAGTTGCTTAGAATACAGTTGTTTCAGGCATTCCATGTTCCAGTCTCACCACCAGTGTACTATTCCCTCCACCATTGTCTCCAGATTCACCACCTCCTCAGCAGGCATGAAGTAATTTGCTTTATATTGCTTGTTGCAACTAAATGGTAGTAAAACTATCTAAAATTAAAACTTCAGTAAAAGAAAGTTAGTAGAAATTGTTATATCTCACAATTGGGTTATTAAGTTGTTGTCTGAAGGTTTATTAAGCTGTTTGTTGCTAGTTGAGTTTTTCTGTGCTAATGATTTTGTTTGTTGACCTTGGGTGATTTCTATCTTATTTTACATCTAATGTGGTATGTACCTACTGGGGTGTCAATATTAAAAAATTCAGAGATGTTGCATGGTTGCATATGCAGCCACATGCTCTAGGAATTCCAGGATCTATGGAGCTGTGATGATGAGCTAACATGGCAGTGACTGTGGGACATATCTGTTCCTGCTGAGAAAACCCCAGAGTTCTCAGTCAAAAACCAGCATATCTGAAGTTTTGTTCATTAGGCATCTCTGCAGAGATCAGTGGTATATAATAAAGTTAGGCTATTGGCAAAGCGGTGATTGTTGGGTGTGGATGCAACTGTCAAGACTTCAGCCAGGCAGACACTTGGACTACCCATCTCCTGAGAGCACCTCAGAGTTTTCAGCTGCATGAATTTTTGAAACTTGGTTTACATCTCTTTTAAGAATAAAATAAATCTATGGAACCGTTAATGAGCTAACACCATGGCAGCTGTGAGACATATCTAAGGCTGCTGGGACTTCTGAAAATATTGGAAGGGTCAAGGGAGTTTGCCTGCTCTCACTCTGAGAGCACTGTAGCATTAGAGACCATTGCTTTTTTTTTTTTTTCTTTTTTGAAAGACTTCTGCTCTTGGTCCTGAATAATTCAAATTCTCCATGCAAACAAAAGTAAGTACTTCTCCCAAAGTTGACGCATATGGTTACTATTTTTTGTTTATTTCATTTTCTCCTCTGGGCCATTGCATGTCATTTTCCTCTTCTAACCATATAAGAGCTAGAAATGACCAAACAAGTTCCAACCTCTCAACTAAAAGAAGCAAACGTTACCTCTGTCAGAGACAAACTAATATCAATCATTATTGTCAAAGGAACAGAACATGTCCTGTTATTCACAGTAAAATTGTTGGACAACTTTAGTTAATAAGAAGGGAAAAGTCTAGAGTTTTTGGAACATTGTAGCCATAGGAAACATCTTAAAGCATTAAGGAAAATAAATATGGACTAAAGTTTACATGTTATTTTTCCAAGATTTTAAAAATCACCTTTTGCTGGACTCAACAAAACTAGCTATTTTTTTATAAATAGAAGAAAAAAACTATAATCTGTCACAAGTTCATTCTTCTAATTGGGTCCACTGCTAGTGCATGCTTAGAAATGGAGGTTGAAGTCCATCTATTAACTGTTCCATTTCAGACGTGTGTACAGTTTCTTGTTCATTAAACTGCTAAATCCCTTGGTTAGCAGTTGCCCCTGGGGATTATTGATTATCTATAAATTTAACTGAATTTAGAAGCTCGCAGGGGAAAACCCAGAGTTTAATGCTTAAACTCTTTGTCTCTAACTCCCCATCTATGTTTTCCAAAACCATAATCACATCCATATCCACTTTATTTATCAGAGAGTAAATTTCAATTTTTTAAATATTTCAAAAATTGCCTCTCTCCCTCATTTCAGTAGCAAATGTTTTCCCAGTAAGAAGGAAGACTAACTATAATATTTGTAAATAGCCAAAGGATAGGAAATGCTAGTGAGAATTCAAAATTTTATCTTTTCTCTGTCTTCCTTTTATTGTCAAATAGGGATAGAAGAATAAGACAATCAAATTCAACTTCCCTGTTGGTTTTCTAGAATGGATCACAATACTATAGCTTCATAAGGGATTAATTCCTGACTAAATAGAAACCTGCCTTCATTCCTAGAGATCAAATGTTCATATATTACTGAACATTTAACTTAACAACTTACATTTAAACATTCCACAACAATGAGAACTAGATGCTGGAAGGAGGTAAAGTGATTTGCATGAGACACTTTTAATAGCAGTATTACAAATCACAGTGCCTACAGAAAGGGAAAAGTGTCTGTTATGGGGTCAGACTGGTGGGTGGGAGGGAAACAGATGGAGAGAAGGGGACATTGATGATGAAATCAGTGTTCGATCATTGCATGCCTGAAATTCAGTCACTAATAACTTTGTAATTTATAGTGATTCAATAAATTTTAAAAATATGTTTCCAAAAGATTTATTGGACATGGGTGTGTCTTTCTGTACTATCCTTTTCATTATTAAGTGATATACATATAGGAAACTTTTAAGCAATAAAAAGAGGGTCTAGGGACCATCTTCACAGTATTTGACCAACCAGGCCAGATGGTTCAGTACTAGGGACTAAGGATGCTCAGGCACATAGGGACCACCTGCAGTGATTATTGAAGACCAGTAAGTTCTGGGAACAGAACTAATGTCCCACATATGCAGAGAGAAACCCCTGACCATTAGACTATCTCTCCACCTCCTGAAATGATATTTGGAAAATATTTTAATAAGGTTTTGGAGAAAGAGGGCAAGGATGATGGGGAACTTTTTTACTGTTGGTCTGCTAAATCATTTAAGGTTGATCCTGTGCATACTATCAACTCTTCATTCTCCTGTCCAAAGCTCCAAAAGTAGTGCTCAATTTGTTTTTATTTATTTATTTATTTATTTTTGGTTTTTGGGTCACACCCGGCAGCACTCAAGGGTTACTCCTGGCTCTATGCTCAGAAATCGCTCCTGGCAGACTCAGGGAACCATATGGGATGGTGGGATTCAAACCACCGTCCTTCTGCATGCGAAGCAAATGCTTTACCTCCATGCTATCTCTCTGGCCCCAGGGTTTACTCTTGACTGCACTCAGAAATTACTCCTGGCAGGCTCGGGGAACCATATGGGATGCCAGAGCTTGAACGTAGATTAGTCTTGTGCAAGGCAAATACTCTATTTGCTGTGCTTTGTAAAATAAGACTGTGCCTGGTGATATCGCTGAATCCAACGCCAAAGTTGCTTCTTTCTTTATTAAACCATACCCATATACCGGTACACCCATAAACCCAGTACACCCATACACCCATAAACCAGGTGGGCTTTTACACATCAAAAGAGAAATTTATGAGAAAGATGAAGATGGGGGATGCTTTTGTTTTGGATTAATTACTGGGTGTCATCTTACACTATGGCTCTAGCCCAAAAACTAAACACATATTTATCCACAAATCATTGTCCACTTGGTGGAGTCTTCTGAGGATTAAACGATCTCAGAGGAAGTATTTACTCAGTACCAGTGGGTGTTTTGGCTCTTATATTCTCTAGGAGAACAGTCCTTAGAAACAGACTGCCTGGTGTTGGCATTTAAGAGCCAGAAGTGCTGTTATGGGAAATCATGTGCATTGATGGAAAGCAAAGGTCCCACAAGCAAGTGTGGAGAGGAAAGGTGAGACAGAGGGAACAGGATTGGAGCAAACACTTCAAGGAAATTAAAGATATACAGGGACTCACACTGCTTGGTTTTGTGGGAAGAAAGATTATCTTTTTGATAACTTGAAAACTGGGATCTGTTCTCTTTTTTTTTTGTTTGTTTTTGTTTTTGGTTTTGGTTTTGGTTTTGGTTTTTGGGTCACACCCAGTAGCACTTAGGGGTTACTCCTGGCTCTATGTCAGAAATCAATCCTGGCAGACTCAGGGGACCATATGGGATGCCGGGATTCAAACCACCATCCTTCTGCATGCAAGGCATAAATGCCTTACCTTTATGATATCTCTCCGGCCCCAGGTTTTGTTCTCTTGATAAAGTAAATTGGAACCTGCTCAGGTGTGAGGTTAGAGAGAACATTTAGCCTATGTGGATAGCAGTTGAACTTCTAATGTCAGAGAAGTGAAAAGAACCACAGGTACATTTGGGCTTGCAAAGGTAAACACACACACACACACACACACACACACACACCTTTATATACCACAGGTGCACATATCAGAATCCACACTATTAATGTTTTGGGGTTTGTTTTTTTGTTTTGTATTTGATTTTGGGCCACATCCAGCAGTGCTCAGGAATTGCTCCTGGCTCTGCACTCAGAAATAGCTCCTGGCAGGCTAGCGGGGGTGGGGGGGGGGTCAGACCATGTGGGATACTGGGAATAGAAGTTAGGTTGGCCATATGCAAGGCAAAAAAGAAAAAACAACTACCTGCTGTGCTATTTCTCTAGTCCCTCTATCACTGTTTTGTTAAAAATAAAATAAAAAATAGGGGCTGGAAAGATAGTATGGTGGTAGGGCATTTGACTTGCATGAAGAAGGACAGTGGTTTGATCCTGGCATCCCATATGGTCCCCTAAGCCTGCCAGGAGCAATTTCTGAGTGTGGAACCAGGCGGAACCCCTGAGTGTTGACCCAAAAACCAAAATATATATATATTAATTAAATAAAATAAGCATCTATCATTGAAACATGTCTTGAATAATCCCTAACCTGAGCCCAACTTGAAAGTACATGAAATATGTTCACCAGGGACTAAGTCAAGAGATCTCTCTCCAACTATGTGTTGACTTATGCCATTAGTAAAGTCTATATTTTTATATGAAATTATCAAATTTTTTGGCCAAACTTTAAGGATCTAGAAGTTACTTCAGAAGGGCTGTAGCAATCTTACCGTGAGCAGGCTGATTTTCTAGTATGTAGCTGACCCAGGTTCAATCCCTGACACCCTATTTGGTCTTCTAAGCACCAAGAAGAATGAGTACAGAGCCAGGAGCAAGCCCTGAACACCACTGATGTGACCCAAAAACAGAAAGATACTCCAGAAGCCATATCATATCTGCAGGCTAAGATTCTATTGAATAAAAATGGAACTTCTTTATAACAACTAGAATATGTAGGAATTGCCAACTAGAAGTGATTCTGCATATATTATCTCCTTTGAGCTTCTGTGGCTCCTGTGGGGGCTTTTGGGGCAGGAGCCAAGTTGTCTGATCCTATTCCCCATAGTACTCTACACAGAATTTTGCAGGGAAAACCATTATGTGCATTTCTGGGACCTCTCTGTAGACTTCCAATGTGAACAGATGGAACTTGCTTATAATCCAGCCAGGAGATGTATTCCATCTGTGAATTATATTAGTTGAATAACCTTGCATGAGACTTTCAACATTCTGAACCCCAATGTTTTCATTCTTATTTACTCCCCAGATTATTATGTTGATCAAAGATGGTATAAAATTCCCATTATGGCTTTAGGACATTGTTCTAAATCACTAACTCTCCAAAGAACTTGCAGACAAAAGAGTGCAAAAGGTCTTTCTGCTCCAAAATATCATCTAACTTGTGCTCCAACATTTTATCAATGCTCCCGCTCTTTATATTCATTATTCTTGAATATATTGTATGGAAATGTCTTCCCTGGTTCTTTTATTTACCCCAGTCTCCTTGCCCTGCCCCACCATCCCACCAGCTGGCTCCTCCTGTAGTAGCTTTAAGCTTCTCTGCCCTGTGCCCCGTACCTGGACACCAGGTACTTCTGCAATCACTTCCACCAATGATTGGTAAAAGATGGGAGAAAATTCTGTTCTTAGGAGTCAAATGAATTGCTTTGAAGAGCCCAACTTACTCCACAAGAACCCAATTAATCCTAGGGATAGATGGCAAAAAAGAGGAGAAAAACATAGGAGAAATATTGAAGTATTAGGTTCAAGATTTAGAGTGTTAGGGACTGCCTTATGTAGACAGGTTCACTGTTGCCAATTACATATGATGATAGTATGATTTTCCTAGAAGGAGTCCTCCATACAACTTAGCTACAATATAGTTAACAGCATGGGGTAAAGGCGAGGGTAAAAGCACTCAGGAGAGTGGCTCAAGAAACTGGTAATTCACTGGTAAAGGTCCTGAGAATTCCCAGATACATATTTACCAAGATGTAGGGGTGTCTTTTCCTGAGTGAGGGATTCTAGTAGCTCACTCTAGAGGAAGGTCTAGGAGCACAGGTGGAATCAGAAGTCATCTCATATCTGGCCCAATTCTATGTGCAAACATTCTAATTTTATTTTAGTCATTGTGGTTTAAATATCATTAATGGTAGGATTTCTTGCATAAGCAACAGTGTCTGCTTCCATCCACCACTGTCCTAGTGTCCCCTCCTTCCTACCCATCTCCTCATTTCCACACCCATCTTATGGTCTTCCTACTGAAAACCAGAATCTATCCACCTAGTAGCAAATGGCATGATTTTATCTTTTCTTTTTTGTACATATGTACTGCCAAAGCAAGCACTATTATGACCTAGAAATTTCACTTCTTGGCATTTATCCCAGGGACCCAAACCTTTGTTTAGAAAAATACATCTGCTCTCCTCTGTTCATTGCAGAACTCTTCATAATAACCAAAATCTGGAAACACCATAATTGTTGAAAAGCACATGACTGGATAAAGAAACTATAGTGCACGTATATAATGAAACACTATTCAATGCCCAAATTTGTGCCATATTTCATAATTATGCATCAAAACCACCTGTTAATTTGGGTGAGGTATAGGGGTGCAGTGATGATGGGGATGGTATTGAAATTATGATATAAGAAGTTATTATTCATAATATTGTAAATCAAGAAAAATATGTATTTCTCATAATAAAATATTAATCAATATTACCTTAAAGAAAATGTTTGCTAAGTATAAGAGTTCAGTTGAGTTCCAGTCTGAATGATGACAAATATTAAATTTATGAAGTGTAAAGAAATAAACACATTTGCTCTCAGACAACTAGATTTTCCTGAAATTATGATGTTGGCATATTAACATAAACTATATAAATAGAACATTAAATTATTTCTGCACTTTTATATCTGACAGGAAAAGGTGTCAAGATGTAAAAATTGGGTCACATTACTCAATAAAAACTTGTTTTATGTTTGTCAAAACAATGAACAGAACAATCAGATGAAAGCTATTAGTAAGAGCTCAAAGCTCTCAGAGATTGCCCAAATGCCCATTCATTGTAGATTGGATAATTATTGCATTTTTGTACTTGACAATATGATGATATATTGCTTTATATGAAATAACTACATGATAATAAAATAATCTAGTTATCAAAAATGGAGTATTAGGGGGCCGGAGCGGTAGTGCAGTGGTGGGGCATTTGCTTTGGACATGGCTGATCCAGGATGGATCTCAGTTTGATCCCCAGCATCCCATAAGGTCCCCCAGCCAGGAGCAATTTCTGAGTACATAGCCAGGAGTAAGCCCTGAGCATCACTGAGTGTGGACCAAAAAAAAAAAGCAACAACAAGCAAACAAAAATATGGAGTATTAGGAAGTATTTTCACAACTATATACTGCAACATGAATAAAATGTCCAAACACATTGTTGAGCAAGAGTATGGCAAGAGGTTTCATTTATATGCATTAAAAGTCACACCAGAAATTACCTCTGTGGGAACAGTGACTTATAGGGGTTACCAGGGGTGTCATAATTACTGTGACTTAATAATTTAACATCTCTTGATGGGGAGAGGGGAGTGGAGGAAGCACATATTACATGGATGTTGAAGGTTCAGTGTTGAAATTCTGTTCTACAGAATTGCTCTATGTGCACCTTTCCTTTAATAAGAAAACTGTGTGTAGCACTACCTAAACTACACTTTAAATTTTTTTTTAACATTTCAATGCTTTTTTGCTTTAACTGAAGTTGAGCTGGAACAGAGAGGAGGAAAGTCACCACCCCGCCCCCATGAGAAAACATTCCCTTGTGCAGACACAGTCACTCTCTCCAGCTGTTCCTCTGGGAAGGCAGCTGCCTGGTTACACAAAGACTGATAACAGTTGTATCCTGCTTTTAACAGATCAGCAAGGTCATTCCCTTTACAGCCCATGACTGGAATGTCCTTGGCATCAAGACTGGTACACAAAGCCCTACAGAGTCTATGAACACAGGCACTTTGAAGGTCGGCCACATGAGTGATGAAACTATGTATAACCGCACTGCCAAGCATCAGTTATCCACCAGGATAGAGTCGTGCTGAACTGGGCCAACAAACTGCCATTATGTGTTCCCATAAGCACCTGTCATTGTTCCCTTTGGCAAGTCAGTTAGGATGCTGCCCTGAGCGGCCTCTCTTGTGCTTGGGTACAAGCAACCTTCCATTCTTATTCCACAGGCTCCTTCCCTCAGCATTCCTTGGTTCAGAAGTTCTGCCTTTTATTCTTTCTCATTTCCCTCTCTCTTGTTATGCCTCATTTCTATTTTAAGTCAAAAGAACTGAGGTATCTGCTACAGAGAGAGGAATTAATACCCAGAGAAGAGGGGAAGAAATATAGGCACTGGTAGAGAACTTACCACAAAAGAAGGTATTTCAAGAGGCCAGAGCCATAGTATAGCAGGGAAAGCATTTGTCTTGCACATGGCCAACACAGGTTCAATCCCTGGTATTCATATTGCCACCCTCAAACATCACCAAGAGTAATTCCAGAGTATAGAGCCAGGAGTAACCCTTGAGCATCACTGAGTGTGACCCCAAATCAATAAAATAGAAGGTATTTCAAGTTTACTTGCTTGGTTTAAGAATCAAAAAACTGGGCTCTGGGCCCGGAGAGATAGCACAGCGGTGTTTGCCTTGCAAGCAGCCAATCCAGGACCAAAGGTGGTTGGTTTGAATCTCGGTGTCCCATATGGTCCCCCGTGCCTGCCAGGAGCTATTTCTGAGCAGACAGCCAGGAGTAACCCCTGAGCACCGCCCGGTGTGCCCAAAAACAAAAACAAAAGAATTAAAAAACTAAGGGGCGGGAGAGATAGCACAGTGGTACAGTGTTTACCTTGCATGCAACTAATTTAGGACAGACAATGGTTCAGATCCTGGCATCCCATATGGTCCCCAAACCTCCATCCAGGAGGGATTTTTTGAGTGCAGAGTCAAGATAACCCCTGAGCACTGATGGGTGTGACCAAAAAATAATAATACAATAAAATAAAATAATCTGGGAAATTGGTGTTAGTTGCAAGAGCCCATAGCAGAAAAATATTTATTGAATTTGCATTTTGTATTGCTTTTAAGCACTTCATACAAATCAGCCACAAAGGGGCCGGGTGGTGGCGCTAGAGGTAAGGTTCCTGCCTTGCCTGCGCTAGCCTTGGACAGACCGAGGTTTGATCCCCCGACGACCCATATGGTCCCCCAAGCCAGGAGCAACTTCTGAGCACAGGAGTAACCCCTGAGCGTTACCGGGTGTGGCCCTAAAACCGAAAAAAAAAAAATCTCTGGAGTCAGAGAGTAAAAAAGTTCAAGATGTTTGCCATGAGGTTGTAAACCTAGTTCAGATCCCAGCATTGCATATGATCCCCAAAAATACTGCCTAGTGTAGCACCTGACCATAGAGACAGGACTGATTCCTGAGCATGGCGGGTATGTCCCTCCAGAAAAATCAAATCCTTCTGGCCACATGGAGGCTATCATTGAGGTCTAGGAGTGCTGCCTTTTTGTCCTTTATGTCCATGTGGTTGATTCAGCATAACGGGGTGCCAGAAATTAAAATGCTATTTTATTTCCCATTTATCAGACTCTAAAGCACAAGAGCTAAGAATTCAAATCAACACCATTTTAATTCAGAATTATTCTTCAAAATCCTTTGAAAAAATAAAAGGGATCGTCTCATTATCTAGTGTTGTAAGACCATTTTATCACTTTGTGATAAGCTATTGCTGTGCTTTTCATTTTTATGAGATAGTCCTTCCTGTACATGTGCCACCTAACTCTTATTTAGTCTAATTTTGGAATCACACATATAAGCTTCACATAGCATTTATTTCACTTATCCCTAAAATAAAATTATCACTCTAGTTCTAAATCCCCTTCCACCCACACATTATTGTTTGTTGAATTATTGATCTGACTTGGAAAATTAGATCATCAGCTTTCAAGTTCTTTACATAAAAATATCATTTGTTAATTTGCATTAAAGAGCTGGCATTATGGGTCCACTGAGAATTAACTTTGCTCCTAGCTGATACTAATTATGAAGACATTTTATCCTTGGCCTTCAAGTATTTGTTATCATACCCTACTTTCCTATCTGTTCCAAGTTATAAATCATCTGGGGAAAAAGCAATTAAACCACCATATTGTCCTGATGGCATTCATTCTGAGGGATCATTCATGTTATGAACTAGAACTTGTGTTTTAACAACTAGTAAGGATCCATCTGTTTAAATATTGAGACTTAAAATTCAGAAACTATGTTCGAACCAGTCCAGCTCCATAGACTCACTCTTTTCTTAAATTAGATATAAAACAAGCCATGAAAATCAAGGGTACACTGATCCACATAGCAGAAAGCTGGCCATCTTTCTTACACAGAAAATGGTAGGTCAAGGCCTTGCTCTGCGAAAGTCATACCTGCTGCCCCCATCACCCAGAATCACCATTTTCCCAATAGTACTGCCTTATCATCCCTCTACGATTACCTTAAAAAACACCAATCTGACCAAACTTCAGATTAGCCAGCATTTGGGCTGATATCATCAGAGATTATTGAAGTGACTGTAGGTACCTTCCCCCTATATCTTTCTTCTTCCAGGACACCTGGCAGTGGAGAACACAACCCTAAAGCCACAGTATCACTTAGAGTTATTTAAATTTCATGACAACTTCATTCATTTGATACTGTCAACCCTATAAGAACACCCCCAATTTAGCAGAATGGATAGCTCACAACAAGAACTTACTAAAACTTCTGCCATTATATTAATGACTTCATTGTAAATACAATAGTTTCCACAAATGTGCTTGCTACTGTACTTTATTTTCTTTCTTTTTTTAAACTTCCTTGCCTTTCTTTTTCTTTTATATTTTTTCTTTCTTGGTTTTTTGTTTGTTTGTTTGTTTGTTTTTGGAACACACCCAGTGATGCTCAGGGGTTACTCCTGGCTGTACACTCAGAAATTGCTCCTGTCTCGGGGGCAATATGGGATGCCAGGGATCAAACCAAAGTCTGCCCTGGGTCAGCCATGTTCAAAGCAAATGCCCTACCACAGTATAGCATTTAAGCCCCTCTAGTCTTTTTTTTTTTAATGACTTTGCTTTCACTTATCTGAAAATAAATGTAGTATGGTCAACTATGCCAACTATGTGATGTATTTTCTTTAAACAAAGTAAAGGGAAAAAAAAAAAGAAAAATTCAGACTCTTACTGCTTGTCTGATTCAATATCCATAGGCTCTGCCCAGCTTAGAAACGAACATTCATCTTCCAAATTAGCATAACCCTGGAATAATGTTCCAAAATATTTAAAAGTACTTTGTCAAGGTCAAAACTAAAGTAACATTTCAATGCTGCTATAAAAAAATAAAAGCGGAAGATTACATGGAGTTGATGTCCTGAGATGTAGGTTGTGGGCATTTAAATTAAGGTCCCAACAGTTGGAGATCAGAGTTTGGGAGGACCTACTTGTTTACTATTACACTGACCATTCCAGATGACTCATAGAACTGGGATGCAGTATTAGTTGATCTCTCCTTTTCAGGGCTCCAAACTATATATATGAACAGAGCATATTTAGACTTAATGTCATGCCACTTTATGGGAAATTTTTTTTCTTCTTTTCTTAGCTCCAAATGGACTATGCTTCAAGGATGAAGTAGGGAGCACTCCTGGAAAATATCATTTAAATTAGTGAGATACAAGAAAAAGAAGGGGTGAGAGAAGACCACCAAGCTCAGTGAGCTTAGTCATAATAACTCTAATAAGCACTGTAGATCCTGTGACTAAAGACCAATGATTTTAGTAACACCATTGTGAGACAGAACAATTATCACAAATGGATTCCTATTGATCTAAGTTTTGATCATTCCATTTCATTTATCTTTATGTTGCACCAACAAATTAAGTAAATTTCTCTGTGCCTTCAAAGGGGCAGCTAAGATGGTGGGTAGAAAGTGGGGGACACTGGTGAAGGTGGTGGGATTGGTTTTGGGACATTTAATGCCTGAAATAACTCTGTTTGAACAACTTAGTAAATCATGGTGTTATAAGAAAAATTTTTTTGTGTTTTTCGGCCATGCAGCCAATTTAGGTTTGATTCCTGGCATGTGATATGCCCCCCTGTGCCACCAAGAGTGATTTCTGAGTGCAGAGCCAGGAATAATCCCTGAACACCATCAGGTGTGGCATAGATAGACAGACAGACAGACAGACAGACAGACAGACAGACAGACAGACAGACAGACAGACAGACAGATAGATAGATAGATAGATAGATAGATAGATAGATAGATAGATAGATAGATAGATAGATAGATAGATAGATAGATAGATAGATAGATAGGTAGGTAGATAGGTAGGTAGGTAGGTAGGTAGGTAGGTAGGTAGGTAGGTAGGTAGGTAGGTAGGTAGGTAGGTAGGTAGGTAGGTAGGTAGGTAGGTAGAGAGAGAGAGAGAGAGAGAGTTAGGAAAGTCTAATAGAATGAGGATTTGGGGTCAGGAATGTTCACTCTGAGTTGTTTGTGCTCAGAGCTTATTCAAGTTCTGTACTCAAGGATAATTCCTGCAAGTTACTCAAGAAAACTATATGTGATGCCAGGGATGAAACCTAAGTGAGCTACATACAAGGCAAGTATCTTTCCTGCTGTGTGATCTCTCCAATTCACTATGAGCACGTTTAATTATTGTTTTTAAAGAGGAGTGTGGGAAACTTTGATGAAAATAGTTCTTTAAAATTCACAGTGTGGGGGCCGGAGAGATAGCATGGAGGTAAGGCATTTGCCTTTCATGCAGGAGGTCATCGGTTCGAATCCCGGCGCCCCATATGGTCCCCTGTGCCTGCCAGGAGCAATTTCTGAGCCTGGAGCCAGAAATAACCCCTGAGCACTGCCGGGTGTGACCCAAAAACCACAAAAAAAAAAAAATTCACAGTGTGTAGTATTGAATACAGTGAAGAAGATGCTTGTCTTGCATGCATCCAAGTTAGGTTTGATCCTTGGAATCCCATGTGGTCTTATGAACACCACCATGAGAGGTTCCTGAGCACAGAGGCAGGAGTAACTCCTGAGCACCTCCAGATTTGACCCAACACTCCACCCCAAAATAACACAGCTAACAGTGCTTAGATATAAGAAGAAATAATGCAACTCTATGATGAACAGCATTGTAAATCATGCTGATTAATTTTTCAATATGTTTCAACCTGCCCTCAAATAGTTCTCAGGAAACTCTGGGATCCCATCAACAACTCTCAGCCAACTCTGTGGGCAGTTTAAGAAAGTGCCTGCAGATGGGGGATCCTTGGGTCTTTAGTGGGCTGGCCACCCTATGGAGCTGAGGGGTCAGCAGGGCTGAACTTGGTGATGCTCGGTCACTGTGTGTATGTGCTTGGCATGCTTCCTAAACATTAGCCTATCTTTCAACCCCTAAATTATATTTGAAAGCAATCATTTTTAAAACATGATACTAGTATCAATATATCAATAGATAATCAATAGATTATTGATATTGAATCAATATATTATTGATAGGATTCCTATCAATAGATATAATACTAATAATTAGTATCAATAGATACTAATATAGATAAATATAACTGAAGAGGTAGGCTGGGAACAGACCCCAAAATATATAGGAAGATTAAAAGTATCTATATTTAATAAGTTGAACTAAAAAAAATCAAGGTACAAAAATCATTACTCAATCGTTTGCCTTTTATTTATTTATTTTTTGGCGTGGAACCAACTATTGTAGTCATGCTTCTCTAGTTCTCTAGGTTTGAACAGGAAAGACAGATATACAGAGAACATTCGTCATCACAGATTGCTCACTAGGTAGAGATTCTTCGGGCCTTTTACATCACCTCCAAGAACAGCTATTGGATTCTGTTCTATTGCAATCTAGTACAATAGTCCACAATCAATCCAATCTTAGCCAGCATCTCCAATTTTCTTAGGTTGCTGTGCAAATAATTGGCCATTTCAGGGCTTACAAGTTAATAACAGGACCCAAAAAAACTACATTGCACAGACACAAAAGGTCAATTGTGTTAATAGTCTGGTAACAAGTAGCCAAACTTGCCGAAATTAAAAATACTTTCAAAAACAGTGCTAATGGGATAAATATTTTATGCCTGGTTCCTTTCCCAAAACCAGATGTATTTAAATGATTAATGGAAATACTAGTTTTTACCAACTTTATAATTAAGAAATCACAAAAGAACATGGTTATGGTGTTTTGCTACTATCTAGATGCATGGCTATCTTGGGCAACTACTTTCTTTAAGAGCATAAGCTTAGAGTTGTGTACTAGCCACTAACATAGTATGTTTACATAAACACAGGCCATGTAATATACATATAGGTCAGTATATGCCAAATTGTGTATATTAGTAGGCATACATAAGAAAATATGCAGTGAATAATTTGCAAAAGTCAGTGAATAGTCACTTGTGTTTTCAGGCAGCTTTGGATGTTTTGTAGATTCTAACTGATAGTATAAGAAAGGACCTTGGGTCATGGATGTGGCTCAAAGGTAAAGCATATGCTTCAGCTGGGTGGAGTACTGGCTTGACAAATTGCTCACATCAGAGAGTGTGGCTTGATGACTATGGGGTTCAATCCCCAGATCTGTGACAATAGCAACAAACAAGCAAACTACACAAAAGAATCTTGGTGTTAGGATAAAGGAGAGAATATTAACAAATGTAAAAGTTCCTGTTCCTCAGATATCTTGCCATGAATGAAATCATAGATTTTACATTGTAGCTTCACTATAAAGCATCATCCAATGCTTCCAGATAGATTGCTGGTGTTTTTGAAAAACTAAAATAAAATAGGTGACAATTATTGTCCAGTGACTAAAGGATGATAATTTGATCAATATAAAGGAAATTGGAAAACTTTCAAATGATTTTGTAAGGAAGGGGGGTTGGATCACACCTGGCTGTGTTCAAGGCTTTCTCCTAGCTCTGTGTTCAGGGATACCTTCTGGAAATATTCAGGAGACAGTATGCAATGTTGGGGACCAAACCTAGGTCATTCACCTGTAGACAACTGCACTATTTCTCTTGCCCTCAACAAGATGATCAAGATATTTGACCTCATATAAATGTATGTCAACAAAGCACAATAATAGGATTCACACATAAGCAAAGATTGGCTTTTGTAAAGCAATAAGCAAGGGAGGGTGTAAAGATATACTCCAAAGTGTTTTATAGGCCTTTGCATGTTGTTTCAAAAAGAAAGGTTTTTATCTTTTTTTTAACAATTTTTATTTTAATTGTAGTGGCTTACATATCATTCACAGTAATATTCCAGGTACATATTTACATTGAATCAGGGGAATTCCCACCATCAAATTGTCCTCCCACAACTGCTCCCATCCTGCCTCCCATATCCTCCACTCTCCCCCCCAGGGGCTGCTAGAATGCTTGGTCCCCTCTGTGTCTAGTTAATTACTTAATGGGCTTATAACTGTTTGGTCTTGGTGCCTCCATTATTGCCCCCTCTAGTTGGGAGGCGGGACTAGAAAGATCAAGTTATGTGGATTTGTTTGAGGAAGAGAAAGGTAATATAATGGGGTAAAAATCGACTACGCCGACTATGAGCGGAGTCATTCTAGAGGCTCTCGTCCTTGGTTTGAGAGACAATGGGGAAAAGAAGAAGGTGAAACACCACAGCAGTTCAAAAAGAGGAATCAAATAAGATATTCAGTGAGCACTGCAGCCATAAAAATATGTACCACATAGTTGCCATGAACTTGAGATAGGAAATATGACAAGGCGTAAGGAGGAAGAGAAAAGAAGAAAGAAAAAGTAAATATATAATTTAAAGATGAACAACTACTTCAAAACAAAGAATTCAATCAAAACTAGATAAAAAAAAATAAAAAATTTAAAAATTTAAAAAAAAGGATTATTTAGTGTTTTTTGTCTCTCCCCCCGCCCCCGCATAGGCACAATAAATGTTGGGGTCATCCAAAACGGGAATCCCCTTGGCCTAAGAAATAAAGGTTTCCCTACCCTTGGAATATATTGTCATGGGATTATCTATAGACTCCTTTCACGTTCATTTACTCTTCCCTTGGTGTTTTTGTGCCATATGGAAGACTTCTGCTCCCATCTGGATGATAAAGACAGACCTCTAATTCTAGGTCTCAGTCTGCACAGGTTGAGGAGTGGAACCTATGATGATGACTTTCTTTGTGATTTTAAAAGTTCTGTTTCCTCTATGTCATTTTAATCTGTCTTCTGTGGTTAGTGGTCTTGGCCCTTGCGCTGAAGTTCGGATGGAGTCTGGGATATCGTCTTTCGTTATGATTCCGGAAGACCCATTCAGTTGCAATTGCCTCAGTCAGGACTCTGGCATTGGAGGTCATGTTTGTTATGTAGGACGTAGACCAGACCCTAGACTAGGGCTTTCTTGTTGGTCCCAGAATACATACTGCTGGGTCATGGTTCTATCAACCAGTCATCTGTAGATCACGTTATTGGCTTATTAGTGGTAAGTCTTCCAATTTGCTTTATCATTAGTTTTTGCACAGCCCATAGTGTGGTAAGTCTTCCAATTTGGTTTATCATTAGTTGGTAAGGTAGGATAACCTGTTCTTATGTCCATTTGTTCCCAAGTTCCTCGTTATCAGGATCTCATATTAGAACTGGCACATGTTGGAGATCGAGTAGTATTCAGGATGTCCCAGGTGGGCTTTGGTTCCTGTAGCTGTTGTGAAGAACTGTGTTGATTCTATGTCTAAGGTTCAGGATTGAAGTCTGGATGGTCGTTGTATAATCTTCTGGCGTCTAAGATAGATTCACATGCCATATTTTCAAGGTGGGAGATTCCCCTGTATTGTAAATAAGTATGAGTTCTTATCTCTAGTAGATAAGAGCTTGTTTATATACGTGGGATTTCCCCTTTTTTTAGTGTGCCTTTGCAGAAAGAAATGGTGCTTCATTATATTACAGGTGCATTTGGGGGTGAAAAGAACAGAGAAACAAGTCACACACCCAAAAAACATAAAAATGGAAATAAAAATATATATATTTGCTCACATATGTATAGTGAAAACTGATTGTAAGTAAAACGAAATAAAAATAAAGAGCTAGTGTTATACAGGTCTTATACTTATGATGGTTTTTATCTTTTACTCATTGCAAGTAATATCTCTTTGTGAATATATAAACCACAATGTCTTTATCCACTTGACTATACTCAGGTACTTGGGATATTTCTAGAGCCTGGCTATTGTAAAGTGGCCTCAATAAGTGTTCATGTATTTTCAAATTAATGTGGCTGAACTGCTAAATCAATGCTAATTCTAGTATTAATTAACCTTTCTTAAGAACAATGGGGTGTTGCTCTTCTTTTGTAGCCATTAATAAGAAGAAATCAATGAGTGTGTGTTTAGGGTGATGGGATGAACTACTTCCTTTTTACCCCAGAAGTCTCATCCTGGCACTTAGAAAGCAGAGAGAGTCTATTCATTTTGCAAATTAACTATGCCCCTTATTCTAATTATTCATACATATATGTCCAATGGCTTATTCTGGAAGTAATGATACTGCTAATTACTTGTATATTGCCACTGTCCTTTCTAGACACTTCTCTGATTTCCCTGTTTACCCGTTTAATCCCTCATCATTTCACAGTTGTATTTCAGGCATTTAGTGGCAGCGAATTAGGGCCATTCCCACCACCAGTGTTGACCTCCTTCCACTATAGTTCCCAGCATGCATCCCATAACTCCACCCTCAGCCCCCTGGACTGCTAGTGTAACAGGTCCTTTTTGTGTTTAGCTTGTTGTAGTTTGGGTTTCTTAATTCTATTGTTATTGGCTTTGGTTTTGCCCTATTGCTGTGCTATTGTTCTGGCCCTCTACCTGAGCTTATTATTTCAACCAATAGTGAGTGGCTATTGTTTTCCTGCAATGGCAGGGGTGAGGTACATTATTTTATTTTAAATCTTATTTGGAAACTTTGCTACTCAACAGAAACAAGAGGGAAACATTCAGAGACAATAGATTCCACCTTATTTTGAAATCCATAATTCCACAAACTAAACCTTACAAACAAGGACAAAGGGCTGAAGAGACAGCACAGTGGTAGGGTAGTGGTAGCCTTGCACATGGCTGACCCAGGACAAATCTGGGTTCGATCCCCAGCATCCCATATGATCACCCAAGCCAGGAGCGATTTATGAGCACAGAGCCACTGTGAGTGACCCAAAGCAACAACAACAACAACAACAACAACAAAGACAAGAAAGAAAAAGAAAAAGAAAAAGAAAAAAACAAGGATAAAGATAAGAAAAAGAAAAGGTTCCTACAGAACTCAGCTAGACTGTCCCCAAATTCATCAACTTTAGACTAGAGTTAAAACACTGGAGTCTGGGCTGGAGAGATAGCATGGAGGTAGGGCATTTGCCTTGCATCCAAAAGGACAATGATTCGAATCCCGGCAACCCATATGGTCCCCCGAGCCTGCCAGGAGCAATTTCTGAGCATAGAGCCAGGTGTAACCCCTGAGCACTGCCAGGTATGACCCAAAAACAAAAACAAAAAAATACTGGAGCCTTGAAATTTTTCACATAGACTCAAATGATTTATCATTAAATGTCATTGGATTTAACATGGCATTGAATCTACAGGCAGAGGAGGGATCTGGAGAAAGAAATGGTGATGGTGGTCCTCAGTCTCTCTTTTGGTGTTTCCTAGACTCCCATCCTCTACTGCCCCATCTCTACTGAACTGCCTCTTACAAAACTTGGCAAAAATGTCATTATTTCTCTGATAGACATGAGAAATGAAATAATTTAATGAACTGTAAATCAAAAGAGCTGGCCTGTGCTCGCTTCAGCAGCACATATACTAAAATTGGAACGAGACAGAGATTAGCTTGGCTCCTGAGCAAGGATAACACGAAAATTCGTGAAGTGTTTCATATTTTTAAAAAAAAAAAAGCTGGCCTGAGGGGTCCAGAGTGATAGTACAGAGTGTAGGGCATTTGCCTTGCATGTGGTCAACTTGGTCAATCTGCATTTGATCCCTGGCATCCCATATGGTCCACAGAGCCTGCCAGGAGTAACTCCTGAGTATCTCCAGGTGTGGCCCCCAAAAAAAATAAATAAGTGAACCCCCAAAAATAAAAACAAGAAAGCTGGACTGAGACCCACTTTCTCTGCTAATAATCTCAGTGATCCTCCATGAAACATTGACCTTGACCCTTCCTTGTGAAGTATCTACACTGAACTCTCCATGCAAGCACCTTTACCTTGAACTTCAATAACCAGCCAGATGAAGGAAATTTGGTTCAATCCCTCACGTTTAACTGAGATACTTCCAGTCTTGAACTTTCTTCTTTTATTTCTTTGTCCTCTTTCTATCTGGACAGACTTTGTTTCACTCTCTTAAAAGATGATCATATCTGATACCATCCTTTGTACTAAGACAGATGCCTTTTAAATAACTTGATGGCCTCCTGCATAGCAAGCTTTTGAGTTCAACCAAAGAAACTATAGAGATCAGATATGCAGCAAAAAAGACCTTCTCACCCTCTTAAACTGTGCTGTGGAGGTAAAACACATTTCTTACATAAGGTCAACCCTCATTCTAACCCCCCGCCCAATGCTACTTATAGTGCCCCTAAGAATTTCCAAGAGTGATCTCAAACACAGAGCTGGGAATAAATCAACACCAACTACTTCCAGGTATGGCCCAAAATTCAAATTAAATAAGTAATTGTAAATTTAAAATAAAATCTTGTCCTGTAGATGACCTGGAGCCATTCAGAGTCTGTGGGATTGGGTCAACATGGTAAATGTATGGAGATTGGCTAAGACATTGCCTTGCACACAGCTAACCCAAGTTTAATCTCCAACACAACCTATATTGTCCCCAAGCATCACCAGGACTGAACCCAGATCCAGAAGTAAAACCTGAGAATCATTGAATTGATAAAAATAAAAGAGTAGTTGCTGAAATGATCCTTCTTTCCCACCTTCTCTGCTCATGTCTTCTATCCCTTCTCTTTCTCACTTTCTCTCTCTCTTTCTCTCTCTCTCACACCACACCTGGGGGCACTCAGGCATTACTCCTGGTCCTGTGCTCAGAAATTGCTCCTGGAAAACTCAAAGGACTATATAGAATTCTGAGAATCGAACTCACGTCCATACTGAGTCAGCAATGTGCAAGGAAAATGCTCAACTGCTATACTATGTCTCCAGCCCCTCTATCTGTTCTCTTGATTTCACCCCGAGAGAAGCCTGGGAGAACTGGACTCATAGGTAGAGATCTCAGTAGCAGGAACAGGTGAAGAATCTTCTGTCCATTGGAACAAGCAAGCACATTCCCCCCAAATCACCACTTTGGGGAGGCTCTTTGTGCTTCTCTACATCCATGGGAGCCAAGCCCATACAGAACATTCAAGGGCCTTGTGATCAACTAGCCCCAATAATGAGTGACCCGTTGGTTCTGCTGAGTTCATCCCAGGATGTCTCACCTTCCTGCAACACATCAAACTTCTCCAGTTGACATTCATTCCTGCTCTCTTTGACCGGTGGATTCTTGCGTATCTTGCTCACATATATGTGTATTCTGGTGTGCCCAAAGCACACACACTTGGGGAATCAACTGCCTCAAAAGTGATTTTTCTCCATGGAAGAGCCCAGCTATGGGGTAATAGACATCCAATGTTTGGATGCCTGCTCAAATCGACAATGCCAAGCATAGAATGAAGCAGTTTGTATGCAGCAGAAATCTTTCCATCGACCTTCCATCATCTTCCTCCTGCCGGAAGCAGAAATATGTATGTAGGTCCTCTCCCAGCAGGAAAGAAAAGCCCTGAGAAAGGAAGCAAAAACAAATACCCAAAAAGTGCAGCCACCTGCTGTGGTGCTTTACAATAAAGTAAAAATATTGACTCTGTGTATTTATCAAGCAGAGGAGCAGTCACATGCAATTTTCCAATAAGAAGTAGTTATGGTTACTGCACTGGGGAGAGCTGGTGTGGAGGGGAACTGTCACTTCAGATAACTGAAATCTAAAGGAAACAACAGCTTAATAAAGTGTCAGGGGCTCCCTCACAGTTTAGGAATAGATGAGTTTTTGCCACCAGAAAAAGAGAATTTTCAGATGCACTGGAATTGGGTGTCTGTCTGTCATCACTCCTTCCTGGAACATTGACATTCTGAAAAGCATAAATGATGATGAAGTCTCCATTCCCCTTCAGCAACTTAAGGGCACTCTCTCAGAAAGCCAAAAAGGAAAAGAAAAATATTATACACCACACGATTTTAGTCAGCATTTCAATGATCTTGAATATCCATGATGGTAACAAAGTAACATTTCAAGTTGACACATGCAGGTGTGTACATGTGAACTTGTACATGGGTGTGTGTTTCTGCCATGCAATGTAGAGATTTTCTTTGGATCAAGAGAGATAAATTCCTTGGGGGTGGGGGGGACACACTTGGCAGTACTCAAGGATTACTCCAGACTGTGCTCAGAATTTACTCCTGACAGGCTTGGGGGACCATATGGGATGCTGTGGATCAAACCCAGGTTGGCCACATGCAAGACACGTGATCTACCAGCTGTGCTGTCATTCTGGTCCCAAAGCAATTCCTTTTAGTATATCTAATGTTAACACTGGAAAGTATTACAGTATCACAGTATCACAGGAAAGGGTTTCCTGTGATACCCCTCCATTATAATCAACCATGGATGGTAAATTGCCCATACACAGCCCTTAGTCCAAATATTATCTTCTGCTATGGGGAGTTGCAGAAGACTCCAGACAAAATTCATGTAAAACATTTTGTCACTTTATTGAGTTGTGTTAATCTTAAAATGTCTACATTGATGGTCCAGAGAGATAGCACAGCAGTAGAACATTTGCCTACCCACACAGCCTACCCAGGACAGACTTGGGCTTGGTTCCCAGCATTTCATATGGTCCTCCGAGCTTGCCAGGAGCAATTTCTGAGTGTAGAATAAGGAGTAACCACTGAGCACTGCTAGGTGTGGCTCAAAAACAAAAACAAAAAATGTCTACATTGAAATGCGATTGCTACCTGATTATCGACAAAGGGTACTTATCAATTTCTTTTTCTGTGTGTATATTGACCTTTTAAAAATTGTAGTTTAGGAGACTGCAGCAATAGCACAGCTGTATGGCTGCCCAGGATAGAACTGGGTTCGATCCCAGGTGTCCTATACATCCCCTGAGCCAGGAAGAATTTTTGAGATCATAGTCAGGAGTAATCCCTGAGCATCATCAGGTGTGGGTGCCCCCCAAAATTGTTGTTTAGGTCATAAGCTTACAATAATATTCATGGAATGAGTTGCCTGTGTAGATACTGAACCACAGTATCACTAAAGGGCCCACAATGCTTTATGATTTCTGGTCCATCTCCTCATGCCCAAGATACTCCATCACTGCTGGTCCACCTCCTCATTCTCCCTCATCTCTTCTACTGATTAGTAATCTGAGACTTTTTATCCAAGACTTGACCATCAAACTGGTTAATGTCTTTTCCTCAACTTTGGTTCTCTATAGAGTACAGATGTGTGGTGACAACACACACATTCAAGATTCAAGACCTACCATGTCCTCACTCTCAAGCCGGTTTTATAGAACTCATGACTAGAGCTACTAACTGTGCAATAGTTCTTCAGAACGTATCTCCTGATTGCAAGTTTATACCTTTTAACTAGCGTTGTCCCACTCTCCCACTTTCATCAGCCCACCATTGTTTCTGCAATGCATTTTCTTTTTATATCTCATGTATAAATATATTTTCACTAATTTTTTCTTTGTTTGGTCCTATGGACAAATGATATATAAAATTTACCTCTTTCTGCTTGAATTAATCCACTTAGCATAACCTGCATCAATGTTGCTCTCAAAACAATTGGAGCTAGAACGTCCATTGAACCCACAATTCCATGTCTGAGAGTAACCAAAGGTGTGGAAAATAAAATGTTGAGCAGTCAGCTGGATTAAAGTAGAGCCTTTCTCATGATGGACATGTACAGAAAAAGCCTTGAGAAACTGTGTGATGCTTGCCTAACATTAGATGCTGACATGAGACTTAATTTCCTGCAGAACTGGAAACCAAACTACTAGAAACCTATGGGCAGTTGACAGAACTTGCTCCTTAACCCAGCATAGGAGTTAACGTTTCCTCCAGGCCTTGAAGCTCATTGGAAATGAGTGAACAGCATCCTCTCAAAAAGGTAAACATAGCCCAGGCCAATTCAGGAGGTTGTACCTCTTGTCCAGATACTGCCATATCCAGCACTATGGACTTTGGTAATGGGCTTCATCTCTGTGGTTGATTTTCCAACTGGCAGAAGGTGAGGACAAGGGTAGGTCATTCTCCATGGCTGTACTGATACACTATAAACTCTGACCTCTCCAGTCACCCCTCTGTGAGCTTGTGTGTCACAGGCCTGGCCGGCCTGAGTCAATGATTGAGGCCTTCCCCAAGTGATTGAGAAGTTGACATTGACAGGGAGGATAGTATTTAGTGCAGTGTGGTGCCTTTTTCATTCTGTCCCATAATTAGGATGAATATCACTCTCCAAAATTCTGAAACCAATTAGAATTTCCACTGCATGGAGACAAGTTCCAAATGTCACCTTCTTGTTGAGTAGCTCATAATAACATGACAATATGGTATTATTGGATTTTCCTGTGATGCTTTTCCTGAGTCACCTGGCAGATGAGACCCCTTAGAGCAATTGTTCCGGGGACCCTGTAAAGCAACTGTACATGAAATTTTCCTTAGAGTGGAATCCTTGTAGATACTGCTCAAGTTATGATAAGCACAAAGAAGGGGGTTATCCCCCCATGACTAGAGATCACTCTCAGGCTTGACTCTGGGCTATTCCTCCTCCCTCACAGAGAGCTCTGGTCAAGAGATCAAGCTACTTTTATAGCCTGTGTTACTTCCATTGTGTTATTTTCATTACTTCCCATTGTGTTACTTCTGAAACACATATCCAATTCCCAATGTTTATGTTTAACTTTTCTCTGGTACTTCATGTCCTTGACTGCCCATCTCTAGTGTCTTAGGCCCTGCCACCCTATACAGATACCAGTTCCTCTCATCCTATATAAGCATTGTTACAATGAAATAAAGTGTCTCTGATCATTAGCCTGAGACCTGTTCTTTCCCAGTCATTAGCTGGGGAGAACATAGCAAATCCTAAAAACACCAGGAGTATGGAAGTTGACCCTTGCCATGATACCATTTAGCCGATCCAATAGCCAGGATGGGTGACCTTCCAAGATGGAAGAAATCAGGCTAAAGTTTTCACCCTTCTCCTGAAAATAAAGATGGCATGAACTCCCATCTCAATAGAGTGGATACCTTCTTCTTAGGGTCTTCTTTCCATTCCTTGGGCTATTAGATCCATTATGGTGGAGCCATATGGTTAAGGTGCTTACCTCATACATGGTGGGTCCTAAGCCAATCCTTAAGTTTTATCAGGTGTGTCCCTGAGTTTGGAGTTATGAACAAGTTCTGAACACTACCAGATGTATCCCCCAAAAAACAAAAAAGAAATGTAATAAAGAAGTAAATAAATAAATCCAGAGACAGTAGTGGTATCACAATGGGTAGGGCATTTGCCTTATATGTGGCTGGCCTACGTTTGATCCTTAGTATCCCATATAGTTCCATAAGCCTGCCAGAAATAATTTCTGAGCACAGAGCAAGGAGTAATCCCTGATCACTACCACCAAGTGTGACCCTAACACAAAACAAAAACATAGAATAAAATAAATATATCTATTGTGACTATTTATTTTAGAGGGAAGTTAAGGGATGACTGAGAAAACATTCTGATGTAGAAACAGCATATGCATAAGACTTTATATGCATAAGAATACTATCAGTCATGGTGCCTAAAATTTAACATACTGCCTTAATTTTAAATAAATAAGAAAACAAAATAAATAAAAATCAAACTTCTACTGATTCTGGAGGAATAACTCAATGGACTATTTTGCACACTAGAGACCCAGATTTGATCCCCAGCACTGCCAGGTGTAAGCCCTGTGTTCCAGTAGGAGTAAAGCTAACACACACAAACACACACACACACACACACACACACACACACAAACCAAGTAGCCTCTATCTGAAGAATCAAGACAATGCTATCCCCACTCTCAGAGGCTCACAAGACAAAGCTTTGTCCCAGACTGTGTAAGTCAAACAAACCCATCTCCTATCTCTCCTCTTTCTGGCTCTGCAAGTTTCTTCCCACAAACCCAAGTCTTTCTCTGCTCACACCTGTTCTGGGAAAGGAGGAGTAGGTCAGTAAAAATTAATTAAAAGAGTCGCTTAAGCAGAAAAGAGAAATTTACTGAGCCATTTCCCACTTCTTAGTGAAAAGCTCATCCCGGGTTCCAGTGTCTCCTGAGCAAGTGGCTTTATTTCTGACGGAACCATGGGGTGTTTCTGCATTTCCTCATCCCATCTGCATCCGTTTTCACGATGACTGAACAAATGCAATTAGTTTGCAGTGAGCCAAGTAATGGTTTTCTTAAGAGACTGAGAACACTTGCTCAGCCTCTAATCTGCATGTACGTCTGCTGCCGCTTCTCTCGGGCACGAGCCTGCTAGGACCAACCTTACGGGGGCCCAGGCCAAAGGAAACAACATTAGGGTTGAACAGTCAGGTGAGAGCCCAGATGGAAGGTGCAAGGCTTACCTGTTAAGTCTACCTGGAAAGAAAATAAAGTCACGGGCCCGGAGAGATAGCACAGCGGTGTTTGCCTTGCAAACAGCCGATCCAGGACCAAAGGTGGTTGGTTCAAATCCCGGTGTCCCATATGGTCCCCCGTGCCTGCCAGGAGCTATTTCTGAGCAGACAGCCAGGAGTAACCCCTGAGCACTGCCGGGTGTGGCCCAAAAACCAAAAAAAAAAAAAAAAAAAAAAAAAAAGAAGAAGAAGAAGAAGAAGAAAATAAAGTCACACCTATGGGATGTGGATAATGGGACACCAGACACTACCCTCATGCTTTGCCTACCCTGTGCCAGCATTCCAGCATGCCAGCTACAGAGCAGCAGAGACCCACCTGCTCTACTGGACTCCCAGTATTCAAGAGAGGTATGCAAAAATATACTTCTCTGGAGAAGACAATCTAAGGTGAAACCATTTGGTGTCTGTCCCTCTGACTCATTTTATTCTGCATGATACACTCCAACTCCATCCATGTATCAGCAAATTCAGCAAATTTCTTGGTTTCCTCTTTACTCATGGCCAAGTAGCATTCCATTTTGTATGTGTACTGTTGCTTCTTTATCCAGTCATCTGAGTTTTGTTTTTTTGTTTTGTTTTGTTTTGGCATTCTTCTTATTTCCAATTTTGGGCTGTTGTAAATAGTGCTGCAATGCAGTGTAGATATCTTTTCTGCATGAGTTTTTGGCCCTGAAGTATATTCCTAGAAGTGGAATTGCTAAATCATATGGAAACTCAATTCCTAATTTTTTGAGAAATGCCCATGTTGTCTTCCAAAAATACTGAACTAGTTGACCTTTCCACCAGCAGGGTAAGAATCCTTTTCCCTCCACCCACATACATCATGCCAACAGTAGTTGTAGTTGTTTTTGATGAGAATCCAGTCTCTTATCATCTCACACCATTAATATCTTGTTATTGTGTAATTTATGTTTCCTCAATGGTCAGTGATAAAGAACAGTTTTTCATGTGCCTTTTGGCCATTTGTATTTCTTCTTTGAGGAAGTGTCTATCTCTGCCTCCCATTTTTGATAGGGTTGAATGTTTTATTTTCATAAAGAGCTACCAGTACTTATAGATATAGATAGATAGATAGATAGATAGATAGATAGATAGATAGATAGATAGATAGATAGATAGATAGTTAGTTTGGATACATAGATCTTGGATATTAATGAAGTTGGAGAGGTATTTTTATTTGTTTGGTTTGGTTTTGGAACAACCTGGCAGCACTCAGGGCTTCCTCCTGGCTCTGCACTCAGAAATCACTCCTACCAGGACCATATGAGATGCTGGGAATCAATCCCGGGTCCATCCCAGGTTGGCCATGTGCAAGGCAAATGCCCTACCACTGTGACATCACTCCAGCCCCAGTGGTAGAGTTTTAAACTTTCATGCATTTAATTATGTCCTGTTCTTCCTTCTTTACTACACTGTCAGTTGCCTTCACAGAGGGATGAGATGCAAACTCTGAAAGGAAATGGTTTGACTGGAACTCATGTTCTTTTTTGGGAGAGATGTTGTCCTATAGATTCCCACTGGATTTTTCATCCCTATCCTTGACATCAGAATGATAATCTACTCTATCACTTTCTCTGAATATACATTTGGCATGCACACAAAATAGAAATTAAGTGAAAATAAATCAAATAGAAATTTGCAATAAGAATGTGTTTTCATGACAAAGGGGAGTAATCAGAGCATTGGAAAAGAAAAGAAAAAATAGGATAACCTTGTGCTAGTACAGACATTGATATGTTTATAGTTAAATTAAATGGCTACATCAAAAAATCTCATTTTTTTCATCATCAATGTGAATTATGTGGCAGATTCTACTCCACATGCTTCAGCTGTATTTTCTTTGACATAGAAATTTCCAGCTAGTTAATGAAACACTCACAGTCCCAATCTTATTTCAGGAACTGACACTAAAATTGTTTGTGGTTTTGAGGCCAGAGGCATGTGCCAACTTTAAAATTTAAATAATTTAAAATAGAAATTTAATGATTATTTTTCTTAGAATAATTCCGTTCTTTTGGTTCCTTGGGAAGTGGTAAGGAAGGAGGATGTCACAATGACTAAGGTGATTTCTCTCAACAAATAAATCAGGACTTCCTAATGGTGATAGCTGATAATGTAGCTCAGAAAAGAGTTTAACCTTGTTTTATTTCCACTCCATGCCAAAGTCAATGACAATAGAATCAAGAGTCCCAAACGACAACAAGCTAAGCACAAAATGAGCCTGTTACACTGGTAGTCCTGGGGGCGAGGAGTGGAGGTGTGGAATGCATGTGGGGAGCTATGGTAGAGAGAGGGCAACACTGGTGGTGGGAATGGCCCCTAAATGCCTGAAAGACAGACAGACAGACAGACAGACAGACAGACAGACAGACAGACAGATAGATAGATAGATTGATTGATTGATTGATTGATTGATAGGTGATAGATAGATGATAGATAGATTGATTGATAGATGATAGATGATATAAATAGATAGAAAAATAGAAGATAGATAGATGATAGATAGATAGATAGATGATAGATAGATAGATAGATAGATAGATAGATAGATAGATAGATAGATAGATAGATAGATATTAAAAAACAGAAAAGTGTTTAAGTTCTACTGAGAAATGAACAGTGAAAAGAATGAACAAAACCACCTTCACTGGAAAATTTACTCTTTTGCAAACTTATCACAGTGGAGTCACGCAAATAGGAAACCGAAAGGCCTAAAAATTAATCCCCAGAACCATCAGCCTCTCAAAACAGAGGGATGCGTGCTGCGTTTCCTAGCCTCTGGCATGCACTCGGCTTTTAATAAGCATTTATTCATAGCATGCATGAATAGATGGATTGATGAATGATTGGCTTGCTGCAACTTGTGAACAAAAGCTGTGATAAGCCAAAAAAAAAAAAGGATAAGAGCTCTAGGATTAAAGGGCTCAGAGAATGACAACCAGTGTTGAGCCCCACGAGCTCACCAGGACCTTTTGTCTGAGAACAAGCCATTGGGCTCGAGGTCATTGTTTATGTGCAATAGGGGTCTCTGGTTTATTCTAATCGGCACAACCAGGGAGATGGTGTGTGTTCACCTAAGACAGGAAGGTCCATGCATACAGAATGCAGATAGGCTCTCTAAGAGGAATATTTTAGGCATTCCACAGCCCCAGTGTCACCTTGTTGTCACTGTAAAGTCTGCAAGACACAAAGCCATCATTCTTGTGTTCTGTAGAGACATAGGTGGTTTTGTGAGTTCTTTAGGGGAACCTTCACAGATACTGCCATCCCTGTGTCTTTCATCTACTTCCAGAACCAGCTTACCTGCCTATAAGCCTGAGACGCCGCAACTGAAACTAAATAAAAACACAATGAAAATGTACAGGCATCTAAAATAGGAGTTGTCGTGAGTCTTAATGCTACCTTTCCCCCAATTCCATATCCTAATCTCACTTGGATGGTCAGACCCACCCACAGCAGAGAGGGGTCTTCAGTTGGTAATTGAGGGGTTGCCTTGGGGAGGGGACAGAGAGAGAGAGGATATGGAGCTAGGATAGATGAAGAGCAACAGGAAAGAGGTTGCCTAGCTTGGAAGCCATATAGAGAAATGCACTTGGTGGTTAGGGCCATGAAATAAAGCTGGATATCTACTGAATCTTCATCTGACTGCCTGTGATATCATTTCTCTGCCCTTAACCTGCAACCTATAGACCCGCCGGCCTAAGGGGCTACAGGTGCCAGTTTGAGCTGAGAAAGGTCACACCCTACCAATGCAAGGACTCTATATTTTATATTAATACAACATTAAGTAAGAGCAAGGTTGTGGTGGTGGAGGAGGAGGGGGAGACGGAGGCACAGGAACCTTCTGGTTTTGACTAAAGTAAGGCCTCCCAGAGCAGCTGCAAAATTGCTGGTCTGGTCTGTACTTAGCCTCAGGTGTCACTGACAATGCTGTTGCTGACCCAGGAATTGCTGAGTTTTGATCCCTGGCAATGAAGCGAGAAATCGTGAGGACACAGCTGGATTTTCAGATCACAGGTTGGGTTTGCCAAGCTTAAACTCAAGGAAAGGGACCCATCCTTCAAGGCCCTAAACAGAACTGTCCAGCGGGAAGTGAAAATCCATAAATCGAAGAGGGAATCCCCTGTTTTGCCTGTGTCAGGACCTCAGAGGAGGCTGTTCTTGAAAAGGAAACAGCAGCTCTGAGAGGTTAATTAAAGAAAGCAAAAATTTGTTTACATATATATATATATATATATATATATATATATATATATATATATATATATATATTTGGCTTTTGGGCCACACCCGATGGTGCTCAGAGGTTACTCCTGGCTGTCTGCTCAGAAATAGCTCCTGGCAGGCACGGGGGACTATATGGGACACCGGGATTCGAACCAACCACCTTAGATTGTGGATCGGCTGCTTGCAAGGCAAACAGCGCTGTGCTATCTTTCCGGGCCCAGAAAGCAAAATTGATGGGACAAGTCCTCTCTTCTCTTTCCAGGGCATTTACAACTTTCTGAGGGTGGAGACCTCTATTCCTCCTCTTCCCCTTCTCCCAAAAACAATTGAGGGTACAAGGCATACAGCAGGGATGAGTCATTGTTCCTCACATGAGTGGAGAGAGGCAGAAGGAGCACAGCTTAACTTGGCATCAAGCAAAAAGGTAGAAGTCTCAGTTGCAGAGAAATAGACAGAATAAGCAAACTCAATTGGGGGATATAAAAAAAAACAAAACAGGATCATATGGTAATAATATCTAGAGACAATAGAGCCAGGAGGACCAGTCCCTGGTAAAAAGCTTGCCACAAATAGCAGGAGATGGGCCAGAGTGATATAGCTGTGGGTAGGGCATTTGCCTTGCATGTAGCCAAACAGCATCCCATATGGTCCCTTGAGCCTGCCAGGAGTAATTTCTGAGTGCAGAGCCAGGAATAACCCCTGAATGCTGCTGGATGTGGACCCCAAACAAAACAAAACAAAATAGTAGGAGAGTGAAGTTAGGGTAGGGAAGGGACCACTTTGACAATAATAGTTAGAAATGATCACTCTGGACAAGAACTGGGTGCTGAAAGAGGATAAAGTGATCTGTATGAAACCCCATCAGTAACAATATTGTGTCACAGTTTCTAAAAGGGAAAAAAAGAATAGAGAGAGAAGGCAGACAGACAGACAGACAGACAGACAGACAGACAGACAGACAGACAGACAGACAGACAGACAGACAGAGAAGAAAATGTCTGCCCTGAGTTAGGCAGTGGGGAGAGCAGGAGGGAAACTAGGGACATTGGTGGTGGGACATGTGCACTGATGAAGGGTGTTGGACATTGGATGACTAAAACTTAATCACGAACAACTTTGTAACTAAAATAAACAGTATTATAAACAACCTTGTAACCACAGTAAATTTAAAACAAAATTAAAGTAATTAAAAAATATTTAATTTGGAGCCGGCGAAATAGCATGGAGGTAAGGCATTTGCCTTCCATTCAGAAGAACAGTGATACGAATTCTGGCATCCCATATGGTCCCCCATGCCTACCAGGGGCGATTTCTGAACATAGAGCCAGGAGTAACCTCTAAGCGCTGCCGGGTGTGACCCAAAAACCAAAAATTTTTTTTTTGATTTAAAAAATATAAATTAAAATTTTTTTAATTTGGGGCCACACCTAGCAGTACTCAGGGGTTACTCCTGGCTCTGTGCTCAGGAATTACTCCTGAAAAACTCAGGGATGCTGGGGATCAAATCCTGGTTGGCCAGGTACCAAAGCAAATCCCTTACCCTCTGTGCTATCACTTTAGCCCCTAAAGTATCTTTTAAAGAAATGTACAAGTTTGTGGAAGGTATTAAAGAGATAACCAGGGACTAGGAGATGGCTCAAAGAGCAGGAACACATATTTCACATGTCCAAGATTTCAGGATGACTCCCCAGCACCACATGGACACGCAAGTGTGGCCTTAATGGTTCCCAGTATTCCCAGACACAAGCAGCATCACAACGTCTGAGCATGGAACTGTCAGGTTGGTTGAGTTTTCTGAGAAGGGCTTTGGAGCAACCTTGCGCATTGCCTAGGACCCCCGGTCCCCCAAAAGACGATTCTGGAACAATACATTTGGAAGAAAGTTCCTCTAAATAAGTAGATGGAGGTTCCCAATCCGGGCATCCCCTGCCTCTTCTCCAAGTGCCTAGAGGGAAGGGTTTTCATTTCTGGAGCTTCAGTAGCTGACTCATTAGGATCCACCAAACACAGCAAACCCCATCTCTGCTGGACCCCAGAATTTCTCTCCCTGGATATCCTATTTCCTGACAAAGCAAAGTCAATGCCTTTCCCAAACATTCTTCCCATCTAGGCCCCCATGTCTGTTGCCTAGAGAAGACAGGCCAAGCTCCATCTGTATAGCCTGCTGGGGTAGTTTTCCTGATTCTGTTTTTTTGTTTTTGCTTTTTGTTTTTGTTTTTTCGGGCCACACCCATTTGATGCTCAGGGGTTACTCCTGGCTAAGCACTCAGAAATTGCCCCTGGCTTGGGGGGACAATATGGGACACTGGGGGATCGAACCGCGGTCCTTCCTTGGCTAGCGCTTGCAAGGAAGACACCTTACCTCCAGCGCCACCTCGCCGGCCCCGTTTTCCTGATTCTGTCTTCATTGAAACTACTAGTTCAGCTTGACACAGTGAACTCTCCAGATGTAGGAACTGTTGTGATAGAGAATTATCCCCCTCAGAGAGAAGCTAAGAGCAAACCTCCGCTCTGTTTCATGTGCAAATGTTTGTCTTCCTTATTTGGTACTTCTGATTTCTTCCCCAAGGAAGAATTCTTCTCCAAGCTCAGGGAGAATGTTAGGGAATCCCCTTACCTCAACTATCCCCACTTTTGAGCACTCACTGAGCCTTGAATTGTCTTTTTCTTTTCAGAGTCTGAGAAAACCAGAGGAAATTACTGATGGAGGAAGCCACACCTACCTGTCCCAGATGCTTCTCCTGAACTCTCTCCAATGTTTCTGAACCCTAGTACTCATGTTTCTAACCCCCACTACAGAATCCCCATTGTGGCTTCATCAGCTTCCTCCAGAATATTCTCCTTGTGTTTGCCAGACTTTGCTTCTGATATGAGTCTCAAGGATTTCCCTTTTTGCTTTTCTGAGAGAGATACAAATATTCACTCTCCAAAGCTGGTCTCCCAAGACCTCCTGGTGTCCCAAACTAGCAATAACCATCTCTGTGCCTTGCAAGACACTGAGAAGTTCTCATAGTTTACCACATCTTTTCACACATGTCACCTAATTTCCTCCTTGCAGTGGTCTGTGAGCCAAGTAGGACACAGCAAATTAGTCCTATTTTACAGGAAAGAAAGAACATTTCCAGAAGAGGATGACTTGGGCTGAGGGCAAATCATACAAGCTGGCACCAGCAGAAATCAAATCCAAAATAAAGGAGGTTTTTCTCTCTTAAATTCAATTCTGTTCTATGCATATTTATTAAGCCCTCCCAACAGATGGCACTCTTGAGTGTGCTAGGAAGAGAAGGACCATGTTCAGGAAGGTCAAACCAAAGTAGAACAGAGGCACCTGCAGTTTAGCACCTTATTTCTATATTGTGTGAATAGAATGTGGTTCCAGAAGTTTATGGACTCTGCTCCTCCCTCCACAGGAAGACAGACTGTGATTTGTTTTGTTTTGAGAGAAAAAAAGAGAGAGAGAGAAAGAGAGAGAAAGAAAAAAAAGAGAGAGAAGAAAGAAAAAGAGATAGAAGAAAGAAAGAAAGAAAGAAAGAAAGAAAGAAAGAAAGAAAGGAAGGAAGGAAGGAAGGAAGGAAGGAAGGAAGGAAGGAAGGAAGGAAGGAAGGAAGGAAGGAAGGAAGGAAGGAAGGAAGGAAGGAAGGAAGGAAGGAAGGAAGTGAAAAGGGAAATCAGCCCCCCCCACCAACTTTGGCGGGTGGCCCCACCCTTAAGGAAGTCGTCACTGCCTCGGCCCCACCTTTACCCCTACCTCACCAATAATTCGTGTTACCGTAGCGGAAGTCCAGCCCTCAAGGATTCTCCTTCCCCTCCCACTTCCCATCCTATATAAGGGGGAAACTAGGGAACCATGAGGTCTCTTTGTCCCCCTCCTATGGTGGGGACGCTTTGACCCTGGCCATTCGAATGGTCAGTATTAAAGCACTTTTCAAAGCATTTGCTGGGACTCATCAGCCTCTTCATTTCTCTGCGTCGGGTAGCTAGATTAGGACGTCCGGACCTTTCGGAAGGAAGGAAGGAAGGAAGGAAGGAAGGAAGGAAGGAAGGAAGGAAGGAAGGAAGGAAGGAAGGAAGGAAGGAAGGAAGGAAGGAAGGAAGGAAGGAAGGAAGGAAGGAAGGAAGGAAGGAAGGAAGGTAGGAAGGAAGGAAGGAAGGAAGGAAGGAAGGAAGGAAGGAAGAGAAGAGGGCCGGGAAGGAAGGAAGGAAGGAAGGAAGGAAGGAAGGAAGGAAGGAAGGAAGGAAGGAAGGAAGGAAGGAAGGAAGGAAGGAAGGAAGGAAGGAAGGGAAAGAAAGAAGAGGGCCGGGAAGGTGGCGCTAGAGGTAAGGTGTCTGTCTTGCAAGCGCCAGTGTAGGACGGACTGTGGTTTGATCCCCGGCGCCCCATATGGTCCCCCCAAGCCAGGAGCGATTTCTGAGCGTATAGCCAGGAGTAACCCCTGAGCATCAAATGGGTGTGGCCCAAAATCCAAAAAAAAAAAAAAGAAAGGAACAAAATAAAAAAAAGAACAAATTTTCTCAAAGTCTAGCACCTTTCTCATTCTTTTAGTAATTTCTGATTACAACATTATAGAATTTCAAGGACTTAGCTTCACATCTCTCAGTACTCACACCACCCACCCAACACCATCCCACCACCATAGAGATCTTATAACCTACCCTGCACTTCTCCCCTAAATTTCCTCCCCCACTTCACTGTAGCTGTTCCCTGCCAATTTCTTGGCTTTAGTTTTTTATATTTCACACGTAGATTCAGTCGTCTCATAATTGTCTTTCACTTTCTCACTTATTTTGCTTTGCAAAATTCACTTTATGCTCCATCCAGAGGATGCAAATGAGCACCTTCACTTTTGTTTAAATGTATAAATTCGTTAATTGAATTACTGTGAGATATAATTCATTAAAAAGTAGTTTGTGGTTGAGTTTCAGTCATACAATGTCCAACACCTTTCAACAGCATACATTTCCTGCAACCACTGTTCCCAGTTTCTTTCCCTCCTGACCTACTTCCCTGCCTTCCTCTAGGGTAGACATCTCTCTCTCTCTCTCTCTCTCTCTCTCTCTCTCTCTCTCTCTCTCTCTCTCTCTCTCTCTCTCTCTCTCTCTCTCTCTCTCTCTCTCTTTCTCTCTCTCTTTCTCTCTCTCTCTCTTTCTCCTCTCTCTCTTCTCTCTTCCTTTTTATTTAAATACTATAATTTACAATATTATAACAAAAAAGGTATCCTGCATATCACTTTCCCTCCTTTCAGCACTCAGTTCTTGTCCAGAGTGATCAGTTCCAACTCTCACTGTCACAGTGCTCCCTTCTCTGCCCTCACTGCACTTCAGTTCTTTGTGACAAACTTCCTACCATGAACTGGTCCTTCTGGCCCTTATCTCTATTGTCTATGGATATTATTACTATACTGTCATTTGTTTAACCCTACAAATGAATGCATTCATTCTTTTGGGTTAATATTTGCAGGTATCGGTGCTGTGTTTATACATGGGGGGTGGGTCACACCTGGCAGCGCTCAGGGGTTACTCCTGGGTCTACGCTCAGAAATCGCTCCTGGAAGGCCCTGGGGACATATGGGATGCTGGGATTCGAACCACCGTCCTTCTGCTTCTAAGGCAACTAACCCTACCTCTGTGCTATCTCTCCGGCCCCCTGTTTTTACATTTTTGACGAGTCTCTCTACCATTTTCTAAAGCAGCTGTACCAATCCATAAACCCACAGTGAAGCAGAGGTTTCTTCTTCCTCCTCCTCCTCCTCCTCCACTTCCTCCTCCTCCTTCCCGAGGTAGTTCATTCGCATTTCAAAAGGTCTGGGACACTATTGTAATTTTGATTTATTTCCCACCACCTCTAAAACAAGAAGGTGAGCAATTTTTTCATGATTTTGTGGGCATTCTGTATATCTTCTTTGAATCAATATCTATGGTATTTTCCCCATTTTTCTTTCAAATCTAGTAGCTTCAAACCATCATCATTTACCTTTCTGGGTTAGTGGGTGGATAGGGGAGGGGGATAGGAGGTGGGGGTTGGGGCTGATGCTCTGGGCTGGAAACAGTATTTTCTCCTTGGCTAGTTCACCCACTGACCACCAGGGGGCAGTGGCTGCCCTAGGAAGCTGTTGGCCAGAAAACATCCAGGCAGACAGTCTCCCAGGATACTGAACTCCACATGTTCTCCTGGCTAGGCAGAGAAGAGTAGAGGAAATGGGGTACATACGTGTCTAGGGGCTCAGTGCCCCCATACTAGACCCTGAATCCTTGCAAGGCATGTACATTGCCAGATGATCCAACTCAAGAGATGGAAGTTGTCACCTCTGAATCAGCAGGTCTGGAACAAGGGGTTGTGGGGTGCAGGACAATGAATGTCTACTTGAATAATGATGCTCAAAGGTTAAAAATCCTGACTCTGTAGTCAAGGATTACTCCTGGTGCTGTTCTGGGGACCATACGGGCTGTCAGGCAGAGATCAAATGCAGATTGATCAAACGCTGTGCAAAGTACCCTATCCACTGTACTGTCACTCTGGGCCCCCAGAAATTGTTTTGAGTTGGGGTCATAGGGATAGTATAGCAGGTAAGGTGCTTGCCTTGCATGCAACTGATTTAGGTTTTATTCTCAATATCTCATATGGTGCCCCAAGCATAGGCAGGAGTGATTTCTGAGTGCAGAATTCAGTAACCCTGAGAACTGCTGGGTGTGCCCCACAAAGCAATAAATAAATAACTTTGAGGATCTTGAGAGTACATCTGGGTGGGCACTTGACTTGCATGTGGCTGACCCAAGTTCAATCCCCAGCATCCTATATGGTTCCCTAAGCACTGCCAAGAATAATCCCTGAGTGCAGAGCCAAGAATAACCTCCAAGCATCTCCAGGTGAGGCTCCTCAAAGAATAAATTAAAAAATAATAATCCTGGGCTGGAGCAATAGCACAGTGGTAAGGTATTTGCCTTGCATGCAGCCAATACAGGGCAGACCTCAGTTCGAATCCTGGCATCCCATATGGTCCCCGAGCCTGCCAGGAGTGACTTCTGAGTGCAGAGCCAGGAGTAACTCCTGAGCACTGCTGGGTGTGACCCAAAAAAAAAAAATCTGAACAGACAAAAATTACAGACAGACATAAAAGGAGAAAAGTTAGAATTGAACCGCAACCCTAATGAGGACAATGTGGAAAGACTTCGTGGGCAGATGCAAACTCCATCTCCAACGATGTCCCCAAGATGTCCCCAAGGCTGATCTGACTCACAGCCTACCTAGATCTTCCTCTTGCAAAACCTACAGAAAACTACGGATTCTCAGGATACTTCTTTCTTCAACTGTTCCCAGCTCAGACTTGGATGGATTTTTCTGAAGACAAACCTTAGAGGGAAGCTTAGCTCCAGGCCTTTGGAAAACCTGCATGCAGGAAAGAGGAAGAAAAAACACATTTCTGTCTTCATTAAAAAGCAGCAGAGTCTACAACCCTCTTATTTTATTATTATTTTTTATTTAAACCATTGTGATTTACAAAGTTATTCACAACTGGGTTTTAAACGTATAGTTTTTTTTTGGACCAATTTCAACACCAATGTCAACCCCTCTTCATCAATGTTCTCAGAGCCCATTCCATGCCACCACCCCTGCACCAGCGTGCCAACGTCACAGGCACCATTTTAGGTTTGATTGTTAAAGTTTGGGTCTCATGACTTCAGTGTCATTGACTCTGGCTTAGATATTTAGTTCTGTCCTTTATTAACACCAACAATGTACCTGAAACCCCTTAGGTCTGTCTACCATCATTTCATATTCTCTGCTAAATTTCATTTCTTTTTTTTTTATTCTTTTTTGTTTGTTTGTTTGTTTTGGTTTTTTTTGTTTTTGGGTCACACCCGGCGGTGCTCAGGGGTTACTCCTGGCTGTCTGCTCAGAAATAGCTCCTGGCAGGCACGGGGGACCATATGGGACACCGGGATTCGAACCAGTCACCTTTGGTCCTGGATCGGCTTCTTGCAAGGCAAATGCCGCTGTGCTATCTCTCCGGGCCCCATTTCTTATCACTCTATTTTGAGGCCTGGGGTGTTCTTATTAACCCCTCTTAAGGTAAGAATAGGGTCCAAGGAGGCAACACCCTCCTATCTAAAATAAACTCTTCAATTGTTTATTCTGTAGCATTAAGAAAGCTACTCATTTTACTCCTGAGTCAGAGGGAGAGGTGGAGGGAGAGAAGTATAATGATGGCACTCATCTGCCGTGTATAAAAAAAACATGGTATACCCAAAGACAAAAGAAATTATGGTGGAGGGGAGTGCAGTTAAGACAGAGAAGAGAGGGAACCGGAGATATAGCAAGGAGGTAAGGCGTTTGCCTTGCATGCAGGACAGCAGCAGTTCGAATCCCGGCATCCCATATGGTCCCCCAAGCCTGCCAGGAGCGATTTCTGAGCATAGAGCCATGAGTAGCCCCTGAGCACTTCTGGGTGTGACCCAAAAAATTAAAATAAAAAAAAAAGAGAAGGGTACCTATGATAGTAATGGTTGGAAATTATCTTTCTGGGCAAAAAACTTAGAACTAAAAGGAAATAAAGTGATATGCATGGTACCCCTTCAGTAAGAGTATTGCAAACCACAGTGCCTAAAAGGAAAAAAAGGAGGGAGAAAGAGAGCAGGAGCAAGTGAGAGGAGCAAGTGAGTGAGAGAGAGAGAGAGAGAGAGAGAGAGAGAGAGAAATAGAGAGAGAAATAGAGAGAAAGAAATAGAGAGAGATAAAGGCATGCTGAGGGGAAGAAGAGAGAGTAAGTAACTGGGGACATTGGTGGTAGGAAATGAACACTGCTGAAGGGTTGGGTGTTGGAACATTGTATGACTGAAATTCATCTATCAACAACTTTTTAACTCTGTATCATGGTGATTTAACCAAAAAAAATTGTGGGGGGGGGGGGGTGGGGAGGTTCACACCTGGTATGCTCAGGAGTTACTCCTGGCTCTGCACTCAGAAATCTCTCCTGGCAGGCTCAGCAGACCATGTAGAATGCTAGGAATTGAACTCAGCTTCTTCCTGGGTTGGCCATGGGCAAGGCAAATGTCTTACTGCTGTGCTATCTCTCTGCCCCACCAAAAAAATTTTTAATAAAAAGTAAGCATCTCAGTCAAATAAAGGAAATTACTCTGAATCTTCATGATCCTTCCTTTTTTTTTTTTTTTTTTTTGGTTTTTGGGGCCACACCCGCTTGATGCTCAGGGGTTACTCCTGGCTAAGCACTCAGAAATTGCCACTGGCTTGGGGGGACCATATGGGAAGCCAGGGGATCGAACAGCATCCTTCCTTGGCTAGCGCTTGCAAGGCAGACACCTTACCTCTAGCGCCACCTCACCGACCCCTTCATGATCCTTTCAATAAGGGTAATTAGATAAAGTCCCCAAATAAAATAACCCCCCTTCCTTTCTCCCAGTGCTAACACCTTGGAAAGTTGGGGTTGCCACCCCATCCAATGGGGTCATCAGGAGAGCCAAGTATTACATGCCTGGAGCCACAAGGCCAAGTTCCCAGCCACATTTCCAGCACACACAGCTAGAGGAGGCAGATCTGAACCTCAGTCTTCCTGAGTCCATCTCAACCACAAGGCAGTGGGGACGCCCAGCAACGGAGTCATTGGGACCGTCTTCCAGCACAAATGTTTCCCCATACATGAGTAAGCTGTAAACTTTCTGGAACTTCAGTCTCAAGTGAACTGGGTTCCCTCGGATTTCTCAGGCATCCAACAGAGGTCAGGATTCTGGGATCAGAATGGTACAAACCTCAGCTTCAGTGCTTGAGTGCTCTGAGGTTCCTGAGTTTCATAATTTTCTCCATCATTTCAGTGCTGTGCAGTCTCTGGCATGGCCACTTTACCTCTCAGAATCACAATCAGGCTCATTAGGAAAGTGGGAGTGACACCCAATCTCATCAGAAGCAACCAGCCTCCCTATCTAAAGTGTTCACTGAGAGAAGACAGACCCATGGGGGCAAGGCTGTGCTTGTTATGTTTGCATTTTGTTTGGTTTTGTTTTGGGGGTTATATCCGGCAGGATTCAGGGGTTACTCCTGACTCTGCGCTCAGGAATCAATCTTAGCAGGCTTAATGTACCATATGGGATGTCGGGGATCAAAACCTCAGTTGGCTGTATTCAAGGCAAACACCCTACCTACTGTGCTATCACTCTGCCCCATATTTCTGCAATTTTGATCATCTCATGATGCACATTTGCCCACATTTGTGTGCCCCTTGAGTGTTACTGACAGTGTGGTATCCCAGCATTGTGGGCCTGAGTACCACATCTTACCCATGTTTGATGAAACACAGTGTGGCATTTATCAGTGCTATTATCCCCAAAGAGGCCTGATTGTCAAAGAGTAATGAGACAGCAGCAGACAACAGGCAGCCTCATGATTGTACAATGACAGTCCCTGACTTCCCATCTGAAAGGTTCTCCTGGGGCCCAGCATGGTCCCAATGATGTGCTTTGCCTTCCAGCAATACCAGGCTGGTCATAGGTCTGTCTTCCTTCAAGCAAGTTGAAGCTATAAAAATCCAGATTCCGTGATGAAACATTAACTGGCCGCATATATCCCCAGAACATCTATTTAAAGTGCATCCTTCTAGCTCCACTTTCCCTCCCCATCCTCACCCCCATCCCACCTCATACCCACACACAAACCCTTTCAGACATTTACCTGTAATCATTCCCCAAAGAATATTTAGCATTAAAGTCCTACCATATATCTGCTTATATGTTTGGATGTATGGCTGTGCTTTAGACATAAAAAGCTGCATAAACCATGCAAAAAGGTACCAGCCCCCGTGAAAGCGATACTTTTGAGGAATCCCATAGGGATTATTTGAAATCCTTGTCTCATGGAAATGGTTCTTTGCGACTCCTTTTTTTCCATGGCTCATGAACTCTGAAGAAGTGGGGGCAGGTGTGTTCTGTTCAGCGGCTTCATCTGCGACGGAGTCTGGTAGGCTGTGTTTCAAACCAAACACAGGAAGAGAATTGAGATCCATGAATCCCATTCGACTTTAGAGTTGAGGAAACTAAAACTGACCCCAAAGTTAAGCGGATGCTTTGTTTAGTGCCAAGTGTTTCTCTACTGCACCACTGGGAGGCATGGATGATAATAATCCATTATTGGAATTATTGGGTTGTTATTATTATTGGAATTATTTCTACAGTAGTTCTCTGACCTTTCTTTTCCATCACACCTCTTATTTCTATAATGCCAGAATGTGGCATCCTAACTGTAAAATCACTTCAAGCACCATATCTCCAGCCCCAGGTGAACAATACTGAATCAGAGTCATGCGTGAAATAATCCAAACCATTGGACCGGAGAGATAGCACAGTGGTAGGACATTTGCCTTGCATGTAGCTGACCTGGGAGGGACCCAGTTTGATTCCCAGCATCCCATATGGTCCCCCAGCCTACCAGAGGAGATTTCTGAGTGCAGAGCCAGGAGGATTCCTGAGCTCCGCTGGGGGTGGTACAGAAACCAATCAATCAATCAATAAATAAATAAAGTTTAAAAAAAATCCAAAACCGGCTGAGGGTGAAACGTGTACTCTGGCAGTCTTCTACCTCATATGAAGAACAAACTGCCTGCCAGAACTACTGTTTTTTTTGTTTTTTTTTTTTTCTTTTTTTTTTTTAGAAATTTATTTTTCCCTGAGGCGGCAGTTCCTCCCTCAGGGAGCGGAGAAACAGTCAGTGGCGGGCGCGTCCTCCTTCCACTCCCTTCTCTCTCCTTGCATCACCTCAGCGGTTCCCTCATGAACTGGCAAGCGCAGAGGAGTGGCAGGCAGGCAGGCTGCTCTTTTCTTTTTTTAAATATCTTTCTTTAAACACCTTGATTACAAATATGATTGTAGTTGGGTTTCAATCATGTAAAGAACACCCTCCCCCCTTTACCAGTGCAACATTCCCATCACCAATTGATTATAGAGACCACGCCTGGGTGGGGCATTAAGGACAGACCAAGGACAGATAGCTCAGACTATCCTGAGCCAGTCCCACCCAGGTTGACAAGCACGACAATCTCTGTTTTGTGGTAAATCCAATTTGTAAACAAATATACAAAGGAACCAGGTATGATCTTTGTTATAGGTAAAATAAGGCATAACCTAACACCTAACCAACAGGTTTCCAAAATATTCTTTACTATTAGCCTCCCTAATTAGATTTACTATGACCAGGAAGAATTTTCCTGGTTCCCCAACATCCCCACATACATCCCCACAAAGAACTGGGCTCTTGAAACTTCACAACTATTTGCTGCTTCCTGTTACTTATTTCCTGCTTCCCACTTTCTGCTTCTTACTTCTGGATTTCCATTTGGGACCAAAAAAAAAAAAAATCCAAAACAACAGGATTGATAGTTTCCAGGTAGTGCCTCTACTGGTCTTGGTCCAGAAGCTACACAGCAAGTCTACAAGAAATGGGCTCTCTGGAGTTGGAGCTCTTGACCCAAAGGGAGGGAAGAATAGAAGCTAAAAGACCAGTGAGGAAGGAGGTGGGGTTGCAGAGAGATGATGAGAAAAGTCAGGAAGAAAGGAGGCAGCCACCTCACAGGGCGGAAACTCCAGTGCTATGGTGGACTTTGTCCTGAGATGGCCTCAGGGAGACCCCCAGCTGTTCCACCTATTCTTGGGGTCACCTGGTTAGTGTAGCCCTGAGACTACAAATGTGGTCCAGCACATCATCACCCTTAGTAGGAAACAGCATGTACTGTTTCTGTTACTGCATTATATCAAGTTACATTATTTTGTGTTCATATTGACAAGCTCCCCATCTGAGGAAGAACCTTGTGACTCCTATGTCTTGTGAAGCCTTTGGTTGCTTCCACGATGCTACTGGAATCTGTGGGACTGGTAAGTCTCTGAAGTGAGAGTCACCTTTAGCTTTGAAACCATTTTCAGGTCTCCTCCTCTATCCTAATTATGACCTGGCAGATCAACCAGAACCACAGTGATCTCCCTTTCTCAGTTGCTGCTGCAAGGGAAAAAACATTGGAATAACCATGAATATGCCATCTACCAGATGTGAAGGGGAAATCATGTAAATGAAAGAAACTCCTCGCGAATTATTCCTAGACCTGACCTAGAAATTAAGAAGGAAGCTTGGTCATGAGAACCCTTCAGAGTGCCTAGAAACTGGTCTCAAATACAAAAACGTTAGATGGAATCTTATACACAAAATGTGGCCAGGAATGTTGATGACGGTGATGATCCCAGACAATGAGTTGTAAGCTCAGCTACTAGTAATTATGCTTCAATTTCATCCTCTGCATTGTAGTTCAGAAATCCCAGATCCACATGCTGAAAGTGCAGAATTTCTCCTCGTTAGAAGAGGCTGGTGGCACTAAGCGTTGGCAGCCTCCTTGGCAGTGTCACAATTCACCCCAGGCCAAAGGGTGTAGCATCTATATATCCATTGTCCTGCCTTTCCAGGAAGCTTTGACTCTCACGCAACAGCTTCTCCAGGGACCCCTGAGATTGTTGTGATCACAGGGCATTAATGCACACAATCAGTCAGTGTCGTCTTCACTGTGATCAAAAATTAAAGAGATTCCATTTTAAAGGGATGTTGTAAGAGATGCATTAACTAAGGAGCTAAATATTAGCCCTCAGAAGTGTTACCAAACCAGCTAATGATCCTTTCTGCAGGGAACACAGCCTGACTCATCGATGTCATTACACATGACTTCTTTTCAAGTCACTTCAAGCCTGACTTACAATAGTCACTATCTACACAATCATATGGAGAGGGAAGGGAGAATTTAAAACTGCTGAGAAAGGACAAAGATAATAGCGGGGTAAAGGCACTTACCTTGCTTGCACCAAATGCTTCTTCAAGCACTGTCAAAAGTTATCCCCAGCACAGAGCCAGGGGTCTCTCCTCACCATTTTACACACACCTCTACCTGCCATCATAAGTGAGAAAACAAAAATATTTTCTGAGATTTTGATTTCCTGATAAACTATAGTGTCAAAAAGAATTACAGAGGGTAAAATGTCATGTTTCATGATTTTCCAACATTAGTGTGAATCTTAGTCATCCAAAAGGATGATTAAAACATTAATGATTGGACACCACTTGCCCCAGAGTTTCTGTGTATCTTTGGGGCTTGGTGAGAGCTTGTGTCTCTTTGCAAGGTTCCAGGGGGAAACAGATGCTACTGCTCTGGCCACCATCCTCGAAGAGTCATTGTTCTAGAGCAGAAGTTTGCAACTTTTCCTTTATACACTCATTCCCTGAAAACCTTTTAAGTGTCCCCTGACTGTCTTAGATTTCTAAGAATGACCAGACCCAAATCATGAGTGACAGCAGACTCATCTCCAAGTGACACCCAGGCTTCTGTTCTGCTAAGTCTGTTCAGATGATTACAGAATGCAGCCCACCTCTGAGACCCTCACACTTGAGACTGTAAACTTTCTGTAAGGTGCCAAAGAACAAATATTTATACGTTGTGGTCCCTAGCACCTGGGCTCTGTGGCTCTGTGCTTGAAGTATAAAAACACCCAGAGAGGAGCCCTTGTCTAAAGGCATGAGGCTCAGTTCTGTTGTAGATAAAGTCGGATGGCAGAACCAGATCCCTAAACCCTCCGTCTAGTCCCTTTTTATTGTTCTTGCTTTTTGTTTGGGAAGCCATACCTTGGGGTGTTCAGAGCTTACTTTTGGCTTTGTATTTAGGGATAACTCCTGGCTGCTCCTACATGGGGTACCAAGAATAGAATCTAGGTCTACTGTGTGCAAGGCAAGTGCCTTACCAACCCAATGTTCTATTAGTTTCTAGGTTCTCCCATAAGTGAAAGTGCATTAGATGAAAACCAGAGACCAATAGAGGACAGACAACCTATATAAGTACGTGGTGATCTTTTGTGCTGCTATAGGCTTTATTTTTTTTTTATTTCTTTTTCAAAGCATTTTGCTTTTTTCCTGGGGTGGGGAAAGAGAGCCCACTGCCTGTTTCAGAGTTGGATCCACTCTATCTGCATGTTTCCTCAGCTACTACCCCTCAATCCATCATTCTCTCTCCTCCTGTAGCTTCAAGCTACTCCAGCAGTCTGTGAATTGTTGCCACTTTGAGTTTTATCACCCCAGTTTTGATTGCTTTGGTTTTATTGTTGGTTGTTATTTTTTTTAACAATGGCTGCTCCTTATTTTATCTCTTCCTGCAGCTTCTATGGCTTCCAGGAAAGGTGGGGAGCAAGGGCTATTCTGACAGTGTGGAGAAAAATAGTAGTTGCTGTAAAATAAGAAAATGCTCAAGAGCTCTGCTTTTGGGGTGTTATGCTTACACTCTCATCACAAGGATCACATGAAGTTTGAAGCTAATCAGCATGGGCTTCAAAGATCTGTGAAAGCTTCACTAAAAGGTGGTAACATCTTGTGAAAGAAACCTTATTAATAACAGTGCTGTGAGCCGCAGTGCCAAAAATTATTTATGAAAAAGTGACTGTCAGATGAGAAATAATGGGACATGGGATAGGAGGTGTCAAGGAGATTCAGGTATGTCTGTGGTTTAAAGGAAGGACAGAGATAAATATCCAAACTACAAGGTCAACAACACCAAAAGCATGAGACCCAAACCTTAACAACCAAACATTAAAAGATTCCTGTCAAGGGCTGGAGTGATATCACAGCAGTAAGGCATTTGCCTTCCATGTGGCCAACCCAGGGCAGACCCAGATTCAATCCTGGCATCCTATATGGTCCCCTGAGCCTGCCCAGAGCAATTTTTGAGCACAGAGTCAGGAGTAACCCCTGAGCGCCACTGAGTGTGGACCAAAACAAACAAACAAACAAACAAACAAGAAGACAGGCTGGAGGAAGGGGGTGTGTGGGAGGGAATCTGGGAACATTGGTGGAGAGAAGTTGACACTGGTGGTCTGAAACTGAACTATGAATAACTTTAAAAATCACAGTGTTGGGCCCGGAGAGATAGCACAGCGGCGTTTGCCTTGCAAGCAGCCGATCCAGGACCAAAGCTGGTTGGTTCGAATCTCGGTGTCCCATATGGTCCCCCGTGCCTGCCAGGAGCTATTTCTGAGCAGACAGCCAGGAGTAACCCCTGAGCGCTGCCAGGTGTGACCCAAAAACAAAAACAAACAAAAAAAAATCACAGTGTTTTCATAAAGAATTTTTAAATAAATAATAAATTATAATTTTTAAAGTTTCTATCACAGAGGCAAGCTGGAGTTGGGGGTAAGAGGGAAACAGGATGTTTGTGGAAAGGTTGGTGCAGGCAAACAGACACTGGTGAAGGAACTGGTGTTGGGACATTGTATACCAGAACCCTGGTCATAATAATGTTGTCATCCATTATGACTAAACACAATTTTTTAAATAATCAAATAAAATTTTATAAAACATTTTTTTTTGCAAAGTCAGGTAGCAAAGTGGCTTGGCTTCCTGGTACACCTTCTTCTCTCTTTCTGATCTAGAAGATAAAAAATTGCACCGCTAGACCTCCCTAGCCCCAGGCCATGAGTAGCATCTGTGAGAGACAAGCCTTATATAATCTTGGCCCAGCTCAGTTCTCTTCTGGCAGGCTCCAGATTGCTCAGGAACTCAGACCTCAACATTCCCTGATACCTGCTTTCTGCCCTTTGATCATGTGTCTGGAAACTGCTGTACTGTTAATCAATATGTGAATGTTTCAGAAACTGGTGCCAGCAACTATCTGTGGTCACCATGTAGATAGTATAAGTGAACTCTAAGAAAGCTGGCCCCTTCTGCTTCTAGAACAGTGCCTGACCTGGGTGAACCCTTCCTCTTTGTTAAATTAAATAAAATCAATTTTAAAAGAACAAACCCTCCTCTTTTTGAGATTTCTGAATTGACCCTTGTTGCAGAGATTCCTACCTAATTAGCAGAAAGACCATGCAGAACATTCTGAAAGCTGAGAGAAATTACCATATTTATTTAAGTATAACATCCACCCATGTATAATGCACACCCCTAATTTTCTATTAAAAATCGGTTTTATACACCAATAATGATAGGAAAGAGAAGGAAGTCAAGAAGGCAATTCCATTCACATTAGTGACACACAAACTCAAATATCTTGAAATCAACTTGACCAAAGACGTGAAGGACCTATACAAAGAAAACTATAAAGCCCTGCTCCAAGAAATAAGAGAGGACACATGGAAATGGAAACACATAACCTGCTCATGGATTGGCAGGATTAACATCATTAAAATGGCAATACTCCCCAAAGCATTATACAGATTTAATGCGATCCTCTTAAAAATACCCGTGACATTCTTCAAAGAAGTGGATCAAACACTTATGAAGTTCATCTGGAACAATAAGCACCCTCGAATAGCTAAAGCTATTCCTAGGGAAAAGGAAAATGGGAGGCATTACTTTCCCTAACTTTAAACTGTACTACAAAGCAATAGTTATCAAAACAGCATGGTATTGGAATAAAGACAGACCCTCAGATCAGTGGAATAGGCTTGAGTTCTCAGACAATGTTCCCCAGACATACAATTACCTAATTTTTGACAAAGGAGCAAGAAATCCTAATTGAAGCAGGGAAAACCTCTTCAACAAGTGGTGCTGGCAGAACTGGTTAGCCACTTGCAAAAAAGCAAACATAGACCCCCAGTTAACATCCTGTATGAAGGTAAAATCCAAATGGATTAAAGACCTTGATATTAGACCTGATACCATAAGATATATAGAACAACATGTCGGTAAAACACTCCATGACATTGAGACTAAAGTCATCTTCAAGGAGGAAACTGCACTTTCCAAACAAGTGGAAGCAGAAATTAACAGATGGGAATACATTAAGCTGAGAAGCTTCTGCACCTCAAAAGAAATAGTGCCCAGGATACAAGAGCCACCCACCAAGTGGGAGAAACTATTCACCCAACACCCATCAGATAAGGGGCTAATATCCAAAATATACAGGGCACTGACAGAACTTTACAAGAAAAAAACATCTAATCCCATTTAAAAAAAATGGGGATACTTACCTGGCAGGGGAGATACCATGATCACGAAGGTAGTTTCCCCAGGGCGAGGCTTATCCATTGCACTCCGGATGTGCTGACCCCTGCGATTTCCCCAAATGTGGGAAACTCGACTGCATAATTTGTGGTAGTGGGGGGACTGCATTTGCACTCTCCCCTTAATAAAAAAAAATGGGGAGAAGAAATGAACAGATGCTTTGATAAAAAAAAAAAAAAAAGAAATACAAATGGCCAAAAGGCACATGAAAAAATGCTCCTCATCACTAATCATCAGGGAGATGCAAATCAAAACAATGATGAGATACCATCTCACACCACAGAGATTGGCATACATCACAAAGAATGAAAACAATCAGTGCTGGAGGGGATGTGGAGAGAAAGGAACTCTTATCCACTGCTCAGGTGGGAATGCCTGCTAGTCCAACCTCTATGGAAAGCGATATGGAGATTCTTCCAAAATATGGAAATTGAGCTCCCTTTAGACCCAGCTATTCCACTCCTAGAGATATACCCTAAGAACATAAGAATACAATACAAAAACCCCTTCCTCACACCTATATTTATTGCAGCACTATTCACAATAGCCAGGCTCTGGAAACAACCAAGATGCCCTTCAACAGACAAATGGCTAAAGAAACTGTGGTACATATACACAATGGAATATTATGCAGCCATCAGGAGAGATGAAGTCATGAAATTTTCCTATACATGGTTGTACATGGAATCTATCATGCTAAGTGAAATAAGTCAGAGGGAGAGAGAGAGATGCAGAATAGTCTCACTCATCTATGGGTTTTAAGAAAAATAAAAGTCATTTTTGCAACAATCCTCAGAGACAATGAGAGGAGGGCTGGAACTTCCAGCTTACTTCATGAAGCTCACCACAAAGAGTGGTGAGTGCAGCCATAGAAATAACTACACAGAGAACTACCATAATCATGTGAATGAATGAGGGAACTGGAAAGCCTGTATAGAGTACAGGTGGGGGTGGGGTGGGATGGAGGGAGAGTTGGGATATTGGTGGTGGGAATGTTGCACTGGTGAAGGGGGTGTTCTTTACATGACTGAAACTTAATCACAATCATATATGTAATCAAGATGTTTAAATAAAGAAAAAAATATGAGAAGATGATGATGTCGTTAAGCTATCTATATAGCAAAAAAATAGGTATAAAATTTTGTTTCACACCAACTGTTGTAACTGACAAAAAAAAAACGTTGTTGAACACGTGTGGCCATGATAAAAATCATTTATTGACAACGTAAACTGGTATAAACACAATACCAAAATAAAATTTCTAGTAACAATATTTATTTCAAATGCTTCCAAGTCAGATTCATCATCAGATACACTAAAGATTTGTTCCTATTCTTCTCAAGTTAATTTTTCATCAGTGTCCCAGTTGGCAGGAACATCTGTTTCTCCAGTTTCTTTGCTTTCTTCTAAGTCTGAATTCCACAGCAGGTTATCTTCTGTGCTGTCCATTTTATTGCTGATGCCTGTCTTCAAAAAACTCTTGATGATCATTTCTTTTGGTATGTCTTCCCATGATTTTTTAACCCAGGATGTCACAAGAGATAGGCCAGGTTCCTTGAGGTTGCAGCCCAGAAAAGGCGCAGTGCGAACTCAAAATTCGCCTGCGCCCTCATTGGAACAGCCACCACTGACACCTCATTCCAGCCCTCGTTTATAACGCGCTCCCAAACTTTGATATCTTTTTTTGGTAGAAAATTGTGAGCGCTATACTTGAATAAATATGGTAGGTTGAATTGCTCATGCTCCAAACACTAGGTCCTGACCAAAGCCAAATGTAGCATTTTATATCCAATGGGGAGAGGTGCAGTTGCAGACAGCTGGATGAGAGATTACAGAGCAGAAATTCCTCCCATAAAAGCATCTCCAAAGCCAGGGGTGGCATCTCAAGTCATGAGGACATATGGAGTCTATTCCCAGGTTACCAAGGTCACAAATCAAGATTAAGACCTTTTCCTAGACTAGGAAGACTAGGACCGTTTCCAAGCCATTCCAAATGCACATGTCGGGCCCGGGGAGATAGATAGCACAGCGGTGTTTGCCTTGCAAGCAGCCGATCCAGGACCAAAGGTGGTTGGTTCGAATCCCGGTGTCCCATATGGTCCTCCGTGCCTGCCAGGAGCTATTTCTGAGCAGACAGCCAGAAGTAACCCCTGACCACCGCCGGGTGTGGCCGCAAAAACCAAACAAAAAAAAAAAAAAAAAAAAAAAAAACCAAAAAAAAAAAACAAATTCACATGTCGTTTAGACTCAGATGGCCCTTTGTACTCTGGCCCACTGCCTGTAGCCTGCTTGAAGTGAGGCCATTTTCCTCATTACTATTAGAACTTGGGAGAAACCTCGATATGCCCACCTTGTACCATGGCAGCTTGGGAGAGTAGAAATTGTCTCAGGATCAGGATCCAGTCTACCCGGAAGGTTGGTGCAAGCAGAGGGTAAGGACAAGGCTCCTTCCATCTTGGTTACTAGGATGGCATCAATGATGCCAAGGCTGTCCAGGACCCTAGGCTTCTGCAGTCAGCTCAGTGGAGTTTGGAAAACTGGGAAGGAATATGAGGGAGCCAAGAGTAAAAGCAGAGAACCAAGAGCAGTAGCAAGACTGGCTCAATGTAATAGGACAGATCAGCACCAGAACACAAGAATGAGGTGCTGAAAGGATGTAGAGTTATAGGCATAATGCCGCTTCAGTAACAGTATTGCAAACCACAGTGATTAAAAGGAAGAAGGAAGAAAGTTAGAGATGTAGAGAGAGAAAGAGAAAAGGAGGAAGAAGAGGAGGAGAGAAGAAGGAAGAAGGAGGAGGAAGAGAAGAGAAGGGAGGAAGAGAGAAGGAGAAGAAGAAGAAGAAAGAAGAGAGAAGAAGAAGGAAGAAGAAGAAGAAAGAGAAGAAGAAAGAAGAAGAAGAAGAGAAGAAGAAGAAGAAGAAGAAGAAGAAGAAGAAGAGAAGAAGAAGAAGAAAAGAAGAAGAAGAAGAAGAAGAAGAAGAAGAAGAGAAAAGAGAGTTGATGATGATGAAGAAGAAGAGGTGTTGACTCTTGATTAAAAGTCAATCATGAACAATTTTATAACCGTGTATTCATGGTAATTCAATTAAATTTTATTTTAGGGGCCAGAGAGATAGTATGGAGGGTAAGGCATTCGCCTTGCATGCAAAGGGTCGGTTGTTTGAATCCCAGCATCCCCATATGGTACCCCTGAGGCCTGCCAGGAGTGCTTTCTGAGCATAGAGCCAGGCGTAACCCCTGAGCGCTGTCGGGTGTGACCCCCCAAAAAAAACAAAAAAGAAAAATCTTATTTTAGTGCTAGCTCTCTCTCATTCTCTCTCTTTCCCCAGCAAATATAAAAAGCTACATTCTTTCTTCTGTTTTGTTACAATTACTGCTAAGTCTTCTATGAGGTTTATAGTTTTTAGCTTTAATATTTTTGGGCAATAATCCATTTTGAGAATTTGCTGAGCTCTTCATAGATTAGGGTTACACTAGTTTAATTATCTGTGGCTGGGGAAATGGAGTCCCATGGTACCTATAAGTGCCTTTTCTGGAACTGGGGGCACAAGTAAAAAGAAGAAAAAAAGCTTATTTTTAGGGGCTGGAGCAATAGTGTGGGAGGTAGGCTGCTTGCCTTGCATGCAGCCAATCCAGGTTCAATATCTGGCATCCTAGAATGTCCACGAAGCCTGCCAGGAGTTCTTTCTTTTTTTTTTTTTTTTTTGGTTTTTGGGCCACACCCAGTAACACTCAGGGGTTACTCCTGGCTATGTGCTCAGAAGTTGCTCCTGGCTTGGGGGACCATATGGGACACCGGGGGGTCGAACCGCGGTCCGTCCAAGGTTTAGCGCAGGGCAAGGCAGGCACCTTACCTTTAGGCGCCACTGCCCGGCCCCGCCAGGAGTTCTTTCTAAGCTCAAAGCCAGGAGTAACCCCTGAGTGCTGCCAGTATTGTCCCCAAACAAAAACAACAACAACAACAAAATTTATTTTAAGAAAATCATTTTTAGGGCTGGAGCAGTGGGTACAAGTGGTAAGGCATCTGCCTTGCCTTGCTAGCCTAGGATGGACCACAGTTCACCCCCTAAGGCAAGGAGTAATTTTCATAGCCATGAGTAACCCCTGAGCATCACTGGGTGTGGCCCAAAAAGCAAAAAAAAAATAATAATTTTTTCTTTATTTTGGGTTTTGGTCCACACCCCATAGCACTCAGGGCTTACTCCTGGCTCTGCGCTCAGTAATTGCTCCTGGCAGGCTCGGGGGACCAAATGGGATGCTGGGGATCAAACCTGGGTCCATTTCAGGTTCATCCCAAGTCAGCTGTATGCAAGGCAAATATCCTACCACTGTACTATATCTCTGGCCCCAAGAAAATCATTTTAAAACTCAATAATGAGGCCAGAGAAATAGCCTAGAGGTAAGGCATCTGCCTTCCATGCAGAAGGACGGTGGTTCGAATCCCGACATCCCATATGGTCCCCCGAGCCTGCCAGGAGCTATTTCTGAGCGTAGAGCCAGGAGTAACCCCTGAGCACTGCCGGGTGTGGCCCAAAAACCAAAAAAAAAAAAAATCAACAAGGGTACAGAGCAATAGTACAGTGGGTAGGACACTTGCCTTGCATTCAGCGAACCTGTATTCTATCCAAGAATCTAATATGGTTCCTTCAAGCAAAGCCAGGAATGATTCCTGAGTACAGAGCCAGGAGTAAGTCCTGAGCACAGCCACTGTGGGGGAAACAAACAAACAAACAAGAACAACAAAACAAACAAATAATCAAAGAAAAGATCAACAAGATAATCTCAGAAGAGGCTGGGAGTTTATTACGAGGACATGTCCATCCAAACCACAGTGAGCCACCACCTCAGAGCCCTGAGAGAGACCAGCATTGAAATGATTAAAAGGTGGGAATGAAGACACAGTACAGGAGTTAAGGGCTATGTAGGCACAACATCAACCCCAGCTTGACTCCTGGCAGGACATGAGCCCCAAAGATCATGGAGGGCAGACCTGAAGGCTCATGAGCTCTGCCAAGATGTGATCCTGATGGGCCCCAAGTGCCAGCCCAAGGATGTCCCCAGTTACCCCAGTACCAAGGCTCCGGGCAGCTACCTCGGCATTGGTCCGAATGACGAAGAATCACCAGAGGGGGTTTTGGGATCAGACAACTTCTTGGCAGCACCCCTAAACCATTCTCTTGAAGTGTTTGTCAGATGTAGAGGGAAGGGGAATTGGCCATCTCCATGGTCAATGGTACAGGATCTCTACAAACATATTAAATATGGCCACCTAATGCACTCCCTGGTAATTATTTTAAGAATATGAAAATACCCTCTTGCTTGTGTGGCTTTATATGTTTTAACTTGTTTTTTGTTGGGGGCCCAGTCCTGGAGCTACTCAAAGGTAGCTTCAAAGATCAGTGCTCAGGAGTTGCTCTAGGTTGTACATACAAAGCTTATACTTCAACCCCTTGAGTATTCCCACCTCTCTCCCTCTCCCTCTCTCTCTCTCTTTCTCTCTCTCTCTCTCTCCCTCTCTCTCTCTCTCTCTCTCTCTCTCTCTCTCTCTCTCTCTCTATATCTCACTCTCTCTCACACTAAGGGTATTTGTTGCAGTCCATATTCATCACATGATTTACAGGAGCCAAAGCTAATTGTCACTCAAACTAATGTCGCCAAGCTAAAGGTTGTTGACATCTGAGTGGACGGAGTTATGTTTTGTGATGCAATTGTGTCCTTTGGACAAAACAGATGGACCTTGAGCTAATTGCAGTAAGTGAAGGGAGGAAGGAAGGAAAGACAATCACCAGATGGCTTCACTCCTATGTGGAATAAATAACTAGAGAAAATGCTGGTTTTAAAAAAAAAAAACCTCTCAGAATCAATGAAATTGGTGATCACTGGAAGGAAAGGGAGATGGAAAGCAGACTGGGTAAAGGGTCCTGTTGGTAATGGGGGTCGTGGCAATTATGTGCACATATTTAAAGATATAAAGGTGTATCCCCAAATTCCATAATATGGTAAGTCAATGATAAATCAATTCAAACTATTTAAAGAAAAAAAAACATGATGGATAGGGAGGAAGACTTCAGACACCTGATTTGTTTTTGGTTTTAGTTTTTTGAGCCACACCAGCAGTGCTCAGGGCCAATTTCTGGCTCTGTACTTGGGAGTAACCTCTGGCAATGCCTCTCTGATGATGCTGGGGATTCAAAGTGGGGACAGCAGGATGCAAAGCAAGAGCCTCCACTGAACCCCAGTCCTGCCTCTCCAGCCCAGCTACCTGGCATTTGCATTCTTCTTTGTTTTGTTTTGTTTTGTTTTGTTTTGGAGTCACACCCAGAGGTGCTCCTGGCTCTGCATTCAGAAATCATTCCTGGCAGGCTCGGGAGACCATATGGGATGCTGGGAATTGAACCTGGGTCTGTCATGAGTTGGCCACATGCAAGGCAAAGGCACTACCGCAGTGCTATTTCTCTGGCCCCAGCTTTTGAATTCTGGGCCATTCATAAGTCTGCAAGGGAAGAAACTGGACCCCTGAGGTTTAAGAATCTTCCAGCAAGCTGGACAACTTCCATGAAATGTCTTGTGTTGGGTGGCAAAGCTGATTGTGTCACAACTTAAATCCCAAGTTTAGGAACACAATTTAAGAACTCATAAGAGTCCTTCAAAAAAGGGCATGTTCAGGGCACAATGCAAAGTCAAGAAATGCTTTCTCCAGGAGAAAGGGCTGCATTCCTGAGGAGTCGACAATGATGACAAACACTGTCCTTGTGTTCCTCTGGGAACTCTGGGCCGGTAACGTGTTGTGAAAGATGAGGAGCAGAGGCCCCTGAGTGCCACTGGGCATCTTTCAGCCCAATTAGTCAGTTCGCAGCACTCAGCCTCCCGAAAACTGGGCTCTCAGTGCTTTCTCCACTACAACTAGTTTGCAAGTACCCACAGCTCTGGGCCTCTTGCTGGAAAGAGAGTGTGCAGAGGGGTTAAGTCATGTACCTTGCATGAAGCTGAGTCCAGTTTGTTTCCTGGCACCCCATGTGACCCCCTGAGCAGCACCAGGGGGTGATTTCTGAACACAGAGCCAAGAGTAAGTCTTAAGCAACACTGAAGGTGGGGAAAATAAAGCAACAATAACAACAGCATCATAGCAGAAGTTCAGAATCAGGGGAAGAAGAGACTGGGGGGTGGCAGTGGAACGGGTGGGGGGGGGGGGATCTTGCTCACTGGGGACAGATCTTCAAAAGAGCCAGGAATGGCAAGAAAAGTTTTAGCTGAGTTAATTGTCTAGGTATATCATAGCAACAGGGCCAATAGGATAGAGAAAGAGAGAGGCAGGGAGACAGAAACACACACACAGGAGATGGGACAGGAAGGGGGAGAGACGTGATTCAAAATATTGGTTCTGGGCCCGGAGAGATAGCACAGCGGCGTTTGCCTTGCATTTGCCTTGCAAGCAGCCGATCCAGGACCAAAGGTGGTTGGTTCAAATCCCGGTGTCCCATATGGTCCCCTGTGGGGAGCCTAGCTGATGAAACCTAAAACATAGGATACCTAAGTAATTTCTAATCTGGTCACCCACGTGACCAAAGGCGCCCATGCCTTGAGAACAAAGGAAATAGACAAATACTAAAATAATTCATAGCAGCCCAATACATCCAGCCAGAAAGAAAAATATATAGAGCAACTTGCCTTTGTGTTAGCAAAAGGTTATTAAGATTACAGCTGATGTTTTATTTGTGCTTGCTGAGTGGAATTTGTGGGACTCTGTTTGGATCTTGTGTTTTCTATATAAACTCTCTTAGTATAAACATGTGCTCAGGTTTACCTCTTTGCCCCTCCCTATTACCTGCCCCAGTTTATGCTAATGAATGCTGGTAATTGTAATTGGTGGAAAAACCCGTGACACCCTCTGACGTATTTCAGCCCTTAAAAGCTGATTCCCCCCAACAATAAATCCCTTTTTGAACAGCATGTGTTGTCTTGAGGGCCCTTCTTACTAACTTCTCAAGTTCTTCTTTACAGGTCGGTTCTGCTCGGGCAAACCCACTAATAACTAGCAACCTTCATTTCCACACCCCCGCGGGTCGGGGGACCCCCACGGGAGGTTGCAGTCCCCTGTGCCTGCCAGGAGCTATTTCTGAGCAGACAGCCAGGAGTAACCCCTGAGCATCACCGGGTATGGCCCAAAAACAACAACAACAAAAAAATTGGGTTTATTTTTGAAAACTTTATTGATTGATTGGTCTTGGGGCCATACCCGGCAGTGCTCAGAGGTTACTCCTGGTTCTGCATTCAGAAATCACCCGTGACAGGCTGGGGACCATATGGAATACCAGAAATTGAACCGGATCTCTCCCAGGTCTGCTGCATGCAAGGCAAATGCCCTACTGCTGTGTTATCTCTCTGGCCCCAAAAGAACTGGTTCTTGTGCAACAGACTGGAGAGATAGCTCAGCAGGGAGGGCATTTGCCTTGCATGCTGCTGACCCAGGTTTGATCCCTGCATCCCATATGGTCCCCTGATCCTTCCAGTAGTAATTTCTGAGCACAGATCCATGAATAATTCCTTTTCATCACCTGGTGTGGACCCTCAAAAACAAAAATAAAACAAAATTTAAAAATGGGCTCTTGTAAGCATGAGAAGTGACAAATCTGTGAGTAGATCCACAGGCTGAAACCCCCTAAGGAAGAGCAGTAGGACCATGTGAAGAAGAATCCCTATTCCCCTGCCTCCCCAGGCCAGTCCAAGTCAATGAAGGCTCTTCACTGACCTTTGGCTGTGGAGGTAAACAAGCATCACTTAGAGTCCTAGATTTTAATATTGACACAACAAGATAAATGCTCATGTCACCTAAAAACAACTTTGGGGGGGTTCACAACTGGTAACACTTAGGGGTTACTCCTAGCTCTGTGTTCAGAAATTGCTCCTGGCAAGCTCGGGGGACCATATGAGATGCTAGGATTCAAACTGGGGTTTGTCCTGTGTTGGCTGTGCGCAAGGCAAATGCCTTACTGCTCCGGCCCCTAAAATCAACCTTTTGAAGGGGATTAGAATGGGGTTGAGCAGCAGACTACCTGCCTCATACAGCTCAAGGCCCAAGTGTGATTCCCCAGTACTACTACGAGTCATGTTCTTGGAGCCACGACTAATGCCAACCCCAGTACCACAACCAAACATGTGACCCCCATTAAAAATATCTTGCAAGCTCCCCCAAATAGGATGATGCTGGATGAAAAATCCGGGATATTCCATTGCCTACTACTCCTCAAACAGAATGAAGGATCTTGCAGGTGGGCAGCTAGAGAGGAATAGTCCCTGGTGTTTCCAGAACTTTCCAAACCTACTCCTTTAATCTTGTGAGTTTTCTAGTATAATTTGAATATCCAATGAACACTGAATTGGGTTCTAAGTGGGAAATAGAGAAGAGGAAAGGAAGGATGAGAGAGGAGAGAGAGACACACACACACAGAAAGACAGAGAGAGATAAAGGCAGAGAGAGAGACAAGGAGAGACAGACAGACAGAGAGACAGAGAGCACCAGGGAGGAGAGGAGTAGGGAGCAGTTACAATAGCCTTAAGTGATCAGGGGGGAGTAAACAAATCAGTTCTAACCCAACCCAGCCCAGAAAATTCCTTTTCCATGTAGGTTGAAGAATAACAGAACAAAGTTTTGCCTTTTTCATGGACCCTGCAAAAAATACAGATATTAGGAGTATCCTACTCACACACTCCCGGGCTCTTAGTTAAGGACATGAAGGGCGTGTTGTATGAGCTCCAGCAAAAGCCCAAAGCTTGGATGGTTTCTCTTATTTTTTCCTCCATGGACAAAAACAGTTTACCAATTTGTGTATTAAAAATCTCTGAATAGGGGGCGGAGTGATAGCACAGCACTAGGGCATTTGCCTTGCACACCGCTGACCCAGGACGGACCTGAGTTTGAGCCCCTGCATCCCATATGGTCCTCTGAGCCTGCCAAGAGTGATTTCTGAGTATAGAGCCAGGAGTAACCCCTGAGCTCTCTGGATGTGGCCCAAAAACAATTACAACAACAAAAATCTCTGCATAGCACCCTGAGAGTCCACCCCTCCAACCTAAAAGATGGTGTCAGCTCGGTTTTTAGCAGGATTAACCATAATTGTGTTTGCAAAGATGGGACCTTTTCTAAAAGTTGAGCAAGCACGGAAGTGGTTTTCTGCAATCGTGCCAAGTAAGAGCTAGTCTGCCCACAGACGTCTTGATTTATCATCTGCTTTCTCTGGCCCACAGAGTCAGTCCCACACAAGTACTTCATCCTTCACGGAGCAATTAATCAATTAGGTAAAAATCACTTGGCTGAGAAGAAAGATGGTTGAGTGAAGAAAACTAGGTCATTCCAGCAGGGAAAATCAACTTTAAATTAGTTAGGGAGGTTGTTTACCACGGTAAACCCTAGCATCGTGAGAACATAAAATCAAAGTGAGAGAGGAAGAAAAAGCCCAGAGGCATCTTCCAGAATCAAGGCCCGACAGTTGTCAATGTATTGGGCAACTTCAAGGTATATTGCAAAGAACTTAGCCTGTGTTCACACTGGTTCTCATCCAAGTGCTACTTTTGCCAGTAACTAAACTTGGATATTTAAGTAAGTGCATGGAAAATAGCATCATTGAGATGATTAAGATATACATCATCAATGAGAAGTCATAGTGGTCACGACATCTTTGATCCTCCTCAAAACTCAGAACCTCCATTTATTCAGGAGAGAATAAATCAGACAAATATAAACTGAAAGAAATCTACAAATTAAACTTTTGCTGTTGTTGTTGTTGGTGGTGGTGGTGTTGGTTTGGGGCACTTAGGGGTTACTCCTGGCTCTAAACTCAGAAATCACCTTTGGCAGGCTCGGGGCACCATAAGAGATGCTGGGGATCTACCCCAGGTTTGTCCCCAGATGGCCATGGGCAAGGCAAATGCCCTACCCCTCTGCTATCTTTCCGGCCCCTGAAGTCATCTTTAAAACCCTTACCTATTTCTTGAGGAATTCTAGGACACATACAAGTAACACTCTAAATGAAGCCCCCTGATGGTAGATGGGTTACTGAAACATGGTAACTTCCTGTGTGTGTTCTTTGGATATTTTAGGTTTATCAACATGCATAAATATATTACATTATACATATATTTACTTTCAGCTTTTAATGTGTTTATTCAGAGTATTTTGACTTGAAAGTGGTCAAAGACGCATAAGGTCTGAGAGAAAGCATAAAATAGACTAAAAAAATAGGGGTGACACACTTGTTTGATTTTTTATGCCATTCTTCACTTCAAACTTTATGGATTAATTTTTTCTGCTGATGTAAAAATTGCCATTAGAAATTTGACAGAGTTTGCATTGAATCTTTAGGTTGCTTTGGATTGTATAAACATTTGAATCTTGTGAATTCTTCTGATCCATGAACATGAGATATCACTCAGTTTTGTTTAGATTTTGGTTTGCAGGCTCTGTCTGCAGGGTTGACTCCTGGCTCTGTATTCAAGGCTGACTTCTGGATCTACGCTTAGAGTGATAGCTGGCTCTGTGCTGAAGAGTCATTCCTGGCTCTGTGCATAGAGATCACTCCTGGCAATGCTTGGGGGCTAGTTGCAATGCCTGGATCAGACCAGGGTCAATCATGTTCAATGCAAGCAACTTAACCCCCTAATGTTTCTCTGGCCCTCCTTCTGTTTATGTCTTCTTCCATTTCTCTCAAAAAGCCTTCCAGTTTTCATTGCACAAATTATTAGCTATCTTGGTCAAAGTTATTCCTAAGTGCTACTTTACTGGAAAATGCAATTGTGAATAGTTTTTATTTTTCAGATGTATTATAGTCAGTATCTTAAAATTTAATTAATTTCTGTGTGTTTCTATATCCTTTACTGAATTTATTGATTAATTTAAATTGTTTTTTAAATTTGTATAGGGGGCACACACATTAAAAGACACCTCCCCCCAAAGGATTGCTCAGATGCCGGTGCATGTGTGAGAAAGAGAAAATTGAGGTTCTGTCATTTTATTTGACTTTGGGACATACATATCATCTTCAAATATAGTTTGGGTATGTGAGTGTCAAACATATTGCATTTATATAACATCACTTAAAACCTCACGGCACAATATAGTAAGAAATATCCTGGATATCACAAAGTCAAGATGGACCATCCTTCCTCTCTTCCTCGCTGAGTAGTTCCCACAACTAGAAAGAAATTGTTTCACCAGGTAGAGCACTTGCCTTGATGCAGCCAACCTAGGTTCAATTTCCAGCATTACTCAGGGTTTTGTGCTCAGAGCTCACTCCTGGAGAGACTTGGGGATCAATCCTGAAATCAGCAAGAAATCCTGGAATTGAAACACACAAGATACTAAATTTTAAAATTTTAAATAAAAAATAGCTTTGAAATGACTTTGATCATTACTACACTATTCTTAGCAACAAAAAAAAATGATATAATTATATGACCTGATCAAGCCTTTGTGTGATGTATGGTGGTAAGCACACTACAATAGTCAGTGAATCCAGGGATCAACCAGTACATCAATTCACAATGGTAGTTGTCAGTGGCATCTCGATTTTATTTTTTGTCCTGTTTTGTTTGGGGGGCCACACCTAATGGTGCCCAGGGGTTACTCCTGGCTCTGAGCTCAGAAATATCTCCTGGCAGGTTCAGGGGACTATATGAAATGCTGGGGATCAAAACCCAGGTCTGTCCCAGGTTGGCCTCATGCAAGGCAAATGTCCTACCACTGTGCTATCCCTCCGGCCCGACATCTCGATTTTATAAAGCTATGAAAACAACCCTTTGGAAAAATGGTTTCACTGATACCATCAAAAGGCTCTGATATCTCAAGCTGTTATTTCAAAGCTAATAGCACAGTAGGAGGGACAAAAGGGGGTCTAGAAAGAGCTACAGGGAATAGAAAAGCACAAAGCCCTGGGGAGGGGGGCTGACACTGATATGGAGAGGACTGATCCCCCAGCTCCATCTCATCTGACCCTGTTGACTTATTGGTGCAGAGGCCATAAGTCCACTTAAAATAAAGGAGTCTTGGACCAGAGCAATAGTACAGTGGTGGGGCATTTGCCTTGCACTCAGCCAAGTGCAAGGACGAACTTGGGTTTGATTCCCGGTATTTCTATACGGTTTTTTGAGCCTGCTAAGACCAATTTCTGAGCTCAGAACCTGGAGTAACCCATGAACGCTGCTGGGTATGGCCCAACCCCCCCAAAAGGTGGGGGGAGTCTTTAGGGTCTGCTCATTTCTATTTGTACTCCAGGGGGGATTCTGCCTTCTACCTGCTCCCAAAGACTGTATGATAAGCACTTGGTGAGCCAATATCACCCCACTTCCTGCCTTCCCTCCTGAGATCTCACTTCAGTTATAATAGTCCTCACACATGCTTTGCCATTGCCATCAAGACCTTCGTGCCTGTGCCAGGAATTAGCTGCCCACACCAACAGGGCCCCAAGGGCCTCTACCAGCATTACACTAGGCATCACCCTTGGGATCAAAGGATTGAATATGGTTCTTCAGTTTCAGGTTTCAGCCTCTCTGGAGAAGATCTTATCTTGCCAATAGGCTCTTAATCCTTGATGCCATTGACATGTGAATTTTTCCAGACTTGGAGCAATTCATAGATCCTTTCTTTTTTTTTTTTTTTTTTTTTTGGGGGGGGGGTCACACCCGGCAGTGCTCAGGGGTTATTCCTGGCTCCAGGCTCAGAAATTGCTCCTGCAGGCACGGGGACTGTATGGGACACCAGTATTCAAACCAATGACCTCTTGCATGAAAGGCAAACGCCTTACCACCATGCTATCTCTGTCACACAGGTATATTGAGAGCTATTATTCAATGGGCCTAATGTTTGTTATGTTATATAAGTTTCAGGAATTTACTGCATATCCTTATGTGTAATAATATAGTTTTTGCATATCCTTATGTGTAATAATATAGTTTTTGTTAAAAGAGTATAATGTTAAGTCTTCCTACTACATACACAGGAAAATTTCAGGACAATGAATATGTCTATTCAAGTGATTATGGTGGTGGTATCACAGATATGTATATTGATCTGAACTCATAAAATTGTACATAATAAATATTTTCATGATTTAAAAAATAAAGAAATGCAAAATAAAAATTAAAAAAAATAAAGAAATGTTACACAAGGAGATGAATGCTTAGACATAGATCTCTGAAGTGTCCATCTAAGAAGGGATTTCGCCTCTTCCACTGTGGGACCATAAGCCCAACCTAAAGGTCTCTGGCTCAAGGTCCCAGAAGAGTGCGGTGAAATATTTTCCCGGTTCTCCAGGTGAGGACATTTTTCATGAGTAATTTCAAAGCATTGTCTTTCTTTCTGGAGGAAATTCATGTTCATGCTTGCCGTCTTGTTCTCTTGTTGCAATTTCTAGATTTTAACTTCCCTGTAAAGATGAGAACAACTTTGTCAGGTTTTGGCTGACTATATTTTTTTCCTGCAATATTCTCAGTGAAAGAGTAAGTTGGCATGTGACTCAAATTGATCTTCATGTCATTTGTTAACTATTGAATTTCCAAAAGAAAACTCTCTAAGTATTTCTCCATTATCCCATGATTGACTGGTCAAGAAGAATTCCAAAGGATTGCTCAAAAGTGGGTGTATGTGTGAGAAAGGGAGAGTTGAAATTCTATCATTTTCATTTGACTTTGAGACATATGTATCATCTTCAAATATAATTTGGGTAGGTGTTAGGTGTGTGTCAAACATATGGCATTTATTAATATCACTTAAAATCTCATAGCACAATATAGTAAAAAAAAAATAGATCCCAGATATCATAAAGTCAAAAAGGACCATCCTTCCACTCTTAAAAGTTTCTAACTAGGGGCCGGGAAGGTGGCGCTAGAGGTAAGGTGTCTGCCTTGCAAGTGCTACCGTAGGATCCCCCGGCGTCCCATATGGTCCTTCCCAAGCCAGGAGCGATTTCTGAGCTCATAGCCAGGAGTAACCCCTGAGCGTCAAATGGGTATGGCCCAAAAACAAAAAAACAAAACAAAAAAAAAAAGTTTCTAACTAAAAAGAAGTTATCCCATCTGAGGCCAGAGCAGTAGTACAAGGTAGAGCACTTGCCTTGCATGCAGCCAACCCAGGTTCAATTCCCTGCATCCCACATGGTCCCTTGAGCTCCAGGAGTGATTTCCTGAGTGCAGAGCCAGGAATAACCCCTAACCATTGCCGGTGTGATTGAAAAAAGAAAAAGAAATAATTGTGAAATGTGAGAGAAAGATCAGTATGGTGAGCGGAGCTGTGAACTGTGAGTGCTCCCCAGCTTTTCCACACACACAATCCAGCAGAAACCAATGTGAAGGGCTTTGGGGACCTACCCAGAGTGAAAGGGTCTGAAGCAGGGGCTCCACAAGGATTAAGAAAACAAGACAGAGGCTGGAGCAATAGCACAGTGGGTAGGACGTTTGCCTTGCATGCTGCCAACCTAGTTTGATCCCTGGCATCCTATATAGTCCCTAGAGCCTGCCAAGAGTGATTTCTGAGCACAGAACTGGATGTAATCTTTAAGCACTTCTTGGTAATGGACCAAAAATTAAATAAAAGAAAAGAATACTAGAGAGAAGAGAGAAAATCATGGGATCAGGGGGCTCAGAGTCTTATGGACTGAGAACCCTGACTTCCACCACAAATAGTATTTATAAGTTCAGAACAAATAAACACAAAATGGACAAACATTCACAGATAATTGCCTAGCTATGCTCATCAAACCTAACTAGGCTTTTATGTATCCAAGCAGCCTGGAGTAGCTAAAGTGTTCGGATTGTCTTCTCCTGGGAGAGGGGCAGCTACAAGAGTAAATACAGGAGGCCAGAGTGGTAGTACAGTGGTAGGGTGTTTGCCTTGCACACAGTTGACCCAAGATAAACTTGGGTTCGATCCCCGGCATCCCATATGGTCCCTAGAGCCAGGAGCAATTTCTGACCTCAGAGTCCAAAGTAACCCTTGAGCACTGCTGGTTGTGGCCAGAAAACAGCAAAGAAAAAAAGTGAATACAGAATCCCACCAATAGGGCATCCCCTAAGAGTGCCAGCATTCTGATAATAGTAATTAAGGGTCCCTAAATCAAGTTTTCAGCCCCTCTCCTCAGACCAGCATCTTTCAAGTTGATGTAATTTATTTCCTGAATGTCTGTATAGCCAACAAGGGATTGTATCTGTCTATATGTAGCCACCAACCACGGGAACTTAGAACCTAGATTTGTTTTCCACATGACCTGAATGTGAACTTGTTCTCAAAAGCTCATGACACCTCCAGATTCACATACCTTTTCTTTTCTGTCTGTCACCCTTCACTATTCTGCCTTTATTGCCCTTGTGGTTGCATAGGATCTGTTTCCACCCTCTGAAGTCCAGGCAAGTCCGATGGATGATGAAAGCCATCAGGAGGAAGTCAGCTCCTAGCCAAGCATTCAATCCCTGCCCCAGAAATATCCCCACCAACCTCCTTATACACCAATAGCTAGAACAGTCATTTGGCCACTACAAACTGCAGCAGAGAATGAAATAACTCTGGGTGTTTGTTTGTTTTTTAAATCAATAAGGCAGGTTCAGGGCTGGAGAGATAGCATGGAGGTAGGGCATTTGCCTTGCATTCAGAAGGATGGTGGTTCAAATCCCGGCATTCCATATGGTCCCCTGAGCCTGTCAGGAGCAATTTCTGAGCATAAAGCCTGGAGTAACCTCTCAGCACTGCTGAATGTGACCCAAAAGCCAATAAATAAATAAATAAATAAATAAATAAATAAATAAATAAATAAATAAAGGCAGGTTTGTTCCCCAACAGTCTCTATTTAGTTTTTTGTTTTGTTTTGCTTTGGTTTTTGGTTTTAGGGCCACACTTGGTGGCACTCATGGGTTACTTCTGGCTCTCCACTCAGAAATCACTCCTGGCAAGCTTGGGGGACCATGTGGGATGTCTAGGATCGAACCTAGGTCCACCCAGGTCAGCCACATGCAAGGCAAATGCACAATCACTGTGCTATTACTCCAGCCCCCATTTGTTTTGTTTTGTTTATTTGTTTGTTTGTTTCCCAGCAGCCTTGTTTCCTCTAAGGATGCTAAGATTGGGGTTGCTCTCCTTGAGTAGAGGACTTAAGCCTAGCTGGAAAAGTGTTCATGTAGGTAGCTGGACTAGCACTTCTGTTTGGATGTGACTAAGCATGAAGGTTAACACCTGTGGTCCCACTCTGTGTCCAACCAAACTGGACCCAGATCTACTCAGTATCCATTCAGTGATGGCTGGGGCCTTCAGAGCCTGTGGTGCCTTGACACCTTCCTCAGAAGGCTCTGTATCCCTTGGAGTCTGATGTTCTGGTGGTAACTGTGTCTCAGAACTAAGAGATTCCAGGGATCTCCAGGGATCATCACCAAGTATACCTTTGATTCACAATGGCATATGTCAGCAACATGTCAATGTTGTAAAGCTGTGAAAGCAACCCTTCAGAAAAAATGGTTTCATTGATACTATCAAAACAGTCAGTATTCGAGCTGCCAGGTGTCGCCAACTCTGCTGTCACTGCTTGGTTACATAATACTTGAAGGGCCATTCCTGCCACTTAAAATATCATTCTCTCTCTCTTTCTCTCCCCTTTCTCTCTCACACAGTAGGTTCTAGTGAGAATTTTAATTTTCTCCTAATTACCATTTAGACTTATGAAGATGTGAGGGCTATTTTTTTAGGGAGGGGGATTGTTTGTTTGGTTTTGGTTCTTGGGCCACACCCAGCAGTGCTCAGGCTCAGGGGACCATATGGGTTGCCAGGAATTGAACCCAGGTCCATCTCAGGTCAGCTGTGTGCAAGGCAAATGCCCTACCATTGTGCTATCTCTCTGGCCCCAGCAATGAGTTTTTAACTAAACACTCTCTACTTAAATTTGTCCAATGGACTAGTTAGATCTTCAACTGCAGGTCACACAAATTCAGTGTTTGATGGTCTCACTCTGCCCAAGCCAAGTAAATGGCAAGACGGTACCTCTAAAAAGCCTGCCCTGCTATTGTCTTCTCAGCAATTGGAACATTCAATTTTGCTGAAAATACAAGACAGAGTCAAGAAGATCATCCATCATCTCCACCCAACCAGCAGCAAGCCTGCTAGCAATGAGATTGCAATGAGGATGCAATGAGGTGGGATAGAGGGAGTCCAAGATCTAGATCCAGTTCACTTCTCCATGTGCAGGAGAAAAGGGCCAAACTCCCAGAGCAAGGTCAAGGAAGCAGAGGGACAGAGCCTGGAGCAGGTGAAGATCAGGGTAGTTTGCAGATCTGGCAGGTGTACCCTGTTTTCTGGCATATAAGATGACTTTTGAAATGAAAATAAGTCAAACGATAATCGGGGGTTGTCTTATATGCTGAGTATATTCCGAAAAACCTTTCGATTTGCTGCTAAACGAAAATAGTCTGCATATTGCCAGGAAACAAATTTTCCAACTCGATCCTGCACCAATCACTGCCAGGCTGCTCGGTCCGCCTCTCTAACTCAGCCAATCCAAGCAGGTTCTTGATGCATGCAAATTATACAATGTTCTGTACCCAAATCTACACTGTAAAACGCCTCCTGCAAAGAGTCAGAGAGGAAGTCTAAAATTAGGGGGTCATCTTATACACCCAGTCGACTTACACACCAGAAAATACAGTACCTCAAGGATCTATCTATGTAGGACCCCTAAAGTGAAATCTACTCCTATCGAAGAGGAACTTGAAATGAGCCTGAGGTTAGAAATCATGGCTATGGGGCCGGAGAGATAGCAAAGTGGCGTTTGCCTTGTAAGAAGCGACCCAGGACCTAAGGTGGTTGGTTCAAATCCTGGTGTCTCTTATGGTCCCCCGTGCCTGCCAGGAGCTATTTCTGAGCAGTTAGCCAGGAGTAACTCCTGAGCACTGCCAAGTGTGGCAAGAAAGAAAGGAAGGAAAGGAAGGAAGGAAGGAAGGAAGAAGGAAGGAAGGAGGGAGGGAGGGAGGGAGGGAGGGAGGGAGGAGGAAAGAAAGAAAGAAAGAAAGAAGAAAGAAAGAAAGAAAGAAAGAAAGAAAGAAAGAAAGAAAGAAAGAAAGAGAAAGAAAGAAAGAAAGAAAGAAAGAAAGAAAGAAAGAAAGAAAGAAAGAAAGAAAAAGAAAGAAAGAAAGAAAGAAAGAAAGAAAGAGAAAGAAAAAGAAAGAAAGAAAGAAAGAAAGAAAGAAAGAAGAAGAAGAAAGAAGAAAGAAAAAAGAAGAAAGAGAGAAAGAAAGAGAGAAAGAAAGAAAGAAGAGAAAAAAAGAACGACAGAAAGAAAGTAAGAAAGAAAGAACGAAAGAACAAAAGAAAGAAAAAGAAAGAAAGAAAGAAAAAAAGAAGGAAAGAAAAAGAAAGAAAGAAAAGAAAAAATAAATCATGGCCAAGTGCACTAGGGGGTTGAGGTGAATGGGAAAATAGAACCCCTGGCCACATTTCACTTGGAGCAGGGCTGCCAAGGGACAGTTGAAACTGAGCGACACAGCACCACCATTGTTGCATTAAGCCCTTAGGATGGACTTGGATGGTGGATGGAGGTTTTTCTCTGCCATCCCAGGCCACGTGGCTCCGCAACCCCCTTCAGCTGACAGGTAGAAATCTCAGTCAGGCTTCAGGAAGTATCAGCTTTATTCATACCCTATCCACCACATGTGTGGCCTATATCATAACCAATTAAGCATTCAGCCATTCTTAGCTAGTCCTGAGTCTTAACTCCTTTCAGCCATCTTTCCTTTGACCTCTATGCTGGCAAAAGCCCAAAAAGGCCTAACCCCCTGGGTCAAAGGCTTTATATAACCCTCTAAGACCACTCCCCGGAATGTGAGGGGTCTTGCAGGTAAGGTTACATGTAATATCCGGTTCCCAAGACCCCTCCCAGAAATGGGCAGGTCACAGGTAGATACACCTAAATCCAGGGTGGAGTTACACACCATGAAAGGCTTTTAGGAGGATGTCTCTGGGATGGTCCATCCAAGTCCAGCCTGCTCTCTAACTTGGTAACCTGGAAATGTCCTTCCAAGAAACTCCCATCCTTGAGATCCAAACCTTGCTATGCAAAATAACACGATTTGGGAATTCCTGCTTCTGTGCTCTCCTGGCAGCTGCCTGAAAATGCCCTGTAAGAATCAAAATCCCCACCCCACCCTCAAAGTCCATGATCAGGAACTCTAGACTAAGACAAGTTCAAACCCATGTGGACAACTAGAGTTTGATCCCTGGCATTCCATATGTCCCCTGAGCCCATCAGGTTTGGGGGTCACACCTGGCAGCTCAGGGATTACTCCTGGCTCTACACTCAGAAATCGCCCCCGGCAGGCTCTAGGGACCATATGAGATGCCGGGATTCGAACCACCGTCCTTCTGCATGCAAGGCAAATGCACTACCTCAATGCTATCTCTCCGGCCCCAGGAGTGATTCAGGAGTGATTCTTGAGTGCAGAGCCAGGAGTAAACCCTGAGCATAGCCGGATGTGGTGCCCTCAGGAATAGGTAACTATTCCTGAAACCCCCCCCAAAAGAAAAGTGCAGGGAAAGGGGAGCATGGGAGAGGGGACAGAGGACCCATAGGTGAGACCGTGAGAGCTGGAGCGGCTAGCTAGGGTGCCACAACCGTTGGAGAAGCAAGAGAGACTAATCTGCACCTGAGGCTCAAAAGCCATGGGTCAGCACTGTCCAGAGCCCCGACCTCTGGACAACAAAGCGGGCAGGGCAGAGCGTGTGGGCACTGTGCTAGTCGTCACATGCCAAGCCACCATCTTTTCCTGCCAGGGGCAAAGTCTCTGCACTTTGTGGGCTTCTGCTCCCAAGTCCTCTTTCCCGGGGTCCCACGCCCAAACCCACACCTGGGGTCCCTTTTTTCAAAGTGTAGGCAGAGCACAGGGGTCATGCCAACAGAAAAAAACTGGGGCTGAGAGAGCCCGCTCAGCTTCTCCAGACCAGCCTTGTGCCAGGGAAGGAGCGGCATCCGGCTTGGCACGCTTCCGCCCAAGCAAGCCTAGCTAGCTCAGCACGGCACTGGCAGCCACGTGCTGAGCCCGCGCATGCGAAGTGCGAGGGGCGCGCCCGGGGCGGGCCTCGCTTAGGGCATGGGCGAGTGGGCGTGGCCGGTGACTTCAGCACGCCGCGCTGGCCGGGGCGGGACGGGGCGGGGCTTGCCACGTCGCGCTCGGAGGCCACGCCCCTCCAGGTGATCTGCCCGCCCGCTCCGAGAGCGCCCGGAGTCCGCCGAGCCCCGCAGCCGCCGCCCCCTGGGGAGAAAGAAAGCTCAGCTCCGCGCACCATGTCGTCGCCCTCCGAGGGGAAACTCGAGACCAAAGCCGGACACCCGCCCGCCGGTACCGACTCCCTTTCCCTTCCTTCTGGGTCTCCCCGGGTGTTCTTGCTGTCCCACCCACTCTTGGGGCGCCCTGGCGGAGGGGTGGGGGCGCCCAGGAGGGACCGTTGCTGTCAAGTTTGTGGGAGATCGTAGGCGCCTAGGGCTTGGGGAGAGCAAGTCCAGTGGCACCAGTTAGCAGGCCCCCGGTGGGTGGGTTAGGGGGCCATGAGGCAAAGTTGGGGCGCCGCTTCCTCGACTCAAGAATGTCTGAGCAGCTGTTTTGGGGGGGGGGCAGGCGAGCAGCCTGAGCTCTGTATGAGCTCGGTATGGGGAGGAGCAGGGCCAGATGATGATGCCTGGGGTGTGGGGACCCTGAGGACCCCCTCCCCAGAGAGTTAGTTGAGAGAGTTCCTTTGCACCCCGGAATTGCCAGAGCCCCGACTTTGCAGCTCCGGATTCTCTCTTTTCCTCTCCTCCCCTCCTTTTTCCTTCCCTCCCTTCTTCTCCTCTCCTTCCTTGCTGTGGCCGTTGTTGAAGTTGTTTCAGTTCCTGAATTTCTGGCCTGAAGTTAAAACTCTAGGAAGGAACCCGCTTTCTTAGGAAATGGGGCACTAGGCCGGCCTCTGTGTCCATTCTCTCTTCCTGCCACACCTTGCACGCACCATGACTCCATATGGAAGAGCAGTTGGGAGAGACCCTTTATTCTGTGGGCCTCAAAAAACACCCTAAAGCAGGGCTGGGGCAGGGGACACACACACACACACACACACCACACACACACACACACACACACCACACACACACACACTACACACACACACCACACCACACACCTCCTTAGCGGTAGAAAGTCAGAAAATTGATGGCCTTGCCCAAGTCTGACTGTTTTGGTGCATCTGGTCACTGTAAAATTTCTGGTAGTTCCTGTGCCCACCTCATTCATCCCTTGGGGCACCAGGCCTACCTACCACCACAGAGGGTGGCTAGCGCAGCATGTCAGCAAGTGCATGGCAGAGGTTGGCATTCTTCACGGGCACAGGGGTTTCACGCGCTGAGTAACTCATCAGCCCAACGGAAAGAAGTCGGCTGAAGCCCTGCCCTGTTGGTGGCACTTGGTGGGCCCTGACATTTTAGTAGAGTGACACATGGGCACCTGAGAGACGTAGGGGTACAAACGAGGCCTGGTTCCTGGGCTTTGATGTCCTCCATGAAGAGGAGAGTCAACGCTGGGGGTTTCCTTGGAGAGAGCTGACCTTTCAGTCCCTGCCCCGCCGAGTCCCATGGCCAGTTGGAAGGAGAACCCTTATTCACACACAGATGCCCAACTACATACACTGGGGCATGCCAGGTTGGAAAGACTTCCCGAAGACACGTCTCCATATGGATCCACAATATACATGGGGGCCCTCGAAATCCGCAAAATTTGTTTTTGTTTGGGGGGCCATACCCAGCGATGCTTAGAGGTTACTCCTGGCTCTGCACTCAGAAATTTTTTCTTGGAAGGCTTGGGGGACCAAGCCAGGGATCGAACCAGATCCCGTCCCAATCAGGAGTATGCAAGGCAAGTGATCCTACCAGGACTTAGTCTTTTTTTTTTTTTTTTTTGGTTTTTGGGTCACACCTGCAGTGCTCAGGGGTTTACTCCTGGCTCTATGCTCAGAAATTGCCCCTGGCAGGCACAGGGGACCATATGGGATGCCAGGATTTGAACCACCGTCCTTCCTGCATAAAAGGCAAAAAGGCAAAATGCTTTACCTCCATGCTATCTCTCTGGCCCCAGGACTTAGTTCTTAAGCCATTCTGCAGCTGTGACTGGACTCAAGGCAAGGAGCCTTCTTATATCTGAGGGAAGAAAGTGAAACCAACACTGGGTGTCAGTGTTGGAGGCAGCAAATTTGGGGTCTCACACTTTGAGACTTAGTTCAGACTTCGTTTTCCTGCTCTTTGAAGGTCAGGTCTAGTCATAGGGAATCCCTTGGGAGGGTCCAGAGTGGGCAGCCTCTGCTTTTGCAAATAGGAACCCCGCTTTGGACAGTTCATCCTCTCCTAGAATTCAGGGGTGGTCTGCTAGCTGGAGGCCCCAGCTAGCTAGAGCCGTTATTGTCTTACTGACATCGTCCTCATTGTCATGGTCTGGGTTTTCCAAGGCTTGGCACACTTGGCCAGAGGTGGAGAAAGACTGGTCACAGAAGGTGCAGTTTGGAAGGGCCTTTGTGTTCAGCAAACCCAACTTCCTGCTTTATACCTCCCTCCTGCAATTCCCTGTTGCAGTGGTTCCTGGCAAAAGCCTCCTTGGGCAGAAAAGTTCTGACATTCTTGTTTAGTCTGGCATTGCCAGCCAACTAGGCCATACTGCAAAGCAGCAGCCAAAATACCCAAAACTTAAGGCACCCTTCTCTGCCCCAGCCATAAGGAAGGCTCTTTTGTTTGTTTGTTTTTGTTTTAGAGCTACACTGGTGGCACTCTGGGGTTACGCCTGGCTCTTCTCTCAGAAATCACTCCTGGCAGGCTCAGGAGACTATATGATATACCTTCATCAGACACATGCAAGGCAAACACCCTACCCACTGTGCTATCACTCTGGTAAGCAAGGTAACTTCAGCTTGTGCTAAAAACCTCGATTGGAAACAGTGAATAGCTTTCTTGCCACTCTTTAGTGTTTTCTCAGGATTGCTGTGTGAAGAGAAATATACCTCTCTCCCCCACCAGACTTCCAAACCTTTCTTACTCCTGACCTGCTTTTATCCCTACTGTGCTTCCCTCTGCCTGGTCGATATCTCCTGGGTACCTGCACGGTGGCTGATCATAAGGTCATGGGCCTAGAGGGGAAAAGAGAGTCTTCCTGTCTACCCTGTTTGCTGCTGCCTGAAGGCCTGGTGATAAAAACCAGATAAGAGGAAAAACAAACAAGTTTTACTACCTATGCTGGGGCTGCCCTGCCTCAGTGGGCCTGGCCATGTCCTCAGAAACCAGCTGCCAGGGAAGAGAGCTCAGGAGGCAGCAGTTGGGGTGGGGGCCTGGGGTACAGGGTGGCCCCCATTAGCCCCGGGAATTATGTATAAGGCTTCCAGCCTGGTTGGGGAGCTCTCCCCTCAAAAAACATATTTATATTTATATAATTACTATATTTATATAATTTATATGTCCATATGTATATATTTATATATGTTTTATTCCTATAATTATATTTGTATATATACATATACATATATATAGTCCTCCTGTCCCTGGGCCAGAGAAGAACCTTACAGGCAAAGGCTTCTTTGCCCACCCCAAGGAGCCCTAAAGTAGCCTCAGCCTTTCCACTCTGCCCACAGAATCTTTTTTTGTTGTTGTTATTGTTTGTTTTGGGGGAGGGCCACATCTGGTGGTGCTCAGCATTTACTCCTGGCTCTGCATCCAGGGATCACTCCTGGCAGTGCACAGGGGACCCTAATGGGATGCCGGGGATTGAACCTAGGTTGGCCACTTAAAGCAAGTACCCTACCTGCTGTGCTATTTATGATTCTGCCCCCAGAAGCCCCCAAAAAGCCTTTTGGTGAGACAGAAGGGAGCATCTATCCTGGGGTCCACTTCCTGCTCCTCTTCCCAATACTTGGAAGCTTTAACGAGCATTCACCTGAGTTACGTGTGCTGGGCGGCATTGATAAGGATAACAAGGGACATTTTGTTTTAAAAACTGGCAGGGAGGTCAGAGAGATGGTGCAGGGGTTAGGGCCCTCTTGCACGTGACAGACCCAGTTGATTCCTGGCACTATGGATGGTGTCCTGAGCATAACCAAGCTTTACTCATGAGCAGAGAGGCAGGAATAGCCCCTGAACACTGCTAGCTGTGCCACCCCCCCCCCCAAGCCAAAACCAACAAAAGCCAAGAATGGGAATTGGAGAGATAGTACAGTGGAGAGGGAGGGCATTTGCCCTGCACAGCTGGCCTGTGTTCAATCCCCGGCATCCCATAGGGTCCCCCAAGCACCAGTAGAAGTGATCCCTAAGTGTGGAGTGAGCCAGGAGTAACTCCAGAATATAGCCAGGTATGGATAAAAAAGGAGGGAGGGAGAGAGAGAAAAAGAGAGAGAAGAAAGAGGGGCTGGAGCGATAACACAGTAGTATAGCATTTGCTTTGCATCCAGCTGACCAGTGACCAGGTTCGCTTCCTGGCATCCCATTGGTCCCCCAAGCCTGCCAGGAGCAATTTCTGAGCACAGAGCCAAGAGTAACCCCTGAGCACTGCCAGGTGTGACCCAAAAATATGAAAATGAGAGAATGAGAGAGGGGGAAGGAGGAGAGAGAGAGAGAGAGAGAGAGAGAGAGAGAGAGAGAGAGAGAGAGAGAGGAGAGAAGAGAGAGAGGAGAGGAGAGGAGAGAGAGGAGAGAAGAGAGAGAGAGGAGAGAGAGAAATTGAAGATGCATTTGAAAGCAGGGAGATAGTACCCTGAGTCTTCCAGACACACTCACGCATTCATGGGAGCCCCTTAACCTCTGTCAGGGCGGCCTGGCTGATGTCCAGCATCTCATCATATCCAGGTCACCTGCCCTCCTGCCCTCACAGTGAACCATCCCCCCCCCCCCAAATTGGCTAAAAACCTCTGGCAGAGCCCCACTGAGGAGACCAGCAAAATCAGACACTTTTGTGACAGTATCACTGAATTACCTCCCAGTGGGGTGGGGTTATGGTTTCAGAGCATCCAGGCCCCTCTGGTTTGTCTCTTACTGCACTAACTCCCCAGGTGCTGCTTTGCCACAATTGAGGTGCTGGTGGAAATCTTGCACACATACCCCAGATTATTCTTGGGCTGCCCCACGAATCAAATCAAAACTGATGAAGGGCAGAGAGATAACGCAGACGCAGGGCACTTGGCTTGTACATGACAAACCCAAGACAGGTTAGATTCCTACCATCCCATATGGTCCCCCGAGCCTACCAGGAGCAATTTCTGAGTGCAGAGCCAGGAGGAACCCCTAAGCACTGCCGGATGTGGCCAAAAATATAAACAAAACAAATAAAAAACTTATTTCAGCCTCTGCCCTCCCCCCTTAACAACAAAAAAACAGCAAGTGCCTTAGGGGAGTATTTAAATGGCCTGAGGAGAGCAGTGCTGGATGCTGAGTGCAGGGTACTGGGCAGGACTGCACTGTCCCTAACCAGGCTCCCCATCTTGTGCCCAGTCCACCATACTCAGGCTTAGGGAATCAGGGTACAGCCAGCTCACCTGGCTCCTGTTCTCATTTCAGTGAAGGCCGGTGGGAAGCGGATCGTGCAGAAACACCCTCACTCTGGAGACGCCAAAGAGGAGAAAGACAAGGAGGACCAGGAGTGGGAGGCTGTCAGGTAGGTGTGCACGTGGGAAGCACTGGGACAAGTTGCAAAGTTGCAGTGCAAACCCTGAGCTCAGGGCACCTGCATGCGTGTGTGTGTGTGTGTGTGTGTGTGTGTGTGTGTGTGTGTGTGTGTGTGTGTGTATGTGTGTGTGTGTGTTCGTGTGTCCTTCCCCCTCTCTGTGCATCTCTTGGATGGAGCCTGGACCTGAGCTCTCTCCCTCTGGCGTTAGCCCCACACCTGAGGAATGCACCACCCTGTGGTGCAATCTCCCACAGGCCCTCGCAGAAGCCATCACCTTTGTGCAGATGTAAACAATGGGGTGTGGGCTGTGTGTCCCTCCTATTAGAGATTGAGGACTATGGGGGTCACGGGTGCAAGTGAGGATTGTGGGTATCACGGGGGTAGCTGAGGATTATGGGTATTCCTAGGGGTTCACATGGGGACTGTGGACATCACAGAAATACAAGTGAGGACTACAGAAATATGAAGATGCTCCCAGAATTTCCTTCAAACTGAGTTCTAGGGCCGGAATGATGGCACAGCGGTAGGATGTTTGTCTTGTACACATGCTAGGGTCCCTGGAAGCCCACTGCCTCAAATGAAGACTCCAAATTCAACAGGAATACAAGCAGCAAAGCAGGTTTATTTTAGTTCTAGCTAGGTAGGGCTTCTGGACAAAGATCAGAGAGTCCTGATCAAGGAAAAAGGGGAACTTTTATAGTTCAGAAAGGGGAATAGGAGAGGGTACAGCATCTGATACACAAGTTTCCCAATGCAGCATAGTGTTGGGCCACTCATCTTGCTGAAGGTCCTGTGGTGGTCGGCACCTTGTGTGTCATGGGGTTGGGTCACATATCTTGTTGAAGATCTTGTGGCTGGCATATCCTGTCCTTGAAGGCATCCTGTGTACACTCAACGAGGGTTTTGCAATCCCCAGGGTGAGAGGGGGTATGGAGAGTTAATCCTTAATATCTTTGTTTAAAACAACAAGGATAGGTTCTGCTTTTAACGTGCATAGCAAAAGCACATAATAAAAGCAGTTTGCCACACTCTGTTTTCTCAAGCTTATCTTTTCTTTGGCTTCACACACAGTGAACTAGAACAGGCCTGGGTTTGATCCCCAGCATCCCATATGGTCCCCCAAGCCTGCCAGGAGTGATTTCTGAGTGCAGAGCCAGGAGTAACCCTAAGCACCACTGGGTGTGGCCCATACACCAAAAACCAAAACCTAGGTTGGCTGAATGCAAGAGAAAGCACCCCAGTCTGGCCCCCCAGTTTTCTTTTTACCTCACTCACTCCTGGGGGTTGGTACTTGCATTAAAGCTGACCTGCTCCAGATGCTGGGCTTCTCTCCACCTTTGGGGAACCTTTAAAGATGATGTTTTGATGTAAACATGTAAGCCATGTAGACATGTAAGCATATCCATGCTTAATCCTGGTTTGAATAGGGCTGTGGGTCCATCTCATTTTCCAGCTTCCGGTAATACTTTCGTTTTTTGGTTTTGGGGCCACACCAGGTTACTCCTGTCTCTGTATTCAGAAATCACTCCTAGCAGTGCTCTGAGACAATGTGGAATGCCGGGGATCAAACCCGGGTTGGCTGTGTGCAAACCAAGTGCCCTCCCCTCTGTGCTATTGATTGCTCTGGCCCCAACGTCTTGTCCAAATCCTCCACTGGCTCCAACTGTATCCAGATACATAGAACCTGGCTGTATCAGGGTCCCCTAGACACGCAGTAGGTCCTATGCTCATTGGCTGTGCTCCTCCCTTCTTCCAGCTGGCAGGAGATGAATGAGGAGGCTGAGCCAGATCCTTGCAAGCAGGGCCATTCCTCTTGGCCCTCAATTTCCCCTGACTCTCCATTGGCTTTGTCTTTGGAGTCTCTCAGTTTCCTGGGGAGGCGCCCCATCTGTACTGGAAAATCCATGCGAGCTGGAATCCAAGGATGTCATTGTACTTGAGAAATTCAGAGAATGGCAGAGAGATAGCACAGTAGGGAGGGTACTTGCCTTGCATGCCGCTAGTCAAGGTTTTGTCCTCAGCATCCAATATGGTCCCTCATACTCCACTAAGAGTGATTCCTGATTGCAGAGCCAGGAGTGAACCAGGGTACAGAAATAAAAGTGAGCCCCAAGTTCAGAGCCAGGAATGTGCCTTGAGTACAAGGCCAGGAGTAAGTCCTGAGCACAGAGCCAGGAATGAGCCTTAAGCACAAGGCCAGGAGTGAGCCCCGAGCAGAGCTAGGAGTGATTCCTGAGCACGAGGCTTGGAGTAAGTCCTGAGCACAGAGCCAGGAGTGATCCCAGAGCACAGAACTAGAAGTAATCTGAGCACAGCCAGTCCCAACGCCAAGACACAAAAGTCAGACTGCCCCCATGAGCTATGAATTCTGGGTGATTGTTGAACGAGTATAAGTCAGCCCTGCAAGCTAGAACAAACTGGTCACGGGAAGACCTTGCCAGACTTCCGATGAGCCCTTTGTCCCTGTCCCCCTGTGACAACAGTGAGGTCAGGAGCATCTTCAGCAAGTCCCCCGAACTTGGCTGTTTACTCTTTTGGGGGGGGGGGTGTTTTTGTTTGTTTGGGGGCCACACCCGCCCATGATTAGGGCTTCCTCCTGGCTCTGCACTCAGAAATCGCTCCTGGCAGGCTCAGGGAACCATATAAGATGCTGGGAATCGAATTGGGTCTGTCCTGGTTGGCCACACACAAGGCAAACTCCCTACCCCTACCGCTTGCTGTGCTATCTCTCTGGCCCCATAGCTATTTTACTCTTTGCAGTGAGGGCCACCGCAGGAGGTGACAAGTTGAAGGACCAGGAAACCAAGGTGACAGGCAGGAGGAGTCAGTCAGGCCACCCTCCTGCCTAGAAGCCCCTACAGAGAAGGGCTGGGTTTTGGTCCCAAGGAGTCCTCACAGGCTGGTGACTAGAACATTCCTCACTGCCCAGCAGCTCGGCCTCTGTGGCTTGGCTTCTTCTCACACCCCCACATGCATTTGCCAGTGGCCAGGAGGGAAGAATCATCCCAACCGCTCTGGAAACCTGCCCTCTGGGAACAGCCGTGGGTGACTAAGTCACATCAAAGGAGTCCTGGGGGCTGGAGCAACAGACAACTCGGTTCCATTCCTGGCATCTCATAGGGTCCTTCTAGCCTGCCAGGGGAAATTACTGAGCACAGAGCCAGGAGTAACCCCTGAGTGCTGCTGGGTGTGGCCCCCCAAAAAACAAACAAAAGTAGCCTCAGCTGCAACATGTATGTTGTCAATTAACACATGAGTCAGCATCTGAAAACTGGCCTTTGCTGAGCCTGGAATGATGGACAGACCTTTAATAGCAGACATAGGCCCCCTGGTACTGGGCAGGGGATAGTGATTGAAGTGGTAGTCATTGGGAGAAGAGGCCGTAGGTGAAGTTGTTTGCACAGGAGGGAAGATGCATGTTTTCCTGGGTGCGTGTCTTCACTTTCGTCCATGGTGCTATATTTTTTGTTTTTGGGCCACACCAGCAGTACTCACAGGTTAGTCCTATGCTTGGGCATCATTCCTGACCGTGCTCCGGGACTATATAGGATGCAGAGGATTGAACCTGCTTTGACCACCTGCAAGGCAAACGCCCAATCTGCTGCCCTATTGTATTTTCCAGCCCCCGTGGTGCTATTTTTGTTTTGTTTAGTTTTGGTTTATGTGTCACTCACAGCTGTGCTCAGAGTTTATTCCTAGCTCTGTGCTAAAAAATTACTCCCAGTAGTGCAGTGGGGGGACGGAATAAGATGCCGGGGATCAAACCCTGCTCAGTTATTGGTCCTTTTTCAGATTTTTTCCCCTTCCCCCCAGTCTGCTTGGTTAAACTTATTAACCTAAGTATTTTGTAATTCTTTGTTTGTTTGGGTCATACTCACTAAAGCTGAAGGATTACTCTTGGATCTGCACTCAGGATTAGTCTTGGTAGTGCTCAGGGGACCACATAGGACACTGGGGATCGAACCCGGATCCACCTTTTTACAATGCAAATGCCCTCCTCCTCACTGTACTATACTATCATTTTAGCTCCATATTTCATCACTTTTGTTTTGGTTTGGTTTTTGGGCCACACCCGACGGCCCTCAGGGATCACTCCTGGGTCTGTGCTCAGAAATTGCTTCTGGCAGGCCGATTGAACCCATGTCAGTCCAGTGTTGGCAGCATCCAAGGCAAACACCCTACCGACGTGCTATCACTTCGGCACCCCACCATATCTTGGCTGGAAATGGGCAAGGACCTCTATGATCATAATGCCCTTCCCCCTCATCTGGGCCTGAGACTCTGCATTTCCCAGGTGTGTCCAGAGGGCAACCAACTGTGTGTGTATTCACATGTTTTCTCTCTGTTTATGTCTCTATCTGTCTGTCTCTCTGTCTCTCTCACATAACTCATCATAAAATTCAGGCCCTTCTTAGAAATGCCTTCACTCTGTATAAGAGGCAGGAAATGGCCGAAAATAATTGGCTGCTCTCTCTTCTCAGCCCATAATTACACCTCCTACGGGGCAGGCAGCACAGTGGGAGGGCACTTGGCTTGCAGGCAGACAGCCAGCAACCGGGGTTCGATCCCCAGCACCTCCTCTTGTCTCCTGAGCCCCGGCAGGAGCAATCCATGAGCACAGAGCCAAGAGTCAGCCCTGAGTCCTGCAAGGTGTGGCCCCCAAATAAACTGAAAGCAAAATTATGGCCTCTTAGTTGGGATCAATTTATCAGGACAGCCCCTCCGAAGGGAAGGGGAGCCCGTGTTTATGGGACATTCCTGGATGGGGCTTTGATTTTTTATTTTATTTTTCATTCTATAGGGCTTGGTATGTTTCTCGTGGAACTTTTTTGTTTAGTTTTGGTTTGGGTTCTTGGCCAACCCCAGCTGAGATCAGGGCTTACTGCTGGTTCCAAGCTTAGGAATCCCTCTTGGTGGGATGCTGGGGGAACCCTATGGGATGCAGGGAATCGAACCCAGGTTGATTGCAAGCAAGGCAAGTGGCCTCCCCACTGTGCCCACTGCTTTGCATTTTAAAGGTACCAGCTCAGGGACCAGAGTGGTAGCAAAGCATCAAGCATTTGCCTTGCACATGGCTGACCCAGGAAAGACGCGGGTTCAATGCCCTGCATCCCGTATGGTCCCCCAGCCTGCCAGGAGCGACTTCTGAACAAAGAGCCAGGAGTAACCTCTGAGCGCTGCCAGGTGTGGCCCCCCAAAAACAAACAAACAACAAAAGGGTATCAGGACATATTTGCAGCCTCGTTTTCCCTGGATCTGAAGCTCTGATCCCTGAAGATTCAACAAGAGTCAGTGGGAACAGAGGGGGATCTGGGATCTCTCCAGGACCACTAACATCCCCCACAATGTGTCAGCTTGGGTTTGGACTCTTCACCAAGCACACAGCAGGGGGGTTCCACTGAACTTCTGGAACGCCTGTACCCCACCACCACCCTGGCACCTGTGGGAGGAGATGTGGGGCCCGGGAGTCTCGGTCCATTTAGGCTTCTCCCCACACCATGTTGAAGCCACTCAGGGTGCAGAGATGGGCCGTTCAGGTCCAGAACCCATCACATGGGCACGTCTTAAAGGCAGAGAGGCAGTGCTGGAGCAATAGCACCGAGGTAGGGTGTTTGCTTTGCATGTGGCCTACCCGGGACAGACCCGGGTCTGATCCCCGGCATCCCATATGGTCTCTGAGTCACTGCCTGTGGCCCAAAAACAAAAACAAACAAAACAAAACAAACAAAAAAAAACCAGACAGAGAAACAGGAAAGGATGCTGGCACCCAGGCCCCCGCTGACTCATACTGGGCCCTTAGTGAAGTGGAAAACAACAGTCACACTCTTCGAGGGCCAGGGCGGTGTCCAATAGTTGCTGAACAAACCCTGAGGAAGCAGAGAGTTTGTTTTTCCACTGCCCAAGGGAGGTGCCAGCGGGCACAGCATTTGAATCTCAGACCTGCCAAGCCTCAGGGGTGTCAAGGACCTCCATGGGCCCTGGACAGGGACAGGGACGGGCCACCGGGATGCTCAGCCTCTGGGTCCAGCTCACCCACCCCTGCAGAAAAGGTTCTAACCAATGTCCCTAGGGGCGTGTGGAGCTGGGACTCTACATTCCAGATGGCTGGTGAGGCAGCTGGCACCCAAGGGTAGGGGCTAAACTCAGGGTCTCCCTGGGGCCTTGGTGTGACTTTTGGTGATGTTTTGGTTAGTTTTTGGTCCTTTTTTTCTTGTCTGTTTGTTTGGGGTTTTTTTTGTTTTGTTTTTTGTTTTGTTTTGTTTTATTTGGGTTACACTCAGCAGTGCTTAGAAATCACTCCTGTGTGGGGCCGGCGTGGTGGCACTAGAGGTAAGGTGTCTGCCTTGCCAGCGCTAGCCTAGGACAGACCGTGGTTCGATCCCCCGGTGTCCCATATCCCCCAAGCCAGGAGCGATTTCTGAGTGCATAGCCAGGAATAACCCCTGAGCGTTACCAGGTGTGGCCCAAAAACCAAAAAAGAAAGAAAGAGAGAGAGAGAGAGAGAGAGAAGGGAGGGAGGGAGGGAGGGAGGGAGGGAGGAAGGAAGGAAGGAAGGAAGGAAGGAAGGAAGGAAGGAAGGAAGGAAGGAAGGAAGGAATCACTTCTGTGGGGCCAGAACCATAGCACAGCAGGAGGGTGTTTGCCTTGCACACTGCAGACCCGGGATGGTCTCCTGAGCCTGCCAGGAACAACTTCTAAGTGCAGAGCCAGGAATAAACCTTGAGCACCATTGGGTGTGACCCAAACCCCCCCCCTCAAAAATATCCTACCAGACCTGGGGAGCCATATGGGATGCCAGGGATCAAACCCAAGTTGACCACACCTACAAAGCAATCGCCCTCCTCACTGTTTATAACTCCAGCCCCTTTTTCTTTCTTAATTTTTTTCTTTCAAGCTTTTTCCTTGATTTAACTTCCAATAAATATGGTTTCTTAGTTCAACAGAAGATAGACAGTAAAAATCAACACTCAGAATAAGTTCAGCTGATGGCCAAGTCTTTCTTTAAGTTTTCAGTTCCAAGTCACAAGCATCGCCACTTGATTTCTCTTCCCAGTGGGAACCACATTGTTTGGTTCACTTATTTTTATTTTATTTTGTTGTTTTGGGGCCACACCCAGAGATGCTCAGGGGTTACTCCTGGCTCTGTGCTTAGAAATTGCTCCTGGTAGGCCGGAGCAGTGATGTGAGCGTTGCCTTTCTCACACTAGCCTAGGACGGACCGCAATTCGACCCCTCAGCGTCCCATATGGACCCCCAAGCCAGTAACTATTTCTAAGCGTATAGCCAGGAGTAATCCCTGAGCATCACTGGGTGTGGCCCAAAAACCAAAAATAAAAAGTCTCCATGACTCCGGATCTGTCTTTCCTGGCTGCTTTGCAAATCCAACACTCCCCACCATCACAGTATGTCAGAATTGTTCAGGGGTCATCTCGGCTTCATGCTCAGGGGCCCACACACAGGTGTTGGGGCTCAAACCGATACACAAAGTCTTGCCTCCAGTCCTTCAAGCTCAGTCACCAGCCCTAAGACTGAGTCTGCCGCATACAGGCAGGCCCCTGACTCTTGCACTACTTTTCCACTCTCTGTCTCTTCGGGGTGGGTGGGAGGCTTGGGCCCACACCTGGGCAGTGCTCAGGACTGACTCCTGACTCGGTGTTCAGGGATCAATCCTGGTGGTGCTTGGGGACCTTGTTTGGTGCCAGGAATTGTTTTTTGGTTTGGGGGCCACACCCAATGGCAGGGTTCAGGGATACACCTGGCTCTGTGCTCAGAAATCACTCCTGGCAGGCTTCGGGGGACCATATGGGACTCGGGGGATTGAACCTGGGTCCCTCCCAGATCTGCCACATACAAGACAAAACTGCCTTACCACTGTGCTATCTCTCCACTCCCGCCTCACCCCCCTCCTTAGCTTTAGTGAAGCAATGTAGCAAAAGCAGGTTTCCAGATAACAATGTTGCAGGTCCTGCAGAGGGATTTGTTTCTTTTCCTTCCACTTAGGTAACCAAGTGGCTGCAATGTTACTCTCTAGAGACCGAACTTGGGCAGCCTGCCAAGCCTGGGGGGGAGGGGGGGCTTGACCTGAAGGGCCCCCACAGATGTGGACCAAGCGGCCACAACAGACACTGAATGAACCCAGAGACCCAGGAAGGGGCTGTCTGCAGGGAAGGGACTAGACGTGCGCGTCTGTATCAGGGTTCCACAGGTTCTACACCTGGGCCTGTGCTGCAGGGCCCTTGGAACATTCTGGAACAAAAGTTTGCTGGAGCATGGGGGTCTGGGCATAGGGGCTGCTCTCAGCTCTGTATTCAGGGGTTGGGCCCAGAGGTGACCCCCCACACCTCATCCCACCTTAGAGCCAGAGCAATAAAAGCCCAGAGGGTACTTGCCTTGCACACGACAAACCCCGGACTTGATCCCTGGCATCCCATAGGGGTCTCCTGAGCACAGCCAGGAGTGATGCTCAAATGCAGAGAGCCAGGAGTGACCCCTGAGCACTGCTGGGTGTGGCCCCAAAACAAATAAAAAAGAGAGAAGAAAAGTAAAAAGGAAAGAACAAAAAGAAATAGAAGGGCCAGAGTGTTAGCACAGCGGTAGATTGTTTGTCTTGAACACGGCTGATCCAGGACAGAGTTCTATCCCCCACATCCCATATGGTCCCCCGAACCAGGAGGGAGTTCAGAGCACAGAGCCAGAAGTAACCCCTGAGCGCTGCTGGGTGTCCCCCACCCGCCAAAAAAAGAAACAAAAAAAAAAAAAAAAGAGGGGCTAGAGCAGTGCTTCTCAATTATTTTCTGTCATGTCCCCCTAGGAAGAAGAAAACATTTTTGCACCCCCCATGCAACTGTAAAAGTATCTTTATTTAAAAAATAACTTTAGGGGCCGGAGAGATAGCATGGAGATAAGGCGTTTGCCTTTCATGCAGAAGGTCATCGGTTCGAATCCCGGCGTCCCATATGGTCCCCTGTGCCTGCCAGGAGCAATTTCTGAGCATGGAGCCAGGAGTGGCCCCTGAGCACTGCCGGGTGTGACCCAAAAACCACAAAAAAAAAAAAAAAATAACTTTAACCTGCAAAACAAAAATATATAAAATAATGTGAGCTGATTTTTTCATCAGAGATGATGTCTGGATTAATGGCTACAATGAGCACGTTTTGCAATGCATAGCTTTTCGAATCAGGGTCTGAAGCAGGACACAGCAACTCTCAGCTCCAGAGACATACAGAGACATAAACACGGGGCTTGGCTTGTTATGACAGTGTTTGCCGAGGTCGAACGCGCCCCCCTTTACGGAGCCTCAAGCGCCCCAGGGGGGCCGTGCCCCACTATTTGAGAAGCACTGGGCTAGAGCTATGGCACTTTTGCCTTGCATGCGACCGACCTGTGACGAACCCGAGTTCGATTTCTAGCATCTCACATGGTCCTCCGAGCCTTTCACAAGCGATTTCTGAGCACAGCCGGGTGTGGCCCCAAAACATACATACATACATGCATACATACATAAAATGCTTTAAAAAAAAAGAGAAAGAAGTAGAGAGGATGGGAGGGGAGAAAAAGAATGGAGTAGGGCCCAGAGAGATAGCACAGCGGCGTTTGCCTTGCAAGCAGCTGACCCAGGACCTAAGGTGGTTGGTTCGAATCCCGGTGTCCCATATGGTCCCCCGTGCCTGCCAGGAGTAACCCCTGAGCAATGCCAGGTGTGGCCCAAAAACCAAAAAGAAAAAGAAAAAGAGTGGAGTATAGACCAAATAAAGAAAAGAAAGGAATGAAAAAAATCAGAGGTGACACCCCCTCTGAATGGTCTGAGATGACCATTCCCTGCCCAGCAGGGAGGAGCTTAAGCGCCACCTTGTGGATAGATCCCGCAACTGCGCCCTGGCCGCCCTGCGCACCGCGGGCGACCCCAGGAGATGCTCTTGCATCCCGGTTCCCCAGCGGGTCCCCTGCTCCCCCTCCCGCCTTCTGATGACTGATGACTGATGACAACAACGCGCCGTTTTGGTGCTGAGGAAAAGGTCCCCCACGTGAGTTAACCCCTTGGCCAGATGCCTCAGGCCACCCCCTGTTTGCCAGTCTCTGTGGAGAAGTCACCGAGGGGCTTCTTTATTTCCTGCGAACTCGGGCAGCTCAGAAGTAAAGGCCACCCTGGGCCCAGGAGTCGGGTGTGTGTGTAGGGGACGGGGATGAGCACTAAACCAGGAGTCCTCCACCCCTGCCTCATATCTTGGTACTGAGCCGAGGAGTTGGTGGGGGATGTCTGTGTCTCCCACAAGCGCCCTCGCTCACCTGTGTCACCTGCTTTGTATACTCACACACCAGAGGGGGGGCTGACTCCCCCCTCAGAGTAGCGTCCAGCCCCCCTCTTTCCAGCTACATGGTATTCTGCACCTCCAGTTTCTGCACTCCTAAGACAGGTGGGGCCCACTCTCCACCTCCCCTCATGAGAATTTCAGAACACAGCCAATCCCCTGTGGCCAGTGGTAAGCAAGTGTGGTACCCAGTGGGCATGGCTGATTGGGGACTGCCCAGGTAAGGTGCCCTGAAAGTCTGGAGTGAGCCCTGAGCACAGAGCCAGGAGCCAACCCTGAGCACTGCTGGGTGTGGCTCTACTCTTCCCTCACTTAAAAACGGAAAGAAATAGAGAATGCCTGCATCCTGGAGAAAGATAACCAGGGTGGCCTGTCTGTGAGTGCTGCACCCCCTTGTGGCCCTCAGAGTGACAGAGAGGCTGGTGGGGCTCAAGGTCGAGGCCAGTCTCACCCACAAGAACCCAAGAGCCCCTACATAGGGTCTCGGAGCTTGGCCTTGGGCCTTACCCAGGGTCTGGGGTGCTGCCAGAAGCTGGGCCCTACACCCGCAGGACCAGGTGAACCTTGGGGGAACCCTGGGAGCCCAGCCCTTTCTGAGCATCTCGGGCCCACAAGCCCCAGGATCGCTACACTTCAAGGGGTGACTTCACCCCAAACAGAGACAGCCAGGTCTTTCCCACCCATCTGATGTCACCCCAGACATGAAGGCCCCTGGGGATGGGTTTCCAAGCAAAGGAGCATCAGGGCTGCCCCCTCCCTGACCTGTCTGTGTCTGGACTCTCCCAGTCCTCTTTGGGAAAGATCCCACTGACTCCCCGTTTCCCCTCTTACCTTTCAGCGTCGTCAAACCCACCGTCATGATCTCTGGCGTCGTGGCCCGGGTAAGAGCTTGTGGGGTTGGGGGAACTCAGCACAGGCTTTGTCTGTAGGGGGCTCCTGTCCACCCTCTGCCAGGACCTGCCCTCCTCCCCCACCTTCCTCCCTGTCCCAGACACACACACCCCCCCCCCACCTTGATGTAGGGACAAACCCTCTCGCAGGGTCCTGTGCCATCGATATTGAACTATGGGGCTGGGGCCAGAGTGGTAGCACAGCAGTAGTGCATTTTCCTTGCACGCAGCCAACTCGGAACAGACCAGGGTTCTATCCCCGGCCAGGAGTGATTTATGAGCATAGAGCCAGAAAATAACCCCTGAGCAATGCCAGGTGTGGCCCCAAAAGACAAGCAAAAAAGATCTATTGGGCTGAGATGATAGAAGGACCCAGTGGGGTCCTGAGACCCTGAGTCCCCATGGCCTCTCCAATCTCCAAACTTCAACTCTCAGCCCCTCGACCCAAGCATGATATGTATATGCAGACCCCACACCCACCCCATACATTTTAGAATACTGTCTTCTGCAGGTGTCCACACAACTGCCCCTCCTTGATTTGGGGTCCACAAAACCTCACTGAGAAATGCCGTGGTTTTGGGGCCAGAGTGATAGCACAGTGGAGAGGGCATCTACCTTGCTCACAGCCAACCCGTGTCCCATCCCCGGCATCCTTTATGGTTCCCCAAGCCTGCCAGGAGTGAACCCTGAGTGAAGAGCCAGGAGTAACTCCTGAGCATTGGTGGTTATGGCTCAGAAACAAACAACCAAAAAGTTCCATGGTTCCATGGTTCAGACACACTCCCACAGTGAACCATCAAGGCCCACACACACTGCCGTACCCCAAACACTGCTTGGAACTTGCCCATCCTCTACCTTAGCGAGGCCCTCTCTCCCCCTGGCACCCAGACCACTCTCAATTGTGAGTGCAAACCCCATTCAGACGTTGCTTTATGGGCCTGCCCTGCCCAGATCCAGGACCCCCACCCATATTAGCAGAGAAAACACCCAGCACCCCTGTTCCCAAGAGCCTTCCAGTGACCTGGGGAAGCAGAGAGAGCAGCGCTGAGGCCTGCTGAGTGGAACAAACACCCTGGTGGCCCCATTCAGCCACCACACTCAGGACAGGGCAGGGAGGGGCAGGTATCCTCCTCCCTCTGCACTGACCCACCCGCCCCTTCTGTGTGTCCTCACAGGGTGACAAGGACTTCCCTCCCGAGGCCGCCCAAGTCGCCCACCAGAAGCCTCATGCCTCCATGGACAAGCACCCCTGCCAGAGACCCCAGCACATCCAGCAACCCCGAAAGTGACTGGCTTTGCCCTTGCCACAGTGGCAAGGAGGAAGGTTTCCCCCCAACACCACTCCCAGGGAACACCCCTCTCCCCTTGACGTGCCTGAATCTGAGACTAGCAGCCAGCAGGCCCCTGGTCTCATTTACAGGGTCCCTGGCAGTCATTTGAGGGGCATCGTGTCCACACACACACACCCTGTAAGGGTCTGTTAAGCAGAACATACCAGAACCCAAGTCAAATCCAGTTGAACCAAAGTGTAGCTTAGTTCTATTTCATTTATCACCACCCCAAACCTTCCATGCAAGATGCAGGACCCCTGAGGAGAGCAGGGAGGGGCTTGGGCTTTTGTCTTTCCAGGGCCTCTATGACCTCCCTCGACCCTAGTCTGGTCCCTGACACCTTTTTAGTCCCCTGAGCAGTACTGGGGGTCACTTTCTGAGCACACCCCTGAGAATTGCTGGGTGTAGCCCAATCTCCTCTCCCCCCCCCAAAAAAAAAAGGAAAAAGAAAGGGGCCAGAGAAATAGCACAGCAGTAGGGTGTTCGCCTTGAATGCAGCCAACACAAGACGGACTCTGGTTCAATTCCCGGAATTCCACATGATCCCCGAGCCTGCCAGGAGTGATTCTGAGTTGCAGAGCCAGGGGTAACCCTTGAGCACCACCAGGTGTGACTCCCCACCCACAATAAAAGAAAAAAGAAACAAAGGAGCTAGAAATAATACAAATCTTAAGGCATTTGCCGTGCATCTAGCCGACCCAGGTTCAGAAGACAGACTGAACTGGATAGATTTAAAATAAGGGACCTGCTGGACCCCTCCACACACTCGCTATGCGTCTTGGGACCATAAAGCCTCATACCCAGAAGAGGAAGAAACACGGGCGAGCTCCCAAGAAGTCCTGAGCATCCCCCCGGAGACTTTCCCATCCATGGATCACTAGGAAAGCCAGTCCTTTTTCTGCTCTGTCCCAGCTGGCACTGGTACCGTAGGCAATGTGTCCAGAGAGGCATCCCAGCATGGTCCCAAAGCTAGCCTCACCCCCCAAACCCAGAGTTTCTGCCTGTGCACTTCAGTATCCAGCTGCAGAGCAGCTGTAAATTGGCTGGGCCGGGGAGAGGCATTCTACCAGTTCTAAAATGCAGGGACCATTTTCAGCCCCAGGCAAGTAGAAACAGTGGGTTCTGCAAGCAAGCACCCAGTAGTCCATGGCACTGTTATGGACCTCCTGCCCCACAAGCTATGTTCAGTGCTCCTGTCTGCCCTGCCCTAAACCGTGTGTGCCTGGAAGGAAGTCTGGTTTCCTGGTGCTCCCGTATAAGTGCTCTCAGATGAGGCAGGAGCACCCATGGGAGGAGCGCTCATGTTTTAGATCTCCGGGGTGCTGGGGTCTGTATCATGGAGTCTGGGAGGAAAATGGGGTATGACCGATAAGAAATAGATCCTGGAAATTCAGGAAAAGCATGAGTTGGGCCAGCAGAGGCTCGTCGCCGAATCTGCCCAGGATATTGGCACCCTCAGACCTGTACCCTGCCCGCAGCAGATGTGGCCCCATTCTGTGCCCTTCACCCAGCCTCTAAGCTCCTGAGTTACAGAGCACTGTGTGCAAAATCGGCGCCTGGCATACTGCCTATGGTAATGATAATAAATTAGAACCCAAATTCTTTTCCTGATTTTTTTTTTGTCTCTGATCTATTCCTTCGCCTTCTTCTGGGTAGGGGGGTGGGGATCTGAAGATGGTTCCATGGGGTTATCTGGGCAGTTTTACATAATGGATGGAATCCAGGGCCTATTCAATCTACTGGAAGGGCCCAGCTAGCACCTAGTGTTGCTTGGCCCCATGGTGGGTCCCCCCCAGAAATAGAAGGGTCACAGGAATAATTGTTAGTGGCCAGGCTGGAGGGGTAGGGCAGGAAGGAAGGCTTTCGGCCTGCAAGAGGCTACAGCAGCTGTGACTCCGGTTTAGATTTGCATCTGGAACACATCAGAGCCCTGCTGGCAGTTGCTGAGCACAGAGCTGGGAGTAGCTTGTGAGCATCACCAGAGTGTGGTCTGAACGCCCCCCCCCCCAAATTATTTTTTGTTTGTTTTTTGAGTCACACCCAGCAGCACTCGGGTTACTCCTAACTCTGCGCTCAGAAATTGCTCCTGGCCAGCTCAGGGAGATATGGATGGGATGCAGAGATTCGAACCACCGTCCATCTTGGGTCGGCTGCATGCAAGGCATGTGCTATCTCTCTGCCCACTCACCCCCAAAATTATTGATGGGCAGGAGTGATAGTATAGCAGAATGGTGTTTGCACGTGGCTGATGCACAGGCTCAATCCCTGGCATCCCATATGGTCCCCCAAGCCCACCAGGAGTAATTTCAGCACAGAACTAGGAGTAACCCTGAACACCACCAGATTTGGCTCAAACCCACCCTTTCCCTACAATTGTTAGTGGTGAGTTAGGGAACTGGAGCAGCTTATGAGGATCACGACAGTCGCTTTTATCCAGGGTGTCCAGGAATCCCAAGGAGGCTGAGGATCAGTCACTGACCTCAGGTACAGACAGACCACGGAGCTGTCTGAGAAGGTCCTCGTGGGTTTGCAGGGATGTGGCAGAACTTCTATTCTGTAGCTCCAATCCTTGCATTGTTGAATCCCCAACACTGCATAGGGCCCCTCCAGTAACACTCCCCCACTCCCCCCAGGATGATCCCTGAGCATGGAGCCAGGAGTAATGTCTGAGCACTGCTGGGTACAAAGCTTGGAAGGGGAAAACAACAAAACAAGGGGGCCGGAGTGGTGGCACAAGGGGATAAGGCATCTGCCTTGCCTGCACTAGCCTAGGATAGACTGCTGTTCCATTTCCTGGTGTCTCATATGGTCCCCCAAGCCAGGAGTGATTTCTGAGCACATAGCCAGGAGTAATCCCTGAGCATCACTGGGTGTGGCCCAACCCCCCCAATAAATAAATAAATAAATAAATAAATAAATAAATAAATACAGGACCAGAGCATAATAGTAGGGAGTTTGCCTTGCACACGGCTGACCTGGGACAGAATTAGGTTCATTCAATCCCAGGCATCCTATATGGACCCCTGAATCTGCCAGTGTTGCATCAAAGTAATTTCTGAGTACAGAATCAGGAGTAACCTTGGAGTGCTGCCGAGTATGGCCCAAAACCCTCCCCCAAAACAAAACAAGCTGTATTAACAGCTGTCACTGGGGTGATTGCAGTGTAGTATCTGGAACATTAATTCTAGGCTAAAGTCCTGCCATTCAGGGAGAGAGGATATAAAGGGGAGTGGAGAGTAGGGGAGTGGGTTGGAGGATTGGGAAGGGGATAAAGCATATGGAGAGGTTGGAGGCCAGTGAGAGGATGGGTGTGGGGGAGACAGGAGAACAAGACTTGGAGGGTGGGGAAGAGGCAGAGCATGGTGGAGAGAGGAGAGGATGGAACGTCAGAGTGGATAGAGTAGCTGGAGGGCAGTGGAGGGAATGAACACAAGCTTCATGCCTCTTGGTGCCGTCCCTCAGGTGTGGTGCAGCTTCTAATGCAGGACCAGAGGTCCAGGATGCTCAGGGGAAGGGCCAACCCAAGGGGACCAGTATGGGCACTCAGGATGAAGCACTGGATTCTAGTGGGCACATCTGTCCTGCGCCTTAGGCTTGTTCCTGCTCCTGACCAACACAGCGAGACACCACGTTGGCTCTGCAGAGCCAGGCTACCTCTGTGACAGACCCCAGGACAGCCAACTGAGGATGAGGATACCCACAGCAAAGTAGGGGTCCAACAAGGCTCAGACCCGCCCCCTCAGAAAGGCAGGACAAAGCCAGGGGAGAGCAGAGGTTACACTGCCAGACTCAGCAGCGGGTCCTGAAAGGAATTTTTCAAGCATCTGCTGCTCCTCCTCCACAGCGCAACTGGGGTGCTGTGCTGATCTGCAGAGCCGCACCACTTCCCCCGCTGTCTGCTGATTAGATGCTTCTTTCCACATTTCCACAAACCCCACATAAAGGGTTTTTCTACCCAAGACTTGGCATCCTGCTAGTCTCTGCAGTATCAAAACAAAAACAAAACAAAACAAAGCAAGGCATTGCATAACCATCCCAAGAGGCACCCACAGCCATATGCTCCCAGGACAAAGATACAGACAAAAGTGAATAGACAGATGGATGGATGGATGGATGGATGGATGGATGGGTGGGTGGGTGGGTGGGTGGGTGGAAGAATGGATGGATGGGTGGGTGGGTGGAAGGATGGATGGATGGATGGGTGGGTAGGTGGGTGGAAGGATGGATGGATGGATGGATGGATGGATGGATGGATGGATGGATGGATGGATGGATGGATGGATGGATGGGTTGGTAGGTGGGTGGAAGGATGGATGGATGGATGGATGGATGGATGGATGGATGGATGGATGGATAGATGGGTGAGTGGAAAGATGGATAAAGAATGGATAAATTATGGATGATAGAATGAATGGGTGGATAGATGAAGGATAGATGATAGAATGGATGATGGATGGGTGGATTGATGATGGAAGGATGGATGGAAGATATATGCATGAATGGATGGATGGTGGATGGATGGATAAATAATAGATGATGGATGACTGAACATATAAATGGATAGATGGATGTGTAGATGGATGGAATGATGATAGATGGAAGGATAATGGGTGGATGATGGATAGATGGATGGATAGATGAATACATAATGGTGGCATAACAGAGAGAGATGCATGATAGTTGTCTGATTGGTTTTAAGGAATTGGCTCACATTGCTATGGGTGCTGACAAATCTAAAATCTGCATGGTAGAGCTGCAGGTTGCAGACTCAGAGAAGAGACAGCATTGCAATGGCTGTCTAGAAACTTGCTGAGAGGTAGTCAGTTTTGTTGATCTAGTCCAGGGGTCCTCAAACTTTTTAAACAGGGGGCCAGTTCACTGTCCTTCAGACTGTTGGAGGGCCAGATTATAGTAAAAACAAAAATTATGAACCAATTTCTATGTACACTGCATATATCTTATTTAGAAGTGAAGAAACAAAATGGGAATAAATACAATATGTGGCCCATGGGCCGTAGTTTGAAGACCCCTGATTCTAGTCAGTTTTGCTTACCCCAAAACACCCTCCCAATATCATCCAGAATAATTAGTTGGGTGTGACCCAAAAACAAAGAAAAACAAACAATTCATCAATCGGAAAAGGTCTATTTTGATCAGATCTGATGAACCTGGAGTGTTTCAATCTTTGTTGTTGTTGTTGTTGAAGGAAAGAAGGAAGGAAAGAAGGAGGGAGGGAGGGAGGGAATAAGGGAGGGAGGGTGTGAGGGAAGGAGGAAGGAGAGAAGGAAGTCAATAAACCTCAGTGTTTCAGTCTTGGTCCTAAAGCCCAAATTAGCTTTTGGTTACATTCCTGCCTCATTCATCATTGGTGCTGCTAAGGGTCAGCCGGAAAGGTCCAGGCCAGAGAAATAGTACAGTGGGTAGGGAACTTGCATTGCACATCACATGGCATCATTCTTCTATAATCCACCCATCCATCCACCCACCACCTATCTAGCCATGCATACACCCCTCCGTCTATGATCTTCCATCATCAGTCCACTCATACATCATCCATTCTATCATCTATTCTTCATCCATCTACCCAACCATCCATCATCCATCTATGCAGGCATCCATTGGTCCTCTGACCCCACAGGAGTGATCCCTAGGCATAGAGCCAGGAGTAAGACCCGAGCACTGCTAGGTGTAGACCCCGAAAATTAAAAGAAACGAAAGCAGGCGTGCGTCATCCCTCCTCCAATGCCCTTATCTAAGGTTCCTTTTGAGAATGTTAATCCCACCTGGAGAATCAGACCTGTCCTCTCCTGGGATGGGATGAGCTATTTTGAATAAAGAATAAAAGTGCCTGGGGGAAGGCGAGAGAGGAAGCAACAAGGAAGACAGACAGAGCTCCTAAGAGAAAGACATTAGTTGATCAGACATATAGCGCAGAGTCTCCTGGTGGTGAAAAACCATGAGGAATAAAAGCAAGCTGACTCTGATGAAACTTTAACTGACTGCTTGTGAATTATTTCTCCACCATTATCCTGCCTTTTCAGATCCTACAGCCAAAGGAGCTAGAGGCATTGTGTTGAGGGAGGCCTCACCCAACACATGGACTTTATTCTTTATAATTTATATTTTAAATCAACAAGTGGGGAAGATGTGGGTAGAGGCACTACAAAAAATAGGACAGGGCTTAAGACACTGGTTGTGCATGCAGTTAATCCCAGTTTGATCCCCAGCACCTCAGGGTCCCCTAAATATCACCAGGAATGAGCCCAGAGCCACTTACATCATTTGTGGGGATCTTTATTTATAGAGGTGCCAGAGAACAGGAAATGAGCTGAGAGTTTAATCACTGACCTTCATAATATCCAAGTTAGAGCATTTCACCTGGGGTGATAATCACCCAACTCCAAGACACCCTGTAATGTTCCAGGACTGGGGTGTTCACAAAGGAAGGGGTTAGTGAGGAGCAGCCTTACTAAAGGGGGTCTTAGGGGGTCACATCCTTACCAAAGTGGGTGCTGGGTCACATCCTCATGGTGGTGCTAGGGGGCTGCAGTCTTACTAATAGGGTTTCTGGGGGTGGTGCATCTAATGAGCAGAAGTTGGAATGGCTGCTCAAAGTGCTGTAGTACACAGATCTGTCCTCCCAACAAGAATCTTCTTAACCAGCAGTGCCTCAGTTGACCCTGACATCCTCAGGGTCCCCAGGAGAGATGATGACACTGATGGCCCTGGCTGTGGGCTGTGTGAGAAGAGACTTTTGGGTTCGAGTGTCCATGACCTGAAAGTAACTCTGATCATCGTGTGCCCCTCAGTTCCCAGAGCAGAAAAGTGCAAGTTGCTAGCATGCAGATCTGCTCCTGGTTGCGATGAAAATTTTTAGTCAAGGAAGCCTTTTCCTTCAGGGCAAGGGTGCCACCATTCCACAGCCTAAGGGCTGTTTTTCAGTCACAGAGATGAGCAGAGATCCAGGGCCCCTGAGTGAGTCCCCTATGCTTTCAGCCCAGGATAGTCACTTACTAACTCTGGGATGCTTTTATGTTCTCTCAGAGGGACCTGAGGCCTCTCTTCAAAAAGACAAAAAAAAAAAAAAAACAAGCAACCCAATAGCCTGTCTCAGGCTGATCCCTCAAGATTCAGCAGCAGGAGCAGCATACCACACCTCAGGGCTCCAGGACTATTATGGACTTTATATTTTATACTAAGACAACAGTTGGAGTAGGGACAGAATAGTGTAAAATAAAAATCCAAAGGTTGTGAGATCACCCCAGGCACCGTGTTTCTAACCCCTTACGCAGAGGGTCTGATGAAGCAGGGTAGCAGTGGAGAAATAATACAACAAGCAGTCATGAAAAGATTCATTGAAGTCAGTCTGCTTTTTGCCTCATGGCCTCTCCGCCAAGTGCTGCCTCTACCCCAGCCTAAAGCCAGAGCTCCTTTCTTTATTCAAACCAATTCCCCATACCGGTAGGGAGAAGCACAAGAGAAACAAAAGTCCTCTGGTGGGCTTTTACATATCAAAGGCAGAGGTTATCGTGAAGAAGAAGTTGCGGGAACACCTTTGTTCAGGGTTTTAGGTAGGTATTATCTTCTAGATACAGATCAGCCCAGACCTTAGGTCATAAGGACTGACCATGGTGAGTCTTTGCCTGACCTGGCTGCAGCATAGATGGAAAATTCTTAACCTAACCTAGGATTTGTCAGCATATCCTTGTGCCCTTGCCCAGATGTGAGCTACAGAATCCTACTACAGGCTGCAGCTGGGCACGACTCAGGCAGCCTCTGTGACCATCAGGCCTCTATAATAAAGATGCCCCCCCTGTAAAATCACCCTACACGCCGTATCTTCAACCCCAGGTGAATGAGTGAATCAGGGTCATATACGAAACAATCCAAACCAGGCTGAGGGTGAAACATGTAGTCTAGCATCTTCTTCCTGGTATGGAGAGCCAGCTGCCTGCCAGAACTAATGTTTTTATTGAGTAGAGAGACCACCCCACGGTAGGGCAGCTATCCTGAGCCTGTCCAGGCCTGGGTTTACATATAAGACAATCTTTGTTTTGGGTGAAACCAAGTTGTAAACAAACAGATAAACAGAAACTAGGAATGGGGGCCTTTGAGGTGGCGCTAGAGATAAGGTGTCTGCCTTGCAAGTGCTAGCCAAGGAAGGACCTCGGTTCCATCCCCCCCCCCCCCCGCGTCCCATATGGTCCCCCAAGCCAGGGGTGATTTCTGAGCGCTTAGCCAGTAGTAACCCCTGAGCATCAAATGGGTGTGGACTGAAAAACCAAAAAAAAAAAAAAAGAAATACCCTCAAGGAGCTGGAACGATAGCACAGCAGCAAGGTGTTTGCCTTGCATGTGACCAACCCCGATTGGACCCCAGTTTGATTCTCAGTATCCCCTCTGGTCTCCAGAATCTGCCGGGAGCGATTTCTGAGTGCAAAGCCAGGATAACCCAAGTGCTGCCTGGTGTGACCTAAAAAAAAAAAAAGATGCCCCCTGATAAAGACTCCCAGTTGGTCATATCTGTCTGCCTCAGGCTCTTCTGTCTCTACACTTTCCAAGGACTCTCTTCTCCCCAGTTCACATAAATCATTCCCCAAAATCTCCATCAGTACCACTTGCTTCTAGTACAGATGGAGGAGGAAAGGCTGATATGAACTCCAGGGGGCACTGCCCCACAAGTCCCCCAAAACACTAAAGATTCCCTGGTTCTGCTGTTGCTTGTCCCTTAACTTAATCCCTTAGCTCCCCTCAAAGGGCATGGCCAAAGCCATTCTCAGTGTAGCAGCTGCCTGCAAAAATCACCCACTTATCACAGTCTCACCCCCTCAGAGTTCCTGACAACATATCCCATCAAAGGAGTCACTTCTGTGAAGCGCTGCTCACCCAAGGGTGATGCATCATTGCTGGACGAAGAACCATGTGACAGTCTCTGGGGACAATTGAGCGGTGCTAGGGTAGGTCAGGACTGTCCAAATTGAGCTCAACAGAGAGGAGTCTGGGCAGCATCAAAGTGGCCGCTGGACCACTGACTTCTGGGGCTTCTCAGGCCACTGGAAATGTGATGCTATGGGTTCTTCTCTCTTCCCTGAAAAGACCCCCAAGAAAACCACAGCCTGGTCAGGATACCCCCCCAACCTGGGAAGGGACTAATTGGTGCATGAAGGCAGAGGATCTCTGGACAAAATAGTAGCACATGATGGGCTGTAACAATAACACAGCAGGGAAAGTATTTGCTTTGCATGTGGCTGACCCATGTTCGATCCCCTGCATCCCATGTGGTTCCTGCCAGGAGTGATTTCCGAGCACAGAGCAAGGAGTAACTTCTGAAAGCCATGAGGGAGGGACGGAGGGAGGGAGGGAGGGAGGGAGGGAGGAAGGGAGGGAAGAAGGAAGGAAGGAAGGAAGGAAGGAAGGAAGGAAGGAAGGAAGGAAGGAAGGAAGGAAGGAAGGAAGGAAGGGAGGGAGGGAGGGAGGGAGGGAGAGAGGGAGGGAGGGAGGGAGGAAGGGAGGGGGGAGGGGAAGGAAGGAAGGAAGGAAGGGAGGAAGGAAAGAAGGGAGGGAGGGAGGGAGAGAGGGAGGGAGGGAGGAAGGGAGGAGGGAGGGGGAGGGGAAGGAAGGAAGGAAGGAAGGAAGGGAGGAGGGAGGGGAAGGGAGGAGGAAAGGGAGGGAGGAAGGATGAAAGGAAGGAAGGAAGGAAGGGAGGAGGGAGGGGAAGGGAGGAGGAAAGGGAGGGAGGAAGGAAGGAAGGAAGGAAGGAAGGAAGGAAGGAAGGAAGGAAGGAAGGAAGGAAGGAAGGAAGGAAGGGAGGGAGGGAGGGAGGGAGGGAGGAGGAAAGGGAGGAAGGAAGGAAAGAAGGAAGGAAGGAAGGAAGGAAGGAAGGAAGGAAGGGAGGGAGGAAGGAAGGAAGGAAGGAAGGGAGGGAGGAAGGAAGGGAGGGAGGGAGGAAGGAAGGGAGGGAGGGAGGGAGGGAGGGAGGGAGGGAGGGAGGAAGGAAGGAAGGAAGGAAGGAAGGAAGGAAGGAAGGAAGGAAGGAAGGAAGGAAGGAAGGAAGGAAGGAAGGAAGGAAGGAAGGAAATCTTTGTTTGGAGAATCCCTGCTGCATTGGGGTTGCCTAAAATATCAGAAAATCCCCTCAAATGACATTTTGTCACCTCAGAGCAGCTCTTAATGAAGTAACTATTGAGGTTTCTTCTATATTTATTTTGTGGGTTTCACAGCAAACACCTTTTGCCTGATTTAATGCCTTTTTGTTGTTATTGTTGCTGTTGATTTGTTTTGGGGTCCCCCTCGGCAAAACTCAAAGGTTCCTCCTGGCTCTGCCTCCAACCCTGCCTTATTATTTTCTTTTCACTCAATAGATTAAGTTCTTCAACTCTCCTATCCATGGCTTTAAGCATAATAACAGTACTTTACCCTCCAGAAAGAAAAAAAAAAAAGAAAGAAAGAAAGAAAGAAAGAAAGAAAGAAAGAAAAAAGATATGCCAGGAAACAACAAAGCCAAATGATTATTACTTTGTAGGCACAAAACCAGTTTCAAGTCTCTGAAAGAAAATTGTCATTTTGACAAAGTATTTTCTTCAAGAACAATTAGATAAACTAAATGTAAGACAGCGCTGCTCAGTGAGGAGGAAATTTAAGCAGAGTTACCACAATTGTTCATCAGTCACAAGGACATTCGAGCAGATTTGCCTCAAGAGAAGATTCCGGGCCTAAATGGCTCTCTTGTTCACCACGGTCATCATCTCTGTCATCGTCTTCGTCATCATCATGCCCTACCCAAGGATTCTCTATAAAGCCACCATCAGTTCCACACGCCTTTCATCCCATACCCTCATTCTCAGCCACCCCACACCTGATTGGCCATTTTATCCCTGGTGTCCCTCTGTCCCCCAACCCAGACAATTCATCAAATGTGACCCCATTAACCAGACTCCCTCTAGGTGGCAGTAGTGATCCGTGAGCACAGAGCCAGGAGTAATATCTGACCCAAAAACTATGCTCCACCCCAAGGGCAGGAGTGAGAGATAGTTAAGGGGGCCAGAGAGATAGTACAGTGATGGGGCATTTGCCTTGCATGTGGCCAACCCGGAAGGGATTCAGTTCAATTCCCAGCGTCCCATATGATCCCCCAAGCCTGCCAGGAGCAATCTCTGAGCACAGAGCCAGGAGTGACCCCTGAACGACACCAGGTGTGGCCCAATAACCAATCAATCAATAAATAGTTATTTTTTTATGAAAAGAGAAATAGGCTGAGTGTGTGGGTTTTTTGTGTTTGTTTGTTTGGACCACACCCGGAGATGCCCATGGACTACTCTTAGCAATGCGCTCAGAAATCACTCCTGGCTTGGGGGACCAAATGGGACGCTGGGGGACCAAACTGTGGTTCGTCCTGGATCAGCTGCATGCAAGGCAAACGCCCTACCACTGTGCCATCACTCTGGTCCTGAGTGTGTGTTCTGCATGATGGAGGCCGGGGTTCAATCCCTGGCATTATATGAGCCCCAATGATGGTCAGGGACAGTTCTGCGGGGTCACTTGTTGTGGGCCCCTGGGAATGTCATTCAGAGATATACCAGCTGAGCCCTGGGGATGTCGGGAGGCACCCACAGATCTGGGGCCAGCCACTATGTCTGGGGACTTCGGTCAGTCATCAGGGCTGTCCTAGGTGGGGCCTGGTCTGCTCCCCACTTAAGAAAGGGATACAGACCCAGACGCCCAGAGAGACAGCGCACCTAAGTGCTAGCTGGGCTGCAGGTGGCTTTCTCTCTGATTCTTCCCAGAAATCGGGCTGCTGGGGAATTTCTGCAGCAGCGACTCCCCAAAACTGTTAACAAGGAACCAACAAGGAATTCGGGGCATATTTTGCCTCTAAAGAGTGGGGGGGGCAGAGACTACAGACTAGGGGGATACTAATTCTCAACAGAGCAGGTTCCCATGCCAGCACCCATCCATCCACCCACCATGAATATGACCAGGTTCTGGAAGGCTCCATCCCCTTCCTGGCAGAGTGGAGGGGCAAAGGAGACACATGAGACTGATGGGACAGGGACGGCTGACACATAGCAGAAGGGGGACACATGGCAGCTGTGGTGACGGGGGACATCTCAGCCAGTGCAGAACTGAAACACTTCGAGGCAAACCTTATGTGTATGAGACCTGGGAAACTCCGTAGGACCCACCTCAAAGTCACAAGTTTGGGGAATTCCTGGCATGATGTCACGGCGGTCTCATCCATCTGTGTGGGCGAAGGAAGGAGACCGTGTAGGGTGGATGGGGCAGGAGTTGTGCATTCTGTGCCCTTTTGATCACCCCCTTCAGCAAGGCTGGTCCCTTGAGATGACACAGTGGTCTCAGGTTCATGGATACTTGGGTATATATATGAGGCTTTTCATCTGCTCCTAAGCTGAGGCTGGTCCTAGCCTGATTCTTCTCAATTCTGCCTCCCTCTAATAATCCATCTCTGCCTGCTGCTGCCCACTAAGGCCTGGGAGATCAGAGGGGCCCCTGTACCCACAAGTACTCACTGAAGGACAGAGCTCAGGCTCCCACCCTTCTAGGCAAAAGGAAACTAGGATCTTGGGCGCCCCAAGTGGAGAGACTAAGCTTCCAACAAACTGAAGGTCCCCATGGATTCTGGCAGGGAACCATATAGGTAGGATCCCAGGAGCAAACTCAGGTCAGCTGCAATGCAAGGCAAATGACCTCCCCTCTATGCCATCACTCTGGACCCACAAAATCCTTTTTTTTTTTTTTTTTTTTTTTGAGTTTTGGGTCACATCTGGTAGTGCTCAGGGGTTCCTCCTGACTCTTCACTTAGAAATCGCTCCTGACAGGCTCAGGGGACCATATGGGATGCCAGGATTCGAACCACCATCCTTCTGCATGTAAGGCAAATAAATGCCTTACCTCCATGCTATCTCTCCGGCCCCATTTAAATCCATTTTCTTTTTTTTTTTTTTTTTTTTTTGGTTTTTGGGCCACACCCTTCTGACGCTCAGGGGTTACTCCTGGCTATGTGCTCAGAAATAGCCCCTGGCTTGGGGGGACCATATGGGACGCCAGGGGATCGAACCGCGGTCCTTCCTTGGCTAGCGCTTGCAAGGCAGACACCTTACCTCCAGCGCCACCTACCCGGCCCCTAAATCCATTTTCTAATCCAAGGAATAGCACACTTTCAGACTAGCTCCCAGCGCTTCAAATTCAGGGCTACCCAGCAAGAAGTTATATGGGTCAAGTGCTGTGGCATTCTACACTCCAAGGGGCCAATGGGGGGGGGCACTCTGGCTCTTCTAGGCACTGAACATGAATTTCAGAGCTCTGCAGAGACCCATGAACTGATGAGACCCATAGGCCTCATCAGTCAACCTGGGGATTCTGCTCATGGGCACTTTAAAACTAAGACTGGAAAAGTCATCAAGAAGTACCTGCCGGAAATCAGCCCTAGACAAGGGGCCTCAGTTTCCACTCTAAAGCCAATGCCTCCAGAAGTGAACTGACCAATCCCTATACCACAAAAATGGCTCTGATTTCCCAGCAGGTGCAAGCGATGGAAAAACACGTGACGATTTGGTATTTCTGAGAATAATTTATTCATGCTTTCCTCATTTTTACGCAATGATTGTTTCTCTGTTCTGTTAAAGTCTCTGTTCTGGGAACCCCCCTGACTTCGAGTGAGTTTGAGTCTAGCAAGAAATGCATGCCTATTTGGCTGCTGGTTTAAGCGCTGCCGAAAGGATCCCCTTCATGGTTCTGAAGGCGTGAGGTGGAAAGGACCAGAAAAGCCTCAAGAAAGGGAGAAGGCACCGGCTCTCTCCTAGATCTCTTGGCCTAGAACCACCGGCACCCAACAGAAAAGCATCTCTGGCCTGGTCCCAAGTGACACACCCACCATGCAGGGTCCTGCAGGAGGAGGAGAGGCAGAGACAAGTAGCAGAACGGGGAGGGGGTGTTTCCACAAAATCCCTTACCTAGAGAGGAAGCACAAGTAGTGATTGCTAGAAACTTCTTTGAAACAAAGGGTCTCCCAAAAACGTATCAAACCGTCTTTAGTAAAATCCTGCAAAGATTCAACATACAAAATGGTACAGAAAATGCCCTTGGGAAAAAAAGAAATTAGTCTCCAAACTGTCTTAAGTGAAGTTTGCAAGGTGGACGGTTAGGCAAATCGTTTGTCAAAAATTTCACTGCTGAGGTGGGGTTGGGGGTGGGTGGCGTCCATTTTCCCCTTGGGTGTAACCTGAACCAGCAGGTCCCGTTTCTAGGGACGCCACCCCCCTCTGTGCATCAGGTGCTGTGCGCTTTTGAGGGGGTCGGTAGGGGGCCAGACCCGGTCACGTCCTTTTCCTCCAGCGCGGTGCCCGTTTTTCCTTCTGCGCCTCTGCCAGGCGCTGCCTCTCCGCCTCCTCCGCCTTCCGCTTCTCCTCCTTGGCCTCCTTGTAGCGCCACTTGGGCAGCTGGAGGTGGGCGCTGTCCTTGCTGGGCTGGCGCTCGGGCTGATAGGTGGGCGCGGGCGCCTTGCTCACGCGCACCCGGGGGATGACCACGCCGGGACGCACGCTCCCCTTTCGGAGGCGCTGTAGGGTCCGGAGACTGGCCTTGCGCGGGGCGCTGCTGCTACGGGGCTGCGGGGAACCCAGGCCGGCCTCGGGGGTCCCCTCTCTGGAGTCCCCCAAGGTATGCGACGCCGGCAATTGTGGCTGACCGCTGAACCCTTGGTCCTGCTCCGGGGCCCCTGCGCTCCTGCGCGCTCGGATCTCCAGGATCTCCTGCACAGCCAGGCGTCGCTTGCCCACGCAGGGCGGGCTGTCGGGGCACACAGTTTGGCAGCCGATGGCCACTGCGGGGCTGTAGTGGCTGGTGGTCATTCTGACCATGTGGTCCAGGACCCCGCCGTCCTGCAGGGCGCGCGCGCGGGGGCTGAGCGCGGCATGCAGGCAGCGACTGAGGCGCTGCAGGCAGGTTTTGGAGCTGGGGGGTTTCGCAGCTCCATGCAGGGCGAGTGGCAGCTCCGGCTTGTACTTGTCCCCAAACTGCTCCGGGCAAGGCCGCTCCAAGAGCCGCTGGATGAGTCGCACTGCCTCCAGGCGCCCCGTGTAGGCGGCCCACTCCTGGGATGACATCCCTCGGTGCGGGTCCCTCGCGTGGACATCCGCTCCTGGAAAAGACCAAGCAAAACGGGAATGGGAGAGTGGGCCCGAGCAATAGCACAGCGGGTAGGGTGTTTGCCTTGCACGTGACTGACCAGGATTCCATCCCAGGAGTGACTCCTGAGCACAGAGTGAGGAATAACCCCTGAGCGCCACCGGGTATGGCCAAAAAATAAAAATAACTCCTTAGCTTGGATAAGCCTAGTGCACTTGTCTAAAATATGACTTCTCTCCTGCGTTAAAGTCTAAGGTCATGGGCCAGAATTGTGGGAGGGCACAGTTTCCCTTGCATGCAACTGACCCTTGCAAGTCATGATCCCCAGTTTCCTGAGCCTGTCAGGAGTAATTTCTAAGGAGTAACCCCCAACAGTCACCAGATATAGCGCCCCCAAAAGTTTCAATTCATTATTTAGAGGGGGAGGGTAGTGTGGGCCACCACTGGCTGTGTTCAGAGCTTCCTCCTGGCTCTGCACTTGGGAAATCACTCAGAGTACCAGGGTACCATATGGGGTGCCAGGAATCAAAACCAGGTTCAATGCACACAAGACAAGTGTTTTAGCCTCTGCACTCCCATGTTCATTGCAGCTTAATTTATAATAGCCAGAATCTGAAAACCACCCAATTGCCCTAGAACAGCTGAGGACCGAGAACAGATGAGTGTCTAAAGACACTGTGGTACATCTACACAATGGAATACTATGCAGCTGTGAAGAAAAATGAAGACATGAAACTGGTGTATATGTAGATATATATGGAGAGTATCATGCTGCATGAAATGAGTCAGAGGGAGAGGGATGGACATAGAATGATCACACTTAGTGTTATAAGAAAAAAGATAGAAACAAAAAAATAAAACAACAAAAAAAGAAAAAAGATAGTACAGTAAAAATATCCAGAGACAATATAAATGATGGTTAGGGTTAGTTATGCAGTTAGGACTGGGAAGGGACCACTAGAAATAATCACTGAATTGAAAAGAAGTTAAGTGATAAACAGGATATCCCTTCAGTATTTAAAACCAGTGTCTAAAAGGAAAGAGGGAGAGGAGAAAGAGGAGGTGATAGTGGAGGAGGAGGTGGTGGTGGTGATGGAGTAGAATGCGGAAAGAAGGGGAAGGGGGAAAAGAGGAGGAGGAAGAGGAAGAGGAGCAGCAGCAGCAGTAGTAGCTCTCTTTTTAGCCCCATCCCTAAAATTGACTGGAACAACTGTCTAAGTGTCCCACATGGTACCTGGAAGGTGTGGTTGGCTTCAACAAAGAGCTGCCTATGGCAGATCTTGCCCAGTGCGCTGAGAACCTTAAGGGCCAAGCTGAGTGTTTTTGGAAAAAAACAGTGTCACTCCCTCTTGGGCAGCCAACCTGGCCTGCAGATCCCAGTTCTCGCCTCCCAGAGCCTCAGAGCCAGCTCCCCTAACTCATCTCTCAGTCTAACGCTCCTTCCAGACTGAGTTTCTCTAATGACCTGACTCCTCTCTCCTCAGGCTCCATGAACTCTACAGTCATTTTCCCTACAAACTACCCTGACCCCTGTTTTCTCCTCAAATAGCATTAATTTCAGCTTAATTGGAACTACCCTGACCCCTGTTTTCTCCTCAAATAGCATTAATTTCAGCTTAATTGGATGGCATGATGGTCATCTTTAGTTCCAGAGGATAAGAAATGACTCTGGGGGCCGGGTAGGTGGCGCTGGAGGTAAGGTGTCTGCCTTGCAAGTGCTAGCCAAGGAAGGACCGCGGTTCGATCCCCCAGTGTCCCATATGGTCCCCCCAAGCCAGGGGCGATTTCTGAGCACATAGCCAGGAGTAACCCCTGAGTGTCAAACGGGTGTGGCCCAAAAACCAAAAAAAAAAAAAAAAAAAAAGAAATGACTCTGGAGGAGCCGGAGAGAGAGCATGGAGCTAAGGCATTTGCCTTTCATGCAGGAGGTCATCGGTTCAAATCCCGGCGTCCCATATGGTCCCCCGTGCCTGCCAGGAGCAATTTCTGAGCATGGAGCCAGGAATAACCCCTGAGCACTGCCGGGTGTGACCCAAAAACAAAACAAAAAAAAAAAAAAGAAGAAGAAGAAGAAATGACTCTGGAGCCAGGGTGATAGCACAACATTGTCAAACCAGGTTTAGTTCTCAGCATCCCATATGGTCTTCCCCAGCACCATCAGGAATGACCCCTGAGCACAGAACCAGGAGTAACCCCTGGATGCCTCCAAGTGTGGTGAAAATAAATAAATAAATAAATAAATAAATAAATAAATAAATAAATAAATAAATAAATAAATAAAAATGACTCAGAAACTGCTTTTGAATTTGTCTTAGCCCCATTTGATACTCACAGAGTTGAAAAAATCGTCCAGGGGTTCAAGTTCTGTTTTGTCATATTTCCACTGAAAAAGCCAATTGGGAAACTGGGGCAATTATTCAGTCTGGGAGTCCCCCAGGGCCTGGTCGGCAGTGGGCCAGAACCCTAGGAAATCAACACAGGTGAATAAAAGAAGGAGATGGAGACCCCCCAGTGGCTCACCAACCTCTGGGCAATACACCCTCAGACCCAGACTCTGGGCCAAGAAGGCTCTCACTCGAGTTCACCCATTTATGCTTGGAATTGGGTGATGCCTTCAAGACTAGCCTTGTGAGAGCGGTGGTAATTATTTGGAACTGAAAATCAGGATGAAACTCATTAGCTCGGGTCCAATTTATACACTGACAAAAAAATGAAAAAGAGACAGTCAAAGTGTCGTGGCAAAAAATAGATGACACATTAAACCTTAATTAATTGCATGTCACTTAAAAAGGAACAAACTGCAAAATTAAAATCTTAATGAGCGTGGCTCGAAAGAGACATTTTTCACATGCTAATGGGAAAGGAGAGAGACGGCTGCAGGCGTGAGAACTGCTCACATCTGGGGTCTGGCGTCTCTTGGAACAAACTTTGGAAATAAAAGAGCTCTGGTGGCAGAGACACATGGCTGGTGGTGTTACTCAGAAGGTGACTATTAGCAGTTTATGTGTAAACCATAAATTGTGGAAGGCAAATCTGGATGATGAATGTTTTTCACACAAGCCTTTTAGGACACCCAGAACTTCTGGAAGACCAGTTTCTCCCCCTAGGAGCCTGTGGGCTGCCCTCTTCCTCCTCCTCTTCTTCTTTTTCCTTCTCCTCTTCTTTCCTCTTCCTCCTCCTCTTCCTCTTCCTTCTCCAGAATCCAATGCTCCCAGGCTCAGTGCTCTCCAAACAAATAAACCCCGAGCACCCAACCTTCAGTCCATAGCTACTCTTTTCACTGTTTGAGCTGCTAATACAAACACCCTCTATTTTAGGGACTCTCAAGGCCGAGATAGTCCATAATTTGTATGCAGAAACCCATTCTGTTATTGTTTTGGTTTTCGGGCCACTCCTGGAGATGCTCAGAGATTACTGGGCCTAGTTTGTTATTGTTTTGGTTTTTGGGCCACTCCTGGGGATGCTCAGGAATTACTCCTGGAAGGCTCAGGGGACCATATAGGATGCTAGGGATGAAACCTGGGTAAACTGCGTGCAAGTCAAATGCCCTTCCCATTGTGCTATTGCTCTGGCCCAAGAAACCTTAGTTTTGATCCCTGGCACCCAACAGGCCCCAAGCAGCAGTAGGGGTGACCTCTAAGCAATGAGATTAGTGAACACTAAAGCAGCTAGGTGTGACTCCAAACCTCCAAAATATTCCTCTATTTCATTCAGGGTGGTGGTGACCTAATTACTCAGCTTTCAGTTGGTCTGATAGTGGAGCAAACACCCCCTAAATATGTCACATTCAGAAGGCACTGGGCTGTCTGTGAAATTGATGTCTGTGAAGTTATTTGAGGATGGAGTAGGACACAATAAATAGAAACTGAGGCCAGAGCAATAGCTTAGCAGTAGGGTGTTTGCCTTGCAGGCAGCTAACTTGAGAGACGGACCCAGCATCCTATATGGTCCCATGAACCTCCCAGGAGCTTTTCTGAGCACAGAGCCAGGAGAAACCCTTGAGTGCTTCTAGGTGTGACTTAACCCTCACCCAAAAGGGAGAAACTGAGTCTCCTGTTGCATAGAGCTAACATTTGTAGGGAAGCCTAGTAGACTACACGAATTGATCTCTGGCATCAAATGTTTTTCCCTGAGCACAGAACCAGGAAGCACCCACCAGTGGCTACGAGGCTGCAAAGTTGGGGTGGGGTGTCACCCCCTTTAAGAAACGCTGACCTGGGGCTGGTGAGGTGGCGCTAGAGGTAAGGTGTCTGCCTTGCAAGCGCTAGTCAAGGAACGACCAAGGTTCGATCCCCCAGCGTCCCATATGGTCCCTCCAAGCCAGGGTCAATTTCTGAGTGCTTAAACCAGGAGTAATCCCTGAGCATCAAACGGGTGTGGCCCAAAAAACCAAAAAAAGAAAAAAAAGAAAGAAACTTTGACCTAAATCCAGCTGGTATCTCATGGTGAAGGGCCACGCCACCTCCAGCTCTGTGAAGGGGGCAGAGACAGGCACCTCAGGGCATCCCTCACCCTGTGCAGAGGACAGGGTGAGAGGCCAGACTGAGCACTGCTGAATGAGGGATTGGGGGGGGGGGCAGTGAGCAGGAAAGACACTTGCAGCCCAGGACTGCCAGAAATGTGTTACCCACCTGTGGATGGCAGTGATGGCTTGTGGTGTTTTTTGCTCAGGACAGACAGACTGAGAAGCAGACAGGTGAGGGGATGTACAGGAGGGTGGGATCCCACTATGTGGCTTCCTTCTGCACCCCCCCTCACCTCCCAGGATGAACACAGGCACACTCAGTGCAAGGGACCCTTACCTGCCAGCATGAGCGCCCGAACACACTCGGTACGACCCTGTAGTGCCGCCTTCATGAGTGCTGTGAAGCCCAGTGCATTCCTGCGCTCCAAATCCAGTCCAGGGAAATAGTTGAGCAGGTGATGCGTGATGGCTGAGTGGCCTGCAGAGAGGAAAAAGGAGAGGGTGTGTTCAGAGGGGAGGGAACCCCAGGTCTGGGAGAGGGGCCCCATCAGCCTATGTGAAAGGCTTCCATGGGTTCCAGTAGATCCACCTTGGTTGCCTCACTTGACAGCTGTTGGAGGGAGTATTGGAGAGTTGGGAGTGCTGGGCCTCCTGCAGGCAGGTGCAGGCAGGTGGGGTCCAGGGTGCTTTCAGGGTCATCTTCCTGCACTAAGACGAGATTTGTCCAGAGCCTGGACGGGGGAGACCCACCTATGTCTGCACTCCACTTCTACGGACAGACAGATGTTTCAGAGGCTGAGCTGTTCCCTGTCTCACACCCATGGTCACATGGTTACACTCACACTCAGTCACATGGTCACACTCAGACACACAACCACACATACATAGTCACATCCACAGTCACACATCAGCTGGTCACAACACAAACATTCAGTTGCACACTCACTCACAGTCACATTCACACAGTCACACTCACACACTCTCATCCACCCATGATGTCAACAACACGTGGAGGAAGTGTGAGTCAGTAGTGGGCATGAGGGGTGGGAGAGATAGTAGAGTGGTCAGTGCACTTGCTGATCCGGTTCAATCTTCAGCACCCCACATGGTCCCCATATGACCCTCCTGCCAGGAGTGAGCATGGCTGGGGGTAACCCCAAAACCAAACCAAAAGCCTTGAGCTTGGCCCAAGTGTGACCCTAAAACCAAGCCAACATGAAGGGCTTGGACGCTAGCTCCCAGTACCGGCACCAAAGTACAGCAACACCCATGCCTGCATGGGTCTCTCCTAAGCAGAGAGCTGCAGGGCCAAGAGTGGGGTGTTGGGATACAGGGGTGCCCCACACTCTGGGCAATCTACCCCTGGGTTTGAGCCACAATCTTTTCAGGACCAAGTACTTGTCCTTTTATTTTTTCACTTAAAAAATGTTTTTACTTAAATCATTGTGATTTTTTTGTTTTGTTTTGTTTTTTGGGCCACATCCGGCGGTGCTCAGGGGTTACTCCTGGCTGTCTGCTCAGAAATAGCTCCTGGCAGGCACGGGGGACCATATGGGACATCGGGATTCGAACCAACCACCTTTGGTTCTGGATCGGCTGCTTGCAAGGCAAACACCACTGTGCTATCTCTCTGGGCCCTAAATCATTGTGATTTACAAAGTTACTCACTCTTTCGCTTCATAGTTTTGATTTAGATATAAAATATTTCAGTAAAAATTCCATCACCAGTGTCAACCTACCTCCACCAATAGTCCCAGTCTCTATCCCAGATCTCCACTTTTGCCACAGCCTGCTAACATAAAGGACCCCTCTTTTTATTTTTTGGGCCACACCATGCAGTGCACAGGAATGATTCCTTTGAGCAATTCTTTTTTTTTTTTTTTTTTTTTTTTGGTTTTTGGGTCACACCCGGCAGTGCTCAGGGGTTACTCCTGGCTCCATGCTCAGAAATCACTCCTGGCAGGCTCTGGGGACCATGTGGGATGCCAGGATTCCAACCAATGACCTTCTGCATAAAAGGCAAATGCCTTACCTCCATGTTATCTCTCCGGCCCTAAGCAATTTATTCTTAAAACTCATTTAGTGGGCCGGAGAGATAGCATGGAGGTAAGGTGTTTGCCTTTCATGCAGAAGGACGGTGGTTCGAATCCCGGCAACCCATAAGGTACCTCGAGCCTGCCAGGAGTGATTTCTGAACATGGAGCCAGGAGTAACCCCTGAGCATTGCCAAGTGTGACCCCCCCAAAAAAAACTAATTTAGCATAGTGCAAGGACAGGGGTGAATGTGTGGGTGCTGAGGGAACCCTCTCCATGTGCTGTGAAGCCTAGAGCAGAAGGGACTCCATTTTGTCAACCCAAAGGTAAGTTTCTATTTAAGGCTAAAAACGCTAAGTTTTCATTTAAAGGCTAAGTTTTTATCCCAACAATAATGATGCAGGCCCCAAGGCCCTCTAAACTACAATATACAGCCCTAGACATAGGGCCATAAAAGGACATGATTAAACACCCTAGAAACATCATAGAAAGGGTCTGAGCAATAGCATAGCAGTCGGGTATTTGCCTTGCATATGGCCAACCCTGGACTGACCCTGGTTTGATTCCTGGCATCCCATATGATCTCCCAAGCCTGCCAGGAAAGAAGGAAAGGGAGAGAAGGAAGGAAGGAAGGAAGGAAGGAAGGAAGGAAGGAAGGAAGGAAGGAAGGAAGGAAGGAAGGAAGGAAGGAAGGAAGGAAGGAAGGAAGGAAGGAAGGAAGGAAGGAAGGAAGGAAGGAAGGAAGGAAGGAAGGAAGAAACTCCCTAGACAACAGTGAATCAACCTAAAGGAATGACTTCATGCTTCCCTGCTTCTAGTCTTATATAGCCTGCCTGTGTCCCCCTGGGGGGTCACCTGCTGGAGGTAGCCCTGATTGGTCAGTTTGTAACTTACTGGTTGATGGAATAAAGTTTTGCTTTGCTTTAATTCAATTGTGTGGCCTCCAGACCCTAACATAGGGACTCTTCCAGTAGATAGAATAAGGCAATTGATTCAAGTCCCACAGGGCCTGTTCTAGTCTTGTGAGTCTAGTCGTGCAAGTTCTAGTCTTGCAGACCCTGAGATCTGATGCTCCACTCCTCCCTCAGTGGATCTTTGTGGGTTCGAGTCCCACAGGATCCAAGATTGTTTGGTTTTGTTCTTGGACTCTGGACCCTACAGTGCTACCCAAGCCTTACTGGGTGCAGATCATTGTGTTGGGGCAATGAAGATGGTGGCAGACAGATCCCCAGGGACCAAGGAAGAGGACAAAAATCATCAACCAAAGGCCACTGCATACCAGTAGTGGGCAGGGGACTGGCTGACCCAGAGAAAAGTCAAGGGGGACCCAGGGTCTCCCTCCAGGTCCCCTACCCTGTGAATGGTCTATACTCTTTTTAAAAGAAGGATTGGGATGCAGGGTTAGGAATCCAGGGCTATGGGTGGGATTCTCAGCCAGTCCCAAGGATTTTTCCATTTGATGGGACTTTCAGGGCCCCAGTTGGGAAATTTTCTACTTTTCTGTCTTGACATCACCTACATCCTGGGTTCAAAGGGAACAGAAACCACAAGGGAAGCCCCTTGGTTTCCATACCTCACTCCCAAATATTCCCTGTGTCCATAGGCAGACTCAGAGGGGACCTCATGGAAGAAATTATTTCTCCTTCTGCTCCAGAAGCTTTTATTCTATTGCTTTTGCAGAAGATGAAAGAGTGGCACTGGAGCCATAGCACAGCGAAGAGGGCATTCACCTTGCAAACATGTGGCCAACCTGAGTTCAATTTCCAGCATCCCATAGGATCCCTGAGCCTGCCATGAGTGATCCCTAAATACAGAGCCAGGAATAACCCCTGAGCACCATCAAGTGTGGCTCCCAAACAAAAAAAAGTAGAAGATACTGGATTGGTGCTGGGAGCTAATCCAGGGCCTCAATATGTATCAATTATCTACTCTACTGCTGAGCTGCAGCCTGACACGTCCCCAGTACCCCAGCACCCTGACATCCTTCCCACACCTCAATCCACCCTGAACCCACTCCTGCGCCCTTCTCTGCCTCCTCTTCTTTGCAAATCCCTGCCCATTAGATGGCATCCATGCCCCCAAACAGCCCAGTGTCCCCTTTGCCCTGTGACTTCCCACCTGCCAGTGGGACACTTGCAGGGGCTCTGCAAGTGGAGCTCAAAGATCCTTCCAGGCCAACCTCCCTCTCACACATGGACCCTAGATATGTCTGGCCAGGCTTACTCAGAGACCCCAGGGAAGAGCCAAGAAATGCACCCAGGGTTATTCCAGCTCATAGCATCCTAGGACAAATGAGGTTTCCAGCTCCCCTTGGATACATAAGCAAGAGTGACTTTTCAATGGGCAGACCCCAGTGACCCATGCACATGTGAGCAATTAACTCAGTAGTTTAAGATTTGGGAGCCTTTGTTTTTGTTGGGTTTTTGTTTGTTGGCCAGTAGTGGCTTCCTCCCTCTTCTCGTGTTCTGTCCCGTAGACACGCAATGACCACATACAAACATGCCAGTCTATTGTACCTTCCCAAGGCCACATGGGGAGCCTGGGTTTCGAACGGGAGTTGACTACATGTAGGGCAAGTATCCCACCCTCTGCACTACCGCTCTAGCTCTGAGTACTCAGTTATGCTGATGCTCACAGTAGCAAATTTCCCCAAATCTGTTTCTGAAAACGAAAGTGGCCAGACATGCCCAGGCAGGTCAGTCACAAGAATTCACTCATCGAGATTCGCTACCGACCGACCCAACACTTTAGTGAGAGTCAGTTATTGATGGAGAGTCTCATGGCAAGGAAAGGAAATGGCTCTGCTCTTAGAATCAGACCATGAAAGATTCACTGGTCTGATGGCAGCTTCTCAGCAAGTCTCTTTCCAGATGAGGCCAGTAGAGGGAACTGTTGGCTTTGGAAAAGTGTCAACCACCAAGGCTGCAGGAAAGAACGTTCATCCAGGAGCAGGGCTCAGGAACCTGAGAAGGGGAAAGGGAGGGCATGGAAAAGGCTGGGGAGGTGTCTGATGTAGGAGACTGAGGAGGTGTCTGATGAAAGAGGCTGGGAGTGGGGGGCACGATTCTGATGGAGGAGGAGGCTAAGGGCATGTGTCTGATGAGAAGTCTGGGGGTAAGTTCCTGATGGAGGAGGCTGAGGGCACATGTCTGATGGAGGGAAGGTGTCTTGAGTTCATTTTACAACAGGTGGTGTGACAAAAGGACATAGGGGAGAGTAAATGAACATGCAAGGAGTCTGTAGTTAGTCCCATGACAGTATACTTCAAGGGTGGAGAAACCCTGTATCTCTTAGGCCAAGGGAATTCCCTCTCTAATTTCCCCAATATTTACTGTGCCTATGGGGGGGGGGGAGAAGCAGCACAAAATAATTTTTTATTTATTAATTTTTTTGGTTTTTGGTTTTGTTATTGTTGTTGTTTTTATTTTTTTGCGCTCTTTTTTGTTTTTATTTCAGGACCGTGGTTAGTGCTTATTGGATTTTTTGTTTGATTTTCTTTTTGTATTCTTGTGGTGTTTCCTCTTCCTTTTTCCCTTTCTTCCCTCAAACTTATGTTGAGAACTTTTAAGGACTCCACCCATTTTTGGCTTGTTTGAGTTCTACCCCCATTTTATTGCTTTTCTTTTTTTCAAACAGAACCACATAACTTGAACCATCTTGTTCCACCTCTCAAATTGAGGAGGAAATAATTGAGTGTACCAAGACCAAACATTTGTATGATCACTAAGTAGTAATAAAAATGATTGGACTTAAACACTAAATCCAAAGCAAACGACAAAATAATTGTTACCCAATCTACAACAAGCTAGACACAGAGGGGACCACTTATACTAGCATCCTGAGGGGTAAAGGAGAGGGATATGGGTGCAAGCTGGAAACAGGGGTGGAGGGAGGACAACTTTGGTGATGGGAATTCCCTGATTCAATGTTAATATGTACCTAAAATATAACTGTGAAAGATATGTAATCCACTTTGGTCAAAATAAAAACTATTATTATATAAAAAGTAAAAAAGAAAACAGGCGGGGTGGTGTGGACCAGGCGGCGAGGTTGTGGGAAATGAGTTTCCAACAAAAGAACATATGTCAAGGTTGGAGACTGCCCAGTCATTAGTAATGATGGAGCAGCAGAAACTGAGTCAAGGGAAACATTCAGGAAGAATCAAGACAGGAGCTTCACCAGAGCACTTTTGGGCATGGTCCCAAACCTTCATCCAGAGAGTGCCCACAAGGGATATGAGCCCAGCAGACAGCCCCTGGCAGGAGAAATCTCTGCACCCCAAACTCCCCTGACTCAGGGCTTAGCCATGCTCACAGCCTTCAGGGAGTCCTGGCACTCAGAGTGCCAGAAGGGGCTGGTCCTGGAACTTCCCTCACACCTGCCTGGCCTCATCTCTTATCCTATTGCAGCTGTTTCCCCACTCCCCACCCCTCTGTCTCAGCACATCTCCTCCCCTCTCAGCACCTCAGCACCGTGCAGAAACTTCCTTGCCTCTTCCAGGAATTCCGTGGAGCCCACCTGGATCCCTGGCAGACAAACCCAGTGTCACCTCGATGTAAACTCAATCTTGGTACTGTTACACACCAACCTGTCCCACTCTAAGACACTGTCAGATACAAGGGTTAAATCACAGATTCTTTGGTTTGGCTTGGGATTTTTTTTTTTTTTTTTGAACTACACTTGGGATTGTTCAGGGGTTACTACTGGCTCTGCACTCAGACCTCATTCCTGGATTGCTCAGGGGACCATCTAGAATGTGGGGAATCGAACCCAGGTTGGCCATGTACAAGTATGCCCTCCCCACTGTTCTATAGTTCAGCCCCTACATTGTAGCTTTGCCCCTCCTCTCTCTGTAGCTTTGGAATTAAGAAATACTTTATCGGGGGGCTGGAGAGATAGCATGGAGGTAAGGCATTTACCTTGCATGCAGAAGGTCGGTGGTTTGAATCCCAGCATTCCATATGGTCTCCTAAGCCTGCCAGGAGCGATTTCTGAGCATAGAGCCAGGAGTAACCCTTGAGCACTGCCGGGTGTGACCAAAAACCAAAACCAAAACCAAAAACAAGAAATACTTTATCAGGGCCAGAGCGGTGGTGCAAGCAGTAAGGCGTTTGCCTTGCCTATGCTAGCCTGGAACGAACCATAGTTTGATCCCCTGGTGTCCCATATGGTCTCCCAAGCCAGGAGCGATTTCTGAGTGCATAGCCAGGAGTAACTCCTGAGCGTCACCGGGTATGACCCAAAAAACAAACAAACAAACAAAAAAAACGAAATACTTTATCTTGATGGATCATTGTTACGACAGGAAAGTTAGAAACAGAAGCAGAAATCTAAGCACAGTAACCAGGAGGCAGCCGGGGAAGATGGATGTCATAAATCATCATTTATGACTCAGAACAGACAGGACCCAAGCCTACCTGTTACTTCAGCAGGAAGGCAAGTGGGGCTGCCTAAAGAATTAGCAACTTAATAAATGTCTCTATAGGGACTGGAGCGATAGCACAGCAGTAGGGCATTTGCCTTGTACATGGTCAACCTTGACAGAGCTGGGTTCAATTCCTGGCATCCCCCATGGTCCTCCAAGCATGCCAGGAAAGATTTCTGAGCACAGAGCCAGGAGTAACCCCTGAATACCATTGGGTGTGGCCCAAAAATAAATAAATGAAAATAAAATAATTGTCTCTATGAAATATAATGCAGGATGGATACATCACAGAGAGCCATCTAAGTCCCCTACAGTACTCCTCCTGTTTTCATGTATCTTAGTGTATTCTGGTAGAATAATTCATTAAAAAAGAAACTCTTATGAGGGCCAGAGCAATGGCGCAATGGTAGGGCGTTTTCCTTGCACACGGCTGACCTAGGACAGACCTCGGTTTGTTCCCCCAGCGTCCCATATGGTCTCCAAGCCCCTAAGTCAGGAGCGATTTCTGAGAGCAGAGCCAGGAGTAATGCCTGAGCATCACCGAGTGTGACCCAAACACCAAAAAAGAAAAAACCTAACAAACAAACAAAACAAAACCTCCTATGAAAATGCTCTGTGCCCCTGCTCTAGACTGCAATTTCAGGTGCTTACACAGTTGCAATCTGTCTTGACATCACATGATTTAACCTCCTTGCTTTCTCGACTAATGATGTTTTGGGGGATGACTGATTATGGGAATTAATCAGGTTACAACAGCAAAAAGCCAAGCGCAGGGGCCAGCAGCTGCATTAGCTCCTCTATTCTGCATCTGACCCCCCCCCCTTTTACCACTGGTCCTTGCCCACCAGGTAGCTGAGGTATTTTAGCCCCACCCCCCACACACCCCATGATCAGAGCCCATTGGGGGATGCTGGGCTTGGGTTTCTCTGTCTCTCCACCACTGGTTATCAGATCTGCCATGAATTCATCTCTGCATCGCTAGGCCCAGAGCTGGGGCTAAGCCAGAGCTCAGTAATAAGGATGAACCGGTGAGGGCCAAGCTCCTGGCATCATCCCTTTCAGCCTCAGATTGGGACTTTCCAAGCTTAGTATGTCGGGCTGAGGGCCAAGCATCATACCTGAAACCAGCAGGGGTGGACATGTGTGAGTGAGAGAATGAGCCCTAGGTATTTTCTGGGCTGTGTGGGGCCCCACCTTGATTGGAACGTGGCAGTGCCTGGCACAGGCTGCTTGGTCACATTCTCCAGAGACTTCTCCCCCAGGAAAAGGAGGAGACAAGATGTACTGGAGGAAAGTTGTGAAGAGGAGAAAACAATGGCTGCTCATACTTCCCAGATAGCCTGGTCTAAGCTGGTATCTCTGTGGTATCCTCAGAAAGTATGGGGGAAGACTCCCCTTTCTTTTTTATTTTAATTTATAAATAAATTATTTAATTGAATCACTGTGAGATACATAGGTAAAAAAGTTGTTGATGACTGAGTTTCAGCCACACCTTCACCAGTGCACATGCTTCTTTTGTTTCTTTCCTTCCTTCCTCTTTCTTTTTTCTTTCTCTTCTTTCTTTTCTTTCTTTCCTTCCTTCCTCTATTCTTTCTTCTTCTTCTTCTTCTTCTTCTTCTTCTTCTTCTTCTTCTTCTTCTTCTTCTTCTTCTTCTTCTTCTCCTCCTCCTCCTCCTCCTCCTCCTCTTCCTCCTCCTCCTTCTTTCCTTTTAGACACTGTGTTTGCAATATTGTTTCTGAAGGAGCACCCTGCTTCTCACTTTAGCATTTTCCCTTTCTGCATGAACTACAACAGCCCAGCGCCTCACCACCATACCCTACACCTCCGACAGAAACAGCCCAACTCTTTGACTTAACTTTATCAAATTGCCAATACACCTAATTTGTTTTAGATCTATAAATTCTGGACACCTCAATATCTTGTAGTGTCAACCTAATAGTATCCCAGGAAAGTTGATGGAGATGTTCCATAGAAATCTATCCACCTCAGTGAACCTAAACAGTAACATAAATGGGTCAACTAAAAGCAACCACAACTGGGTAAAGTCTTAGATGATGACTTTAATAACACCATGGAGAGAGCAATTATTTCTAATTGATCTTTGTTGAACTAAGATTTGATAATTTCAGGGGCCAGAGAGATAACACAGCAATAGGGAAACATTTGCCTTGCATACAGCCGACCTGGAAGTTACCTGGTTCAATTCTGGCACTCACATGGTCCCCAAGCCTGCCAGGAGTGATTTCTGAGTGCAAAGCCAGGAGTAACCCTGAGCACCGCTGGATGTGACCCAACAATCAATTAATCAATTAATCAATCAATTAATAAAGCCTGTTTGATGCTCAGGGGTTACTCCTGGCTAAGCGCTCAGAAATTGCTCCTGGCTTGGGGGGACCATATGGGATTCCGGGGAATTGAACCGTGGTTCTTCCTTGGCTAGCGCTTGCAAGGCAGACACCTTACCTCAAGCGCCACTTCGCCACCCCAATAAATAAAGTTTTAAATAAAAAGATTTGATCATTTCATTTGCCTTTGTGTTTAACAAACAATAGAAAGTAAATTTGTGGGGCTAGAGAGATACGAAGGTAGGGCATTTGCCTTGCATGCAGAAGGACGGTGGTTCAAATCCTAGCATCCCATATGGTCCCCTGAACCTGCCAGGAGTGATTTCTGAGTATAAATCCAGGAGTAACCCCTGAGCGCTGCCGGGCATGACCCCCCCCCCCAAAAAAAAAAAGAAAAAAAAGTAAATTTGCTTGTGCCTAAATGAAAACAGGCTAGGGTGGTAGGAGGGAGCCTGGGGACACTGGGGGAGGGAAGCTCACACTGGTGCTGGGATTGGGGTTAAAATATTTAATTCCTGAAATGACTACATTATAAACAACTTGATAAATCATAGTATCATAATTAGAAAGAATAAATATGCAGCAGTGGTTCCTGGTCAAGAACCAACATGCATCAGAGCTGGAGCATCCCCTCTGCCTGAGTCTATGTTTCAGCACTTCCCAAAAACAACAGATGCAACTGGGGACCTCGAAGGAACAAATATCGTCTTTGCCCAACTCAGTCTGAGCTGCTTCAAGACTCCCTGAGCAGTAGAGATGGAACCACAATGGGACTGTCCTGGAAATTCTGCAAGTGGCCAGTTCCAAGTTTAGCTTCCTCCAGACTTTTCAGGAGCAAAGTTCTGCAGAAAGAAGAGACATTTGGTAGTCTCCAAGATCTAATATTCTGAATGTGGAGGCTAAAGCCAGGCATCCAAGGAGAAGCAAAATCATGGAAGTTTTTGGAAAGTTGGCATTGGCGGGCATTAGGCCAAGCAAAGGCAGCCAGAGGGTAAAGGATAAATGGAGGATGATGGCCTTGTATGTGGTACAGGGAGAAATCAACTGATACTATGAAACCAACCAACTGATACAACTATATACACCTGAGGTTGACTAGAAGTAATACATATTTATAGGCAGAAGGTCTTAGACAAGTGGCAGTGTTAAAGGAGGTGACAAGAGGGCACCCAAGCACAAATGTCAATCAACAAAGGCTGGGTGACTGGGAGGGAGATGGGACAGAAGGTAACAGGGACAGGGAGTGTATTCTGGGGTTTGTGGGTGGTGGGGTGAGCAGTAACTATATATTAATAGAAGAATATTGAGAAGAGGGGCTTGAGTGACATTACAGAAGGAAGGTGTTTGAATTGCATGTGGCCAACCCTAATTTGATCCCCAATACCCTATACGGCCCCCCCAAGCCCATCAGGAGTGATCTCTGAGCACAGAACCCAGGTTCAATCCTTATTGCCCCCTATAGTCTCTTGAGCACTGCCAGGAGTGGTTTCTGAGTGTAAAGCCAGGAGTAGAATAAACCCTGAGCACTTGCCAAGTGTAGCCCCAAGGGAAAAAAAAATCTTGAGAACAATTGTTGCCCAAGTGCCTAAACTGTCCTAAAGTGATAGAAAGGATACACCTTTAGCAACAAGATTGCAAACCAGTGTCTAAAATGGGGTGGGGGGAATAAAAAGAAGAGAGTGAATGAGAGTGAGGAGTGAGAGAGAGAGAGAGAGAGAGAGAGAGAGAGAGAGAGAGAGAGAGAGAGAGAGAGAGAGAGAGAGAGAGAGAGAGAGAGAGAGAAATATCTGCCCCAAAGGCAGACAGAGGGGAAGGCACGAGGGAAACTGGGAACATTAGTGGCTAGAAATGTGCCCTCAATGAAGGGTGTTGGACATTGTATGACTGAAACTCAAACATTTATATCTGTGGAAAAACCCAACTGTATTATGAACACTCTTGTAACCACAATGTTTAAATAAAGTAATTAATAAAAAATAAAAACATTTTCATATTTATATATGAAATCTATATAATTCACAAATCCAACAACCCTACACTGTAGGATGCTTACTGAGACATTGTAATGTCCCTGAATCCTTTTCACCATCCTCACTCCCTAGCTGTCTTTTAACTTCTGAACTATTTCTTCCAGGTCAAATTTTGGGAACTCTATTCCCCTGCAGTGTTCAGGGGCTGATCCCATGGCCATGCTCTAGGGCTCATTCCTAGTAACACAGACAGAGCTGGCACCTCCCACAAGGTTGTGCCCTAGCTCCCTGCTGCATCCCAAAATTTCCTGACCTTGAAGGCAAAGAGCTGAGCCACCTAATCACAACCATGAACTTGCACTAACAATGGAAATGGGCACTGGTAGCTGACCAGCATCCTTCATCCCCCTGATCCACTCCAACCGTAGGTCCTGGGTGGAGGAGAAAGTCTCCCAGAGGGACCAAAAGGTCACAGCTCCATCTGCAGACTGGAGCGTTTCAGACCTCGAGGTCCTAATTTCTAGTCTGCAAGCATCAAAAACATGTCCCATGTGAGGACCTTGCCGGTCACTGCCTGTCTCCACCCACCGTCCCCGGGGCTTCGAGTCTTACCGGCCTGAGCAGCTATGATCAGCGCCGTGTTCCCCTCACTGTCCTGCCAGTTGACATCGATGTAGGGACACTCGGCCAACACCAACACCGAGTCCACAAAGCCATGGAAGCAGGCAACAATGAGGCTGGTCTGGAAAGGAAGAGGGGAGAGGGTCAGTCTCCCACGTCAGTCACCCCTGTGGGGCTCAGAGAAACTGGGGGACCAGAGGAAGAGCAGGGGGGTGAAGGACACAACAGTTCAGAAATGCTCATTTAGGGGGGATTGTGGTTTCTGTTTGGGGTTCCACATGTGGTGTCAGGTTAACGACCAAACCCAAGCATTATCTCTACACCAGACTGAGTTGGGTTTGAGTCTCCTTGTCCTGGTATCTCCTGACTTATTCCTAAGGCTTCATAAACACAGTTCACACAAGCCCTGAGAGACACTCAGGTCTATGTTGGATACCTTCGGGGGTTGTACCTGACACCAACAAGTGTGCACATTGTCCCTTTGGGAGTCTGAGCCAGCCCCAGACTGGGTCTGGGAAGAGGGAAGGGGTGTCACCCAATCTCTCATGTGTGTGAGGGGGTCATATGTACATACACTGAGTAGGCTGGAGAAATGATGCATGCTCATGAGCACTGCCAGGAGAGCCTGGAGTTAACCTTAGAGCTGTCAGATATGGCCCATTGCACAACCACACATACAAACAACTTTTTTTTTTTTGCTTTTTGGGCCACACCCAGTAACGTTCAGGGGTTACTCCTGGCTATGCACTCAGAAATCACTCCTGGCTTTGAGGTACCATATGGGACGCTGGGGGGATCCCATCACAGTCCATCCTAGGTTAGCTGCATGCAAGGCAAATGCCCTACCGATTGCACCACCACTCCGGCCCCAAACATAATTTTTTAAGATGCTTCAGTAAGGATATAAACAGAAAAATTAAAGCACTCACTGACATACACACTTTTCTCTTCACTCATACCTACACACATTCACACATACACTCATGCACACACATTTACATACATACTTGCACTCAACACACTTTTACACACACACTAAGACTCGCACATCCACACAACACTCACACATATTCAGATACTCGAGCTTTCACACATACACTCACACACACACACACACACACACACACACAAGTAGCAGAAGTGATTAAAAGGTCCAATTCACAGAGGAATAACCTTGTTCAGAAAGCTTTGACCCACCACCCCGCACCCCACAGGGTCACCTCCAGTCATGGCAGAGGCTCATGTCCTGAGTCCCGTCCCTAAACTTCCTGGCTGGAAAATCCCTCCCAACTGTGGGCCCTCAGAGATGGAGCACTTGGGAAGTGATAAGGACAAGAGTGTGGATCCCTCAGGACCAGGTCAGTGCCCCCAACTGAAAAGATACCAGGAACACAATCAGGGAGAAGGTTCTTGCCTTGTAGGCAGCTGGCCCAGTTTGATCTGCAGCAACACAAAGGGTCCCCAAATACCAGGGGGGTGTTACTCCTGTACACAGACAAACAATCCTTGGGCACCACTGGATGAGTCCCAAACACCACTCCCCAAAAGAGACTCCCCCAAAAAAACTCTCTCCTTCCAGTGAGAACACAGCAAAAGAGACATCTGTAAGCCAGGAAAGGGGGCCCTAGTACCTGACTACGCAGGACCCCCACTTCTCCAGAACAAGAACACCTCTGGGGCTGATCAAGTTCTTAGTTTTTATTTTGGGGGCACACTCAGTAGTATTTAGGGATTACTCCTGGCTTTGTGCTGAAAAATTACTTCTAGCAGGCTTGGGGGAACCATATGGGATACTGGTACTCAAACCTAGGTTGGTCACATGCAAGACAAGTGTCCTTCACATTGTGCTATTGCTCTGGTCCCCCAACTGCCTTTTCCAGCCTCAGCTGAGAAACTACAATGCACAGGAAGAAGAAAAACCAAGGCCTGATCAGGTATACCTCCTCACAAACACACATTCCACAATTTCTACCCAGAATAGGAATCCAAAATGCAGAGTAAATGACCAGTGAGACTCAGCTTGTCCAAACACAAACCAACCACTTCATGGAGGAAGTGAACCTGAAGTTTGGAAGCTTCTAGAGTGGCCCATCTCTGCCTGTGCCAGATGCTTCCTAAACAATTTTTTCTGGTACAAAGCAGGGCATGTCCATACTTGCCCTATTCAGGCAGAAAGACAGTCCAGCTCCTCAACCGAACTCCAAAAGGAAATCATGGCTGCCAGCCCCTCCCAGGGAGGCTGGTCCAGGCTGATTCCTCTGGGACCTTCTCAGATTGGGTGGGAGCAGATTCCTCCCTCACTGAAAGACTACAACAGCCCAGTGCCACCCCCTATGCCCTCCCACAGAAACGGTCCAGTTTCATGACTTAACCTGATCAAACTGCCAACCCATCAAATTTGTTTCAGATCTATAGATCCTGGACCACATGGCCACAAGTGGTCATGTGATACCTCAAAATTTGTCAGTTCAGTAGTATCATAGGAATGTGTTGGGAAAGTCCCATAGAAACCTGCCAACTCAGTGATCCTAAAAAGAAACACAGAAGGTTCAACTAACATCAACCACAGCCCAGGAAATTCTCAAACACTGACTTTAATGACACCTTGGACAGATAGAATGATTATTTCATATTGGCCCGTGTTGATCTAAGTTTTGATCCTCGCATTTGCCTTTGTGTTGTAACAAACCACATCAAGTGAATTTGTTGGTGGCTGCATGGACACAGGCTAGGGTGATGGATGGGGAACTGAAGGTACCAATGAAGGGAAGGTCATGCTGGTGGTGGGATTGGCGTTGGGATATTTAATGCCTGAAACTATTGTTTCATGAGCAACTTGGTAAATCACAGTGTATATAATAAAATTATTTAAAGGGGGTAGAGTACAGGTGGCCCCACTTCTGATGGCCAGTTGGTCTTGCAAGATATTAAGTCACAAATGCTCGAATTATTGCCAGTCAATAGAACAGCACTGATTACTTCATCTCCAACCTGCAGCAAAATAAACTGTAATTTCATACAGGAAGTCATGTATATATACTCAGGTGTGGGCCTTCTTGGAACTAGGTTGGAACTAGGTTACTATGCGTGTACTTCCTTGTCAGTAGAAAGGGCAGAAGACAAGGCCAGGGAGACTCCCTGGGCACCACTGAGGCCTTCAGCTTCCCGGCACCAAAGCCCCAGGCCACCCCCTCCATGCTTCTCACTCTCCCTTCAGCACCAACCGTCCAGAAAATGTGTAATTCCACCCGGTAAGCACCAAGATCTCCCCTGCAGCGTCTCTGTGTGTAAATATTTCTCAAGTCAGCTAGAATTTCCTGGCATGCAAGCCTGGCCAGGTAAACTCCATGGAGACACTTTGTTTCAAATGTAACTGTACAAGTTCATGTTTATTTAAAAATAAAGATTCCCTGAATAGAGAGGGGAAAATCTCAATGTAAACACTATCGCATGGTTTTAACAATGCTTTAAAATAAACAGAAACCTCATTCCCTGCAGGAATAAGAGGTAACTTCAGAATTCTAATAATATTATGGATCATATCAACCTAGTAAAGAGTTACAGGAAAGAGATACCACAGTGGCTAGGGCATTTGTCTTGTACGTGGCAGACCCTGGTTTGATCCACAATACCACATATGATCATCTAAGTGTTCTCCAGGTACTGAAGCATCCCTGGGTGTGACCCCAAATAAATTAAATAGATGGTACTGGACCTAAAACAGAAGGCCGGATAAATATCCTCAGCAGGCCACATATGGCCTGCAGGCTATATTTTGAGGACCCCTGTTCTAGATACTGAATACAGAACCAGAACTAAGTCACACAAATGAGAAAAGTTGGGGCTGTGAAGAAAACAAGTTCAGATCTATCTGCCTGAAAACTGGGAGGCTTTTAACAAGACCCTCAAAAGCAAACCAACCTTCCCCCATTCTATGCAGGTTTCTTGCAGGAGGTAAGAGGCAGCATCAGCACTTTACAATTTTTTTGTTTGTTTTGTTTTGAGGTCACACCTTGGAGTGCGCAGGATTTCCTCCTGTTTCTGTGATCAGGGATCATTCTTGGCAGGCGTGGGGCCGTGGGGCCATCTGGGGTGCTGGGGCTCAAGCCCATGTTGGTTGCAGATGAAGCAAGCAACTTATCAGCTATGCTATCTCGCTGGCCCAGCACCTGTGTAGCAACACAGGTTAAATCAACAGATCATAGTGCTGGAAACAAAACAGGGAGCTGGAGCTGATCTTCAATAAAGTGGTCTAAAAGTGCCCCACATGAGGCTGTAACCATAGTATGCAGGGAGGACACTTGTCTTACTTGCCACCATGGATTGGATCTCCAGAATCTTACACTGAGCACTACTGGATGTGACCTCCAAAGTTGAAAAAAAATGTTCCCAATGTCGAGCCAGAAAGATAGTACAGTGGGTGGGACATTTGTTCTGCACTAGGCAGACACATTCTTGGCACTAGTCAAAGTGCCCTGAGTACTGCCAGAAGCGATCCCTGAGCACAGAGCCAAGAGTAAGCCCTGAGTACAGCTGGGTGAGGCTACACACCCCCAAAATAAGCTCCCAACACACACACACACACACACACACACACACACACACACACACACACACATCTAGAAGGATTACACCAAAATAGTAAACTACATCCTTTGACTTAAGCCAATCCTGAAATTCTTGGCCTGAGACTGAAGTCAGTCAACTCCCACCTCACACTAGTGGAGAAGTTTCATTAGTCGCATGAGTGCACGTTAACACAAACCAGTCTCTGGAACGCATTTGGATAGTTCTGTGGTGGGCCCTTTGTGCACTTGCACTTCAGTTCTAGCCAAAGGGTCCACTAAGCCAGTCCTACAGATGTAAACTTGTCAGGACATATGTCTTCCCCAGAAATGAGCACCCTCCACATACCCATATGAATCCCAAGACACAGAGACACACATGAAGATGCATGGGAATACAGACATGGAATGTTACTGCACAGCCAGGCAGCCCTGGGAAGAGAGAATCAATGTTATTTCATCTTCTTTTTTTAAATAAATAAATAAATTCTGTAATTGAATCACAGGGAGATATACAATTACAAAGTTGTTCCTGATTGAATTTCAGTCATAAGGTGTGCAACACACTTCATCAGAGCACATTTCCTGCCACCAATGTCCTCAGTTTTCCTGATGCCTTTCACCCTGCCTGCCTATGGAGCAGACATTTTCCTCTCTATTTCTGTCTGTCTCTGCCTCTGTCCATCTGTCTGTCTGTCTCTCTGTCTCTTTCCAAACCCCTCATTTTTTTCCTTTTAGACACTGTGGTTTTCAATATTGTTACTGAAGGGGTAGCCTGTCTACCACTTTCCCTCCTTTCAGTACCCAGTTCTTGTCCAGTGAACACGATCACTGATCATGTTCAACTCTCATTGTCATAATATGGTTATTTTTGTTTCTCTGAGTCCCTGGTTTAGACAGGCTCAGGAGGGAGGTAAAGGTCACCACAGAAGAACCATTCTCCTTGTTCCTTGTTCCTAAGAGCCTCTACAACCACTCTCTCTCTCTCTCTCTCTCTCTCTCTCTCTCTCTCTCTCTCTCTCTAGGGCTCTGAGTCCACATGCAGTACATGCGACAAGGCTTTTCTGGGGAACAGCTTTGTCGCGATTAGTAAAAGGACCCTGAATGAGAAGTAGGGGTGTATGGGAGCAGGCAGAAGTGATGGCAGCTAACAGCCCCAGAGGAAATAGACTGGGACTCTTTGAGAAGATTGTGCCCTGAGGGACAGTAAGTTGGAATCCTGATGCCGAAAGACAGGACACTCATTTGACAGTTCTTCGGTTTGGTTGTCACCCGGGACCCTAGACCAAATGGTTCCATGTTCAAGCCCAGCATGCTGAGGGGTTAACAGGACTCCCCTGGAAGTGTTCAGGGGGTTGAACTCAGGTCCTTACACAGACTAGACACATGCCCCACCCCTTGAGCCATATATCTCCCCAGTCTGTAGGGAGTGCGATCTTTTGAAGTTTGAAGCCAAAGGAATAAAAAAGGGCTTAGCTGAAATTCCCTTTCTAGGGCCAGAGAGATTATATAGGGATGAAGACTCTTCCCTTGCACAAGTCAGCCCAATGCGACCACCAGGAATTATCATAAGCACAGAGCCAGGAGAAAGACCTGAGCACCATTGGATGTGGTCCCAAAACAAAAACAAGAAAATACATATCTTTTCCATAAAACACCTTTTTCTATCATAAAAATAACCCATAGGGGATAGAGCAGTCATGGAAGGGCAGGGCTAGGAGTAAAAGGAAAGGTGATGGAATTTGCCTTGCAGGCTGCCAACCTCGGTTCAAATCCTCACCATCTTGGGGTTAGAGTGATAGCACAGTGGGTAGAGAGTTTGTCTTGCACATTTGCTGACCTGAGTTTAAACCCCAGCATCTCACAGGGTCCCAACACCATGAGTAATTCCTGAGTACAGAACCAGGGTTAGCCACTGAGCACCATCAAGTGTGTCCCAAAAACAATTAAAAATATGCCAACAAATCCTTAGCACCACATATGGCCCCCAGAGCACTGCCAAGGGTCACTCCTGACCACAGAGCCAGGAATTGATCATAATCACCACCACTTTCAAATTAAAATCTCATTCACAGGAAGAAGGAAATATCCATGAGGCTTTATGAATAAAATTTTAAAAAAAAATGAAGAATTCTGTTCCTCTAAAGATGTACTCCAAATAGTTTTAAAATATTGAGCCATATTTTAAGGTCACTGCAAATTTATCACTGGCGGGGTAAGGGTATAATTTCCATAGCCTTGTTGCTGAAGCTGGAGAGAGAGCCCAATGGTTGGAGCACAGGCATAACACATGGGAGGCTTGGGATCAATTCCTCCTTTGAAAGGTTTCCCTGATACCATGAGGAGTGACTCCACAGCCCCTGTCCAAATACAGAAGAGGGAATAGTTTCTGATCCCTGCCAGGTCAAAGTCCAAAACTAGGAAAACTCAAGTCAGTCATTTCAATTATGATGAAGCACCAAGGATGAGGAAGTCAGGTCCAGCATGGTGGAACAGGTGCACCCAGGCCATGAAGGATGTGTGATCCAGCCAAACAAAGGAGTGTAGGAGCCAGCAAAAACATCCTTGCTAGAACAATATGGACATTCCTCAAAAAAACTGTAAATTTAGTTTCCATATGACCCAGTAACACCACTCCTAGAGATATACCCCAGGGACCCAAAATCACCATGCATAAAAGCCCTCTGTATTCCTATTTCATTGGAGCACTATTTGCAATAACCAGAATCTGGAAATAAGTGCCCAAGTGCCCAAGGACAGATGAGTGGCTAAAGAAACTGGGGTGCAACTACACAATGGAATACTACATAGCTATTAGGAAAAACAAAGTCATGAAATTTGATTATACATGAATGGACATGGAGATTATTATGCTGAGTGAAATGAAGGAGAGAGAGTTATAGAATAATCTCACTCATTTGTGGAATAGAAGAAAAATAAAAGACAGTGTACGGAGTGGTGGCCCAGTGGTAGGGTGTTTGTTGGCCTTGTGCTGACCTAGGATAGACCACGGTTCAATCCCCCGGTGCCCCATATGGTCCCCCAAGCCAGGAGCAATTTCTGAGCGCAGAGCCAGGAGTAACCCCTGAGTATCACCAAGTGTGGCCCAAAAACCAAAAAAAAAAAAAAAAAAAAAAAAGACAGTATGGTAATAATAATATACAGAGACAATAGAGCCGAGGGCCGAAGACCCTCATGGTAGGAAGTTTGACACACAAATAGTGGAGCAGTGTAGTTAGGACAGAGAAGCAACCACTATGACAATGAGAATTGGATAAGATCATTCTGGACAAGAACTGGGTGCTGAAAGAGGAAAAGTGATATGCATGGTACCTTTTCATTAACAATATTGCAAAGCAGTGTCAAAAAGGAAATGAGAGAGAGAGAGAGAGAGAGAGAGAGAGAGAGAGAGAGAGAGAAGTAAAATTTCTGTCTCAGAGGCATGTGGAAGGGAAACTGGGGCCATTGGTGGAGGGAAATGTACTGGTAAAGGTTGCTGGACACTGTATGACTGAAACTCAATCATGAACAATCTTGTAACCAGTGTGGTTCAAACCACTCTCCAAAAAAAATAAATAAATAAATAAACAAACCTAGGGGAAATATTAGGATCCCAGGCTAATTCATGACTTAATATCTTACAGAAAAATGTGGGTGGAGTGGAGGAAGGGTCTTGGAGGTCATGTGTTTGCCTTGCATGTGAATATGCCAGGGGTACTTCAACCAGAGCCATGAGTAGCCTCTGAGCAGCATGTGTGGCTGACAACCCTACAGGAAACTAAGGAAGAGCTGGGGCTCCACACCCACTTCTTCCCAGGGAGGAAAGTGTGCTCCCTGAGCACTGTTCAGGAGACATGATCCACCAGCTCATGGGCATGGATCATATTGTCAGAAGCCCCGATTCTCCTGGTCAGTGGCTCCGTTTGTTCCCATGGACCTAACACACACACCGTCCCCAAGGGCCTGGCTCATAATGAAACAATTCTAACCAGACCACAGAATTCTGCCCCACCGAGGAGGCTAAGAGAACGGGCAGTGGACAGTTCCTAAAGCACATGACCAAGTTTGACCCGAACTGGCCATGACCACTCTGGAACTGCATAGTCTCTGGAAAGAACCACAGAAGGTCTGTCAAAGGACCCACACACAGCCCTGTGACTTGAAGTTAGTCCTAAGCCAAGTTTCTCCCCATGTGAGGACTTGCTGTTCCTTCTCTTTGACTTTCCAATAAACGTGAGCATTATTAATACTCAATATTTACATTCTTAGAAATTTTTTTTCATTCTTAGAAATTTTGAAAAATCTGGAAACCATGGACGACCACAGAAACTCACTGTCACTGCTCCTGTATTCATGAAATACATTAACACACATAGCACATGGAACATGAAACACAGAGAACACAGGACACACAAAACACATGGGCCATGATGTGATTGAAACATGGAACATGAAACATAGAACACATGGAATATAAAACCTGGAACAGAGAACTACTATAATCATGTGAATGAATGAGGGAACTGGAAAGCCTCTCTGGAGTACAGGTGGGGGTAGGGTGGGATGGAGGGAGAGTTGGGACATTGGTGGTGGGAATGTTGCACTGGTGAAGGGGGTGCTCTTTACATGACTGAAACCTAATCATAATCAAATATGTAATCAAGATGTTTAAATAAAGGGAAAAAAAAGAATCTCCACACTGTTTTAATGTATAGCTAACAGCAAGAGCTTACTAAACCTCCTGCCATTGTATTAATGATTTCATTGGAGATACAATAATTTTCACAAATGTGCTTGTTACTGTATTTTTATTTTTCTTACTTTTTTATTATCTTCCATTTTACTTTTTTCTATTTTTCTCAATAACTTTGCATTCACTTATGTAAAATATATTATAATTAAAAAAACATGGAACATTAGACACAGGGAATACGGAACAAATAACACATAGCACATAGAACATAAAACACATGGAATACTGAACATAACACATGGAACATAAAACACAGAGCACATAGCACATAGAATATGAAACACATGGAATGTGAAGTGCTCAGAGCACATAACACATAGAAATGAAATGTGGAACATGGAACACAAAACACAGAACACAAATAGCACCTGGAACATGAAACATGGAACTTACATAAAACAACATGTGTGGTGCCATTGGCACATGGCACACTGAAACATGAATAACATACAGAACTCTGATGCATGGAACACACAACGCATGGAATGGCCTGAACCTAGAACACACACAGCCCAAGGACCACACAGACCCAAACACAAAATAGCACAAGAACATACAGCACACAGCTGAGCTGCCCGGGAGCTGTGTTCGGGCATTGTCTTTCTCTTCTCAGAGTGCTCAAACCCACTGTGCTCCTTTCCCCCACAAGGCTACTTCCCCGATCACTGCTGGGAGAGAACCCTGGGGAAACCCCCAGAGACTTGCAAGGAATCACTCAGGCACTGGGGAAAAGCCCCAAACAAAAACAAACACATCTGTATACTTCACTGCCTGTTCCCACACATTTTTCACTACATATTTTGCTGCACATCTTCTAGTGGTCACATTATAGGGAAAAAATGTTATTTATCTTTTTAAAGCCCAAGTATTCAAAATATTATGGTTTTAACATGTAACCAAATACAAACAAGTCTGATGATCCGGTCTGATTATTCAGGGGATCTGGACTCAGAAAACCTCTGTAGTCCAGAGTATATTTGTATTTGTAGTAAACTCCCCAGGACTCACTTTGCACGTGCTCAGGACAGCCCAAGATTTTTTTTTTCCTTTCAGTTTTTGGGTCACACCCGGCAGCGCTCAGTGGTTACTCCTGGCTGTATGCTCAGAAATCACTCCTGGCAGGCTCGGGGGACCATATGGGATGCCGGGATTCTAACCAATGACCTTCTGCATGAAAGGCAAACGCCTTACCTCCACGCTATCTTCCGGCCCCCAGCCCAAGATTTTTAACTTCCTGGGCAAGGATGTGGGTGTGGCCAGAAGTTAAGGAAGTACTTGATCAGCAGGAACCTCCTTAATTTATTGCCCACAAAGAGGCTGGTCCAAACATAGCTTTGCCACCATAAGACAGGGTTTTGCTTGTTTTATTTTGTTTTTTTTTTTGTTGTTGTTGTTGTTCTTGTTTTTGATTTTGGGCTACCCCAAGAGTGCTCAGGATCCCTCCTGGAGGTGCTTGTGATTGAGGGACCCTATGGAATACCAGGAATCTAACTGGGTTGGCAGTGTGCAAGGCTAGCACCCTCCAGACTGTGCTATCTCTCCAGCCCCAGATTTTTGCTTTTCATACAAATCATCACTCTTCCATTGTGAATCTTTCCTTGGTGTGTGTGTGTGTGTGTGTGAGGGGGGGGAGAGGGAGGAAGGGAGAGAGAGAGAGGGAAGGAGAAAGAGAGAGGGAGAGGGAGGAAGGGAGAGAGAGAGAGGGAGGAAGAGAGAGAGAGATTTAAGAAATCCTTCTTTCTGGGACAGAGGGATAGCACAGTGGGGAGGGTGTTTGCCTTGCAGTGGCTGAACCAGGTTTGATCCCTGGTTGTTGATGTATGGCAGTTAGACTTGGACATGCCCCTTGGATAACCCCACTGCAATAATAGTTGAACCTGGACACGCCCCCTTGTCATGCTGGGTATAAAAGGTAAAACTTGAACCATTGCGGGGGTAGGGGGCAAGATAGTGACCAGAGCAGTGCCTGCTGGTCCATGAGGAGGAGTGGTGGCAGAGATGAAGCATCGGAGAAATGCTGCCTGCATTGTATCTATTCTTTTCTCTTTCTCTTCTGGTCAATACATTTCCATCTATTGCTCCCTCTCTCTCAAAACCCCCCGGGGCAATGGTGGCAGGCCTCAGACTTCAGGAAGAATAAAAAACATACTTGGTTTCCCTTTCTCTCTTCTCTCTCTCAGTACTAGGCAAACAGGTGCTTTATGTTGGCATTCCTGGGTGATCACAAGGCCCCACCCCAGCAGCCAGGCCCTACAAGCCCCTACAAGCCTGAAAGCACCAAGCCTTGGCAGCCTTGGGCCTCTGCAGTCCAACAGCAGGCAGGCTTGCAGCTTACTGCAGTAACTTGCTGGATATCGAAGAATTTCTACACCTGGAATCCCATAGGGTCGCCAGAGTCTGCCTTCAAGCAGAGTTCTTCAAGCCAGGAGTAACCCCTGAGCACCTCCAGGTGTGGCCCCCAAACCCAAACCAACCAAACGAAAGAAATCCTTCCTAAACTCTTATCTTTAACTGTGTCAATGATGGGACTCAGCTTTTCCTGCATGCAAAGCAAATGCTATACCTCTGAGTCAGCACAGAAACACCCCTTAATTCTCAGAATCAGAATGCTCCTCCTTTTTCTTCTTTGTTGTGGGAGGGTCGAGGGCAGCTTTCAGTGGTTTGCTGGCTCTGGACCACATCAGTGGCAGGCGCTGGGGGCAGGGGCTTCCCCAGAAGACCATGCAGACTGTGAGTCGATCTGACTCCCCCACAGACAAAGCTTCTGTCAGCCCCTCACCCCCACCCGGGCCAATCTCCTTTCTCATCTGAAAGTTTTGAGGCTTTGTTTTTTTTTTTTACATAATTAAGTTTTATTCCACATGGTCAGGTTTCCCCACACACAACAGAACGGGTGTGTTTCATTTTCTTTCCTCCCACAGTTTCCCGACACCCTCGATCCCTCGATGCACGAATTTTACCCTTTCTGTGGATCAGGGACCAATGTCAGACTTTTCCATTTCTCATAAATGCAGAAGTGCAGAGCCAGCTGGCTATGGAGGTGAGTTCGCTCTGCCCAGGAAAGTGAGCTTTGCAATCTTGCTCTCTCTGTCTCACTGTGTCTGTCTGTCTGTCTCCCCTCCTCTCTCTCTCTCTCTCTCTCTCTCTCTCTCTCTCTCTCTCTCTCTCTCTCTCTCTCTCTCTCTCTCTCTCTCTCTCTCCTCTCTCTCTCTCTCTCTCTCCTCTCTCTCTCTTTCTCTCTCTCTCTCCTCTCTCTCTCTCTCTCTCTCTCTCTCTCCTCTCTCTCTCTCTCACACACACACACACACACACACACACACACACACACACACACACACACACACACACATGCTCCAGTTAGAAACTATCCAAGAGGGGCAGAAGATAGAGTACAGGGCCAGAAAGATAGCACAGTGGTAGGGCATTGCCTTGCATGTGGCCGACCAGGGACGATCCGGAATGGATTCATGGCATCCCATATGGTTCCCCAAGTCTGCCAGGACTGATTTCTGAGCGCATAACCAGGAATAACCCGAGTGTCACCAGGTGTGGCCCAAAATAAAAGAAATAAATAAAACAATAACTTCTGAGTCTCTTCCCCACCTCCCTGAACAGGGCTGGAAGGAAGCAATTTGTGGCCAATTTGTGTGGAAGTTGCGGAACCCTATGGGATGCCAGGGATGGAACCCGAATCAGCTGCATGCAAGGCGAATGCTGCTGTCCCCACTGCGCTATTGCTCCGGCCCCGTAAAATTGTTTTAAGAAGTGGAACCCAGGGGCTGGAGGGAAAGCATGGAGGTAGGCTTTGTCTTGCATGCTGAAGGACGATGGTTCGAACCCCAGCATTCCCTATGGTCCCCTGAGCCAGCCACTCACAATTTCTGAGTGTAGAGCCAGGAGTAACCCCTGAGCGCCGCCACCACCACCACCACTACCGGTGTGACACACACACACCCCCAAAAAAAAGAAGTGGGGAAAAAAAAGGGCTGGAAAGACAGGAGAGCAGGGTTCAACCCCCAGTAGCACATAAGGTCTCTGGAGCACTGTCAGGAGTAATCCCTTAGCACAGAGCCAGGAATAAGCTCTGAACACTGTAGGTGTGATCTGACACACCCTAGAAACAGGGGAAGTGGGTCAGGCAGTAGAATTATCCAAGGACAAGCAACAAGGTCAAAGCCTAAAGGTGACTTCATCCTAGGCTCACCCTACCCAGAACCTGACCTTTGCTCCAAATGCAGGAGCAGGTGTTTGCATGTGGTCCATCATGGTCTCCAAGCACAAAGCCAGGAGTGATCCTGAGCACCAATGGGTCCAGACTAAACCCCCTGGGTATGAGCCCTGTAGGAGTTCTGTTCTTTGCACCCTCTTGTCTGCAGCCGATCCTCCTTCTCTGCTCTCACCCATATGTTGGAATAACAGGGTTTTTTTTTCTCTATTCAGGGTCATTCTTCTTTACTGGTACTTGTCACTCCTTGGATTGGAAGCACCTTTGGATTGAAGCATCTTTTGGATTGGTCCCTTACCCTCCCTGCTCTCCCCCATAAGGGGTGATCTTTTGCTTCCCAATAAAGATCTCAGATCTCAGGGAGAAACTGTTTTTGTTTTTGTTTTTTTTTTCACAGCTGGGTTGTCTGCTGTTGGTACTTTTGCCTGATTGCAGATAGCTTGTGGTGGATGTTTCTGAACCTTTTTTTTTTTTTTAATCTCCCTAACCATGTTAGATTATTTCCTGTGTTGGTGTTGCTTCCAGACCCACATTTCCCCCATCCCTTGGGATTGGAGCATGAGGCTTCCACGTCTCCTATACAAATCCCTTCTGGTTGCCACATACACAGATGACAGTGTTGGCGACACTTGAGGGTGCTGGGGCCCCTGGAGCTACCCCTGCAATTCACGGGAGACCTCATGTAGCATAGAAACTGTTCTGGAAGCCATGGCCACACGGCATAAACCCCATTTTGAACATTTGCCCTTACAGAACATCAAAATAAATGAATGAAAATGAATGCATGACATGGCCCTGAAATGCTTCTCCTTCCTTCCTTCCTTCCTTCCTTCCTTCCTTCCTTCCTTCCTTCCTTCCTTCCTTCCTTCCTTCCTTCCTTCCTTCCTTCTTCCTATCCTTCCTTCCTTCCTTCCATCCTTCCTTCCTTCCTTCCTTCCTTCCTTCCTTCCTTCCTTCCTTCCTTCCTTCCTTCCTTCCTTCCTTCCTTCCTTCCTTCCGTCTCACACTGACTTAACTTGAAACCGAGATGCTGACAATAAGCTGAGGACATGAGCATTCACCTCTTTATCTCACACACATAGCTGGTCACCCCATGGGTTCATTGCCTGTGGCTAGACTCAGATGCAAGCCACACCCCGTGGAAGCCCAGAGTCTGTGGCCTGCAGCAGCCCTGACCTGCACTGCAGCAGGAAGCATGAAACAGTCAGAAACCTAGCTGCAGACCTCAGCCTGAAAGGGCACAGACACCAGCCTGAAGTCGTGGTCTGCCCACCAGGAAGGTTGAATGTGGAGCTGATGCTGAACTGTTTGGGGGTCACCACGGGGGTGTAAAACCATTCATCATATGTCAGAACTGGCCATTTCAAGCCTCGGCCTCCAACTTCCCTCTATATTCCATGCACTCAGAAATTATTCCAAGGCATCCTATAAGATTCCAGGGATCAAACTTGGATTGGCCATGTGCAAGGCAAACGTCCTCCTCACTGTGCTATTGTTCAGGCCCATAGAAAATTCTCAAGTAGGAGCAGGAGGGATAGCACAGTGTTAGGCCATTTGCTTTGCATGTGGCCAACTCAGGAGAGACCTGGGTTTGATTCCTGGCATCCCATATGGTCCCCCAGAGCCTGCCAAGAGCAATTTCTGAGTGAAGAACCAGAAGTAATCCCTGAGCATTGCCAGGTGTAGCTCAAAAACCAAATAATAATGATAATAATAATAATAATAAAAATATTTTTATAAAAGACCACTCTCAAGTATACCAATAGGATTCTATGGGGCAGAGAACCAGATGATCCATTTCTGTGTATTCAGGCTCTTGGGTTCTAAATAAAGGGGTGTCTTGTGTCTCGACAGTAACAGTAAACATAAACACAGATAAAGTATGTAAATTATAGAGCCAGAGATTGGATACATCATAGCTCAGCCAAGGCGAAATTCTTGCCCTCCATGCAATTCACCAGAGTTCAATCCCTGACATCACAAAGGGTTCCCAGACCTGCCTAAAGTGATTACTGAGCACAGAGCCAGGAATAAGCAGTTTTTGAGCATTGGAAGGTTGACCTCAAAATAAAAAAGTTCTCTCCTACAAGATTTGGATTAAGAGAAGATATATTGTAGGTGGTCATAACCCAAAAATAATTTCCCAGGGCTGAAGTTAGGTGAGGCTAGCACAGTGAGGGTGGGCATTTGTCTTGCATGTGGCTGACCTGAGTTCAATCCCAGGTATCTCATATGCTCCCCTGAGCCTGGCAGGAAGGATCCCCAAACTCAGAGCCAGGAGTAACCCCTGAGCGTTGCCAGGTGTGGCCCCAAAACCAACAAAATTAATTCAATTAAATAATGATTTTCCTTTATACTATACTGCCTTCAGCGTAAATGCTGTTATCTCTGTAAAACTCGAAAGTGATGGGTTTAGCCTGTTAACCATTTTAGGAAACCACTTTGGTTCAATGATAGTCTCTCTTCAAATCTCATTGTCTGAATTTACCGGTCCTTGAAAAACACAAGAGTTGGGTGCTAGCCCCTGAAGTCAAAGCTTTCCCATCAAGCCAACTTCCAAAACTGAACTAATGAACTGTCCATAAGCTGCTGATGATCAGAAGGGGCTCCCTGAGGGGAGGTGAGCAGCAACACATTCTCGGATGTTACCATGCTCTGGGAATATGCTGGGTAAGTGGGGATGGGGGCAAGTGTCTGCGCAGAAGAGTGGACTTCCCAGGAGAGCTTCATGTGGTGCTGACACACAATAATTCTCAATCACACAGATCCTTTCAATGTCCTAAAGCAGCTAACTTTCAATTAAAAAAATGAGGGGCCAGAGAGATAGCATGGAGGTAAGGCATTTGCCTTTCATGCAGAAGGTCATTGGTTCGAATCCCGGCATCCCATATGGTTCCCCCGTGCCTGCCAGAAGCAATTTCTGAGCGTGGAGCCAGGAGTAACCCTTGAGTGCTACCTGGTATGACCCAAAAAACTAAAAAAATAATGATAGATAGATAGATAGATAGATAGATAGATAGATAGATAGATAGATAAAGGAAATCCTAGGAACCAGAGTCATAGCACAGTGGGGAGGTTATCTGCTTGCATGCAGCTAACCCAGATTCGACCCCAGGCATACTATATGGTTCCCTGAGTCTTCTAAGAGTGATTCCTGAGTGCATATATATATACACCCCCAATACACCCCAACACACCCCACACATACCAACATACCAAAGTGTTGGATTACTGGTTTTTTCCTAATCAATATTCATACTCCACCCTAGGGTGTAGTCTTGTGATGGTTTGGGATCCACAAACAGATCCCTCCTTACTTGGTTGGTATTCCTTCTCTACCCTATGGTGTGGCCTGGATCTTGAAAATAAAAGCCTGGGTTTCAAAAAAGAAGTGGCTCACTCTCCAGTCTAACTACACCAAGCTTATTTCCTTTTTAGGAGCAGAAGACTTGTGTGGTGGGATGCCTGGCCTGAGTGTTATAATTTCTGAACCCATTCTTGCACCTTTTCATTATATGGATATGTCTTGTGTCGACATTAGCTTCCAGATCCATGTCTCACAAGATCCTAGTTTTGGAGCCTGAGGCTCCGATTTTACTAAAGGATCTCAGCACATCCCAACAGACCCCAAAACATGCCAAAACATTCAACACTATCCAACACACACCAACACATCAAGAGTATAGGGTGCAGGTGCTGAGCTGTGGGGAGTAGAGAGATACCAATCAAGGTCTGAAGGTACATAAAGGCAAATTTCACCAGTGAGGACTGGCTAGGCCTAGAACACCCCTGTCCTCCTCTATTTTCAAACCCTTCTTCAAATCTGTGCCCGGAAC